>NC_045550.1:62830626-63138126 GCF_009769535.1 Thamnophis elegans
TTGGAAATTGAACATTTTCTTTTCTTTGCTGATTGTTTTGGCTTGACACTGTAAGATCTTACTGCTTGGTTATAGAGTGATAAGAAGGGAAGCACACAGATGTCCCTTTGAAATATATCTCTAACCAGAGAAAAGTGAAAACAAACATTTTTGTGAATCTATGTTTAATTTTTTTTAATCTTCCAAGCTAGAGCAGCTGTGTTTGTTAGCTGGAAAGAATGGCACAATTTCAAAAGCAAACAGAAACCTTGAGCTTGCAAAAGATATTTTCAAAAATACAGAAATTATCAAATACATATGAGAAGATAGACAAGAAGTTGGAAGACTTAGAGCACATAACAGCAGAATATGATGAAGAAGTTGAAGATGTTTATCAAATGCAAAATGTGGTTATTAAAACCCCAAAAAATGAAGTGGAAAATGAATATAAAGAGATTAAATTTGCTGATATTTATGGTGATTGGCAGGTCTCTGAATATGGAAAGAGTGGAATACTGAAAGAGGAATCAAAGGGAGAGGAAATTTATCCCATATGGCAAGACACAGAAGAAGAAAAAGACAAAGAATTTATGGATTTAAAGAGAGAAATTTCATTAGCAATAGCATGGATAACACTACTGACAATCAAAGATAAACTGATTAGAGAAACAGAAAAAGGGCATCAAGATTACATGAAATATCTTATAAGCAAGGAGTTGCTAAGAGGAGTCCATATAAAGTTGATCAAGGAGATGATTAGAGGACTGGCACCACAAATGGCAAAAGATACGAGACTGTTTTGCTATTGGAAAGATACAGGTTGATAGATAGAAGAATATAATTTAAAACTAGTTAAACTTAGTGAAATTTATTGACAATAGATATAGTTTAAATAAATAATTGATAATGTTATTAATGTATACAATGGGTAGTGTTATGATGAGTAAAATTGGATATGAATATGGAATGGTACCCATGTAAGGAAAATTAGAAATCCCTTTGGATTATACATAAAGGTTAATTAAAAAAGGAAACCAACTTAGATGCAGCTAAAGTTTTGATTATAGGGGGGAAATGTTATGATACAGGATATAGTCAAATAAAGGAGGGATAAGAATAACAACGTATATATAGAAATGGGTATAATGTAGAAACTGGATGTAAATTTTAAACAGTGATTTGGAAAGGAGGATTAGAAAACTTTGTTATTAAATATTATGGATGTTTAGCTAGAATAGGACATAAGGATTTAGTGTTAGTGGAGGATCTTAGAAATAGTAATTGAAAGGCCAGTATGTGGTTATGTATTAAACTTTGGTATATTTTATGATGAAGGATGCTTAAACAATTATAGTCAAATGAAAATGGAGATATGATGATGGTGACATGTTTAAATATTTGAGTTAAAATTCTTGAGTTAATATGAAGTATGTTTGTTGACTGTGGAAGAGATGCACGAAAGTCTTTTTGTAACCAACTGATACACTTTCTACAGCATGTAAAGAAGGATTGTGTTTGTTTTAAATAAAATTTTTTAAAAAATTAAAAAAAGAATGCAGTACTGCAGGCTAACTTACCGCTCATTCCAGTAGTTCGATTCTCAATGGCTCAAGGTTAATTCAGCTTTCCCTCCTTCCGACATGAGTAAAATGAGGACCCAGATTATTGGGGGCAATATGCTGACTATGTAAACCGCTTAGAGAGGGGCTATAAAGTACTGGGAAGCGGTATATAAGTCTAAGTGTTACTGCTATTCAACATTTTTCAGATTTTAGCTAAAATCTTTTGAAATCACCAGATTCTGTAAAGTTAAGATGGAGAATTATTGGAATATATACAAACCTGACTTTGAGCGTCTTTTATTACTGGGCAACCAAATAAGGAAGGCTGTTGACTCTGATTGTTAAATTGCCGTATGGTGTGCATCGCAATACGAATCACTTCATTACTATGAGTGTTTATGTGGCGCCAACAACCGGGGCATAGAGCAAGGGATTGTGCTACCATTTTCTGTCCTGGAAGCAAGCCAATAATAAATTACCAAAAGGAAACAAAAGTAAGCAAATTAAAAAGGGAAGTTACATAGAAATTAGTACAGTATGCAAATTGGTAAGGTTTACAGTTAAAATAAAAGGAGAGGTAAGGTGTTATGACCTAGGCTTCCTGAGAAAGCATAAATCACAATCTTAGTCCCAAAATTTGTATTTGTATTTTGTATTTGTATTTAAGTTTATTTATATGCCGCCCTTTTCCCTGGGGGGACTCAGGGTGGCTTACAACTTAAAAGCGGGGGGGAACAAACTTTTAACATATAGAACAATACATCATTAAAACATAACATTCATACCATTCGGGCGGGTTGCAATCTTTAGCCCCAGGCCTGATGGGATAGCCAGTTTTTAAGGGCTGTGCGGAAGGTCTGAAGGGTGGTGAGGGTACGAATCTCCACGGGGAGATCATTCCATAGGGTCGGAGCTGCCACCGAGAAGGCCCTCCTCCGCGTGGTTGCCAGTCGACATTGACCGGCGGATGGAACTCGGAGGAGGCCTAATCGGTGAGATCTAATTGGTCGAATGGAGGTGATTGGCAGTAGGCGGTCTCTCAAGTACCCAGATCCACTACCATGAAGGGCTTTATGGGTGACGAGTAGCACCTTGAAGCGTACCCGGAGATCGACAGGTAGCCAGTGCAGCTCGCGGAGGATAGGTGTTATGTGGGTGAAGCGAGGTGCACCCACAACGCTCGCGCGGCCGCATTCTGGACTAGCTGAAATCGCCGAATACTCTTCAAGGGCAGCCCCATGTAGAGCACGTTGCAGTACTCCAGCCTAGAGGTCACAAGGGCACGAGTGACTGTTGTGAGAGCCTCCCGGTTCAGGTAGGGGCGCAACTGGTGCACCAGGCGGACCTGGGCAAATGCCCCCCTGGTCACAGCTGACAGATGGTGTTCGAAAGTCAGCTGTGGGCCTCTTTTATTTATATGGCTGTGAATTATGGTCATTAACAGTCTGCAAGGCTTCACAAACAGTCTGTGAAGATTCCGACAGATGTCTGCTTGAGTTGCCACAGTCTTTCAGAGGGATGTTGATTAAAAACCCACCTTATCTTACTGGGAACTGGAGACCTAATTGCCAAATAGAGCCGAGGTGGCGCAGTGGTTAGAGTGCAGCACTGCAGGCTACTTCAGCTGACTGCAGTTCTGCAGTTCAGCGGTTCAAATCTCACCGGCTCAGGGTTGACTCCGCCTTCCATCCTTCCGAGGTGGGTAAAATGAGGACCCGGATTGTTGTTGGGGGCAATATGCTGACTCTGTAAAACCGCTTAGAGAGGGATGAAAGCCCTATGAAGCGGTATATAAGTCTAACTGCTATTGCTATTGCTAAATGCAGAGCAAGGGCGAACTTAGCGCAGAGTCAAACAGAACTTTTCAAAGCTTGAACCGACCAGATAAACTAATTGCTTCCTGCAAAAGCTCACGTCCTGTTCTCTCCTGTTTTATGTCTGATGGGAGGGAGCAATCATCTCCAAGCCTTACTCCCAAGTCGACCCTTTTTTCTTAATTGTTCTTGCCATCTGGCAGCTCTCCGCACGCACACGCTGGGAACAGGCTCCCGCTGTTCTTCTGCCTTGCTAATGTCAGACTCTGGAGGCTCTGAGTGCAGATGGCCTTGCTCCGCTCTCTGCCCTTGTCTGAGCCCTTCCCCAGACTCCACGACTGGCCCACCTTCCTCCCAACCTCCTCACTGTCTGAATCTGCTGCCAGTTCTACTGGTTGCTGGTGGGCCACAACATAAGGAATCAAAAGAGTAATTTTGGAAAGGACGAGCAATGAGGGGCAATTCATCTAGAGAAATTAATGGTCGACAAAAAATATACCTTCCCTTTTAAACATTGGTTATTACATCTAACTCTGCATATATGGTTTTTTGCACATTCATATAAAAAGAAGTGATTTAGTCCCAGCCCATTAGGGTGGGTTTCAACCGGTTCACGGCAGTCCCCGCGAACTGGTCGGTCGGCGAACCTGGAAGTAAGTAACTTCCGTGAACGCGAAGGCCCACCCACCCGCGCTCCTTACCGGTCTTTGAAGGCTTCTGCGCTTCCACGCAGGCGCATGGCACATACAGTGCTGCAACGAATTCTCCAGAGCTAGCAGCTGGATGGCACATACAGCGCCTGAGCGGTCTCTGCGAGCAGCTGGAGCATCGCGCAGGCGCTAAGACGCATGCGTGAACTGCGCACAGTGCCGAGGACGCCGCCGGCCCCGTTCCAACCGAACCGGTTGGAACGGGATTAGCAACCCACCCCTGCAGCCCATATATGTTTGGCTTGTATAATCTTGCTAGACAAAAGGATGTATAGCACCCTACTCCAACGGTACCCTCCTGGTGATCACCCGGTCTATTAGAACTACAACTCCCAGAATTCCTTCCCAATATTCTTCTAGCTATGAATTCTGGGAGTTCTGAATACACTTACAGTATAAGGTAGGTGCAGCACTTTTAAGGGGAAAAAATGATTTTTTTTTTTTACAATTTAAAAGTTAAATTTTAAGGTCCTCATTCAGCCCCTTAATCATTTTCCAAAAATTCAAACAGCCCAAACATTTTTTCCCTGCACCTTCTATTTGGACAATATGCAACTCTGAAAATATTTTTCAGCTGAGCGATTCACATCTTAAAGTCTCGCTCATGAGGTACGGAATTACACATTGGAAATTGAAGTGAAAGCTACAGGTAGTCCTCGACTTACAACAATTTAGTTAGTGACCGTTCAAAGCAGTGGTGGGTTTCAAAAATTTTTGGAGCCTCTTCTGTAGGTGCTGCCTGCTTTCTGGGTCCACTGGTGGAACCTCTTCTAACCGGTTCGGTAGATTTGACGAACCGGTTCTACCGTACTGGTGCGAACTGGTAGGAACCCACCTCTGGTTCAAAGCTACAACGTCACTGGAAAATGTGACTTGCGACCATTTTTCCACAGTTAAGACCTTTTGTAGCATCCTCATGATCATGTTATCAAAGTGCAGATGCTAGGGAACTGGTTCATACTTATGACCGTGGCTGTGTCCTAGGATCATGTGATCCCCTTTTGCGACCTTCTGAACAAGCAAAGTCAAAGGGGAAGTCTTCACTTAACAACCAAGCTACTAACTTATCAACGGCAGTGATTAACAACTATGGCAAGAAATGGGGCAACGCTCGCTTAAGAAATGACTCACTTAACAACAGAAATTTTGGGCCGCGTTGTGGTCATAAGTTGAGGACTATCTGTACTGTGGTATCATCCTTTCCTGATCCCCACCCCCCCTCACAGGCGTTGGTTTAAATCTGGCCACTTATTTATTTTCTCCATTATTGTCGGGAATGGGGCGATTTTTTTTCAGACTTCTAACTCAAACATATACTCACCTTGGCTAAATTGGCAAATTTGTGAAATGGAGGTAAACTGTTGAGACCCACTAATGTCAATATCAGCCACGCAGTTTCCAGAGTGCTGAAAGAGAAGCAGAAAGAGACACCAATTTAAACCTGTTGTGTTAAATAAGGTACTGCACTTACCTGTGACGAATTGTGCAAATCCGCTGTTAAGTAACAGAACTTATGACTTCTATAGTTTTTGAAATCAAGTGCGTATCTTAATTCCCTTACATGTATTATTCTATTACATTATCTTTGAATCCTGTTATGCACTTACATACGGGGTGGGCTTCAAAAATTTCAGCAACGGGTTCTCTGCCCGGTTGCTGGGTGGGCGTGGCCATGGTGGGCGTGGCCAGGTGGCCTTCTGCACCACGGTGCTTGGGGGGGGCATTTTCCCCCTCCCCGGGCTCCGGAGGATTTCCTCGAGCCTCTGGGAGGGCACAAACTGCCTTCCCCGGACTCTGGAGGCTCTCCAGAAGCTGGAAACAGACTCCGACAGCAAGGGGCCCTATGAGTCAGCTCTGGAAGATAATTGGACCCAGGTGGTTGTAATTAGGCTCCTCCCAAAAGAGTATATAAGAAGAGACTTTGGGAGGAGGCTGTTTGCAGGATTCAACTAATATACTAACGCTGGAGAAGCTCTCATATGTATTTCTTATCTTGGAAGTCTGGGTTGCTGCCAAAGTCTTGTTGGTGTGTTAATTTACTGTGAATAAATTGTCTAGCAGTAATCTTGTGTCGGCGTGCCTCATCGTACAGAGTGGGGTGGTTCAGAACAGTTAGGTAAGCCACAGCCGCAGAAGCTATTAGACGGGTGATTAAGTAATTTTCCTAGCCTTTTCTTTACTCTCTCCTTCTTCTTGCGTCTCCATTTGGTTCCCGTCACTCCTGTTCTTTAGACTTTTTGGGGAGGTTTCCCCCCCACACTTGGCCTGGAAGGAAGTTGAATGAAAACCAGACGTGTTTCCGGAAAAAAAAGATTTATCATAACCGGTTCGCCAAACTCCACAAAAAATTAGCTACTAATTCTGATGAATTGTGCGAACCGGCTGAATCCCACCAGTGGAATCACCCAAATCTTTCACTGATTGGGCCAATGGACGAGGAGGGCCCTTTCTATTTCACCTATTTTTTTCTCCTCGGTGGTGGTATGTATATTATAAGGGGCACGGGGGCTCAGTGGCTAAGACGCTGAGCTTGTTGATCAGAAGGTTGAAAGTTGGCGGTTGAATCCCTAGTGCCACGTAACGGAGTGAGCTCCCGTTACTTGTCCCAGCTTCTGCCAACCTAACAGTTCGAAAGCACGTAAAAATGGAAGTAGAAAAATAGGAACCACCTTTGGTGGGAAGGTAACAGCGTTCTGTCCGCCTTTGGCATTTAGTCATGCCGGCCACATGACCACAGAAACGTCTTCGGACAGCGCTGGCTCTTCGGCTTTGAAACGGAGATGAGCACCGCCCCCTAGATTTGGAAACAACTAGCACGTATGTGCGAGGAAAACCTTTACCTTTACCTTACCTATGTATATTATATTTGGGTGAGTGGATATGGATGTGAGCTTGTAAAACATGGTCTAATAAAGTAGTTAGAAAACAAGCAATGGATTGTTTGTAGGACCTTCGCTCTCTATACACATACATTGCAGATAAGAGCTTCTGTATTTTATAATATGTCATGGAACAGATGCAGATACAGAGGTTTGTGCAAGGATTGAGGTCCCTCCCTGAGTTTGGCTAAATGCAAAACGGGAAACAAAACAAAAATTAGGGATTTTAATAGGTCTGCCAAGCTGAGGCAGCTGCCAGAAGTCAACTCCAGGAGTGTATTTATGAAACAAAACCAGTTTCCACACATCCAGTGCAGAGTTGTGTTTTTTAAATAAATCCTATTCTAACTCAATAACTTTCAACTTTGGAATTTATCCTGAGCTCCAATCAAGAAAAGACACCTAAGCACTTCTCTCCCAACCACACAGAATCAGATTCTTTCCTTCTATTGGTCTTCAGGGGTCAGGTGACTTTCTCTGGGCATGATAGGCAGGAATTATCTTTGAGAGAGCCAGCTGCTCCTCAACACTCAACAATCATTGCTTGGGGGCTGAGAAATTTGGGGAACTGAACTGCACACCTCTTAAAATAACCAAATGTGAGAAATATTGTTATAGGCAATGCATCTCATTGTGTTAAGATGGAATCAACTTATTCTCTGAAACACCTGAAGGTAAGACAAGAAGCAGTGGATGGAAACTAATCAAGGAGAGAAGCAATCTAGAAGGAAGGAGAAATTTCCTGATTGTGAGAAGAATTAATCAGTGGAACAACAAAAGTTGTTGGGCACTCCAACTCTGGGAGTTTTAAAGAAGAAATCAGACAACCATTTATGTGAAATGATATAGAATTTCCTTCTTGAGTAAGGGGTTGGGCTGGAAGACCTCCAAGGTCCCTTCCAACTCTGTTATTCTATTATACCCATCCTTGAGTCTGGTGCCAAAACACAGTTTCTCCTCAAGCTTTATATTAAGGTACTTTTGGTCTGGTTGCCCATGGTGATCCTGGAAGCCTTATACTGTACGCCTTTCTCTTTCTTCTTGCTGTCCCACTCACCCCGCAAACTCTTTTCTGCCACTTCAAAGGAGGAAGGATGAATACTTACTGCATTTGAGGTCCTTAAAAGTTCACACTTTTGCCAAGGCCTTTTCGCAGCAACTGGACACACGGTTTCTCTTACTCCATACACGATATGGAGTTTTTTTTCAGGACCTGTCTGAAAAGATGACTTACGTGAGTGCTGTTGCAGTTTGATTTATGTATTTAATAAATTGATATAGCTGTTGTGGCCCGCCAGTGGCCAGCAGAACGGGCAGCTGTTGGACAGTGAGGACAGTGAGGAAGTTGGGGATGAACATGGGCCAGTCCTGGAGGCTGGGGAAGGCTCAGACGAGGGCTCTGCATCAGAGGCAGAGTAGTGGTGGTGGTGGGGCAAGGCTGTCTGGCAGTGATCAGCTGCTTTCAGAACTATACAGCAGTAAAACAGAGGAACAGCTGGAGCCTATTCCCAGTGTGCGCATGCGCAGAGCTACCAGAAGAAGAGAACAACTCAGAAATGAGGGTCGACTTGGGAGTAAAGTCACAGATGAAGGTGAATGGTCCCCCCCCATAGGAATTAAAAGAGGAGCGAAAGGGGATTGGGCTTTTGCATGAAACAATTCTTTTGTTCATTTGTTAGATTTGTTTCAGGAGTGTGGAGATCTGTCCGTGAATCCCAGAGACTCTGTGCCCAGTCTTTCCTTGCACAGGGCCTCATTTGGAAAATATTTACATGGCAGCTTTCCAAGATAGATAAGGTCTGTAGCAGTGGTGGGTTTCATATTTTTTTAGAACCGCTTCTGTAGGTGTGGCCTGCTTTGTGGGAGTGGCGTGCTGACCATGTGACTGGGTGGGAGTGGCTTGCCAGCCATGTGACTGGGTGGGTGTGGCCAACTTGTAAAATGTGGTGAAACTCACTTAACAATGCTCTTGCTTAGCAACAAAAATGTTGGCTCAGAAACTCTGACATTTGAAGGACGCAAGCCTTAAAGCTGTTAAGTTACAAGACCCTTGCACCCCTAACCCTTTAGAAAAAACCCCAGGGATGTTCAAACTTGACAGCTTTAAGACTTGTGGACTTCAACTCCCAGAATTCCTCCTCTTGCTCTTCATCTTGATGATGTGCGGACGGGCGGGGGGAGGGAGCTGGAACCGGTTCTAAACGGCATTGTAGATTTGTGGAACCTCTTCTATAGAAGAGGTTAGAACTGGCAGGAACCCACCCCTGGTCTGTAGTCATAAATACGTCTTTGAAAGACTATTTGCCAGGCCTTTCCTGAATGTGAATGAGTGGAATTCACATTCATTTAATAAAAGGGGTTTTGTCGGAACTAGGACTCTGCCTTGTGCTTTTTGGGGAAACCTAGGTCAGAACACCGGCTACCCATCTTGAATATATGATTCTGTGCAGCTAACAGTTAAAACAACTTAGAAACATAGTGAATCATAACCAATGATTAAAAACATAAATAGTGTGATGTGTCCCAATGCTGCATTCTTGTTTTGCCGGCCAACTGACCTGGCTGGCCCATGTCTTAACAATAAAAAAAAACTCCTTGCCACGTTCTTCTGTTTACTTGCAGCATGAAATGATTCAAAGAAGCTCAGAGAAATAGTTAAAAGTTGTATCAATACAAGAAGTCCTCGATTTACAACCATTTGTTTAGCAAAGTTACATATGAATTGTGCAAAGTTACAGCAAGTTTTTTTTTGCGGGGGGGGGGGGCGTGGGGAGAATGACCGTCCTCACACTTACTATCAACCCAGCGCCATCACGGTGACATGATTGAAATTTGGGCACGTGGCAACTGGCATGCATTTATGACGGTCTGGCATCTTGAGGGTCATCATTTATGACTTTCCCAGACAGCTACTATCAATCAAAATCAATGGGGAAAGCTGGATTCACTTAATGACTGCATGATTCATAGAACAGCGGTGATTCACTTAGCAACTGTGCCCCCCCAAAAGTAGTAGAATCAGCTACAGTTCATGAAACCACCTTGTTTAGTAACAGAAATTCTAGTCCCAACTAATGGCCATAGGTTGAGGACTATCTATAATGGCTGTGAACAGGGCAGCACTTTGGATTCAGAGAGGAAAAGGTGTTTCTTTGGATTACGCAGGTCCCTCCTTATTGCAGCGTGATCCCTGGAATACACCTGATCGACTTAGGAAGCTGCCAAGAGGGTGTGTGTGCGTACCCACAATCTCTCAGAAGAACAGAAGATTAGGGGACTGGAGACTAAAACATATGAAGAACGGTTGCAGGAACTGGATATGTCTAGTTTAATGAAAAGAAGGACCAGGGGAGACATGATAGCAGTGTTCTAATATCTCAGGGGTTGCCACAAAGAAGAGGGAGTCAAGCTATTCTCCAAGGCACCTGAGGGCAGAACAAGAAGCAATAGGTGGAAACTAATCAAGGAGAGAAGCAATTTAAAACTAAAAGAGAAATGTCCTGATAGTTAGAAGAATTAATCCATGGAACAACAGTTGTGAATACTCCAACACTGGAAGTTTTTAAGAAGATGTTGGATAACCATTTGTCTGAAGTGGTGTAGGGTTTCCTGCCTGAGCAGGGGGTTGGACTAGAAGACCTCCAAGGTCTCATCCAAGCCTGTTATTCTATTCAACCTCTGACCCTTGGAATCCAACCGATTCCCTTGGATCAATTTCAGGATTACCAATTCATTCCATGAGTTAAACTCACAGAAGTCCCAAGTTAGGCAATGTTAAATGAAATGCACCAAATCGTTACACCATATTATGTTTGTATGGCAAAACAGCAGAATTGGGAAGGAAGATTGTGCTCCCAAAATTTAGGACCGCAGCTCCAATAATTCCCCCAATTTTGGGGACTGAAATCCAACCTACTTCAAAAGTGCCGGACTTATGAAGGTTGTTTGAAGACATGGAAGAACCCAAAACAAAGTTTTTGAAAATAAATTGGGTAGTTGGAATGCAAATTCCCTCACAGGGTTTGAGGTTGAGGTTTGAGGTTTATTCGATTTATATGCCGCCCTTCTCCCAAGGACTCAGGGCGGCGTACAACATTAAAAGAAACACATACTACAAAAGTTAAAAAGAAATTAAATAGGATATCCCCAAACCCAATTAAAATTAACAGTGACACATTTTTTAAAAGAATTCAAATTAAAATTAACAACAATCAATACTTTGATTTGTTTTGTTCAGGCCAGGCTGGCTTGCTGGAAAAGCCAACTTTTTAGGGTGCGTCGGAAGGACTGGAGGTCGGGGATTATACGAAGCTCTGGGGGCAGCTCATTCCAGAGGGAAGGCGCTCCCACAGAGAAGGCTCTCCCCCTGGGGGTCACCAGTCGACACTCTCTGGCCAACTCTGTGGGATCGCACTGGATGATGGGAGGCTACCGGTGGCAGTAGGTGGTCTCGCAGGTACCCTGGGCCTAAGCCGTGGAGCGCTTTAAAGGTCATAATTAGTACCTTGAATCGCACCCGGAAGAAAACCAGCAACCAGTGCAGGCCGCCTAAAAGGGGTGTAACATGGGAGTACCTGGGTACCCCTATGACAACCCGCGCAGCCGCATTTGGAGCAGTTGAAGCTTCCGGGTGCTCTTCACAGCTTGTGGAATTAATGATATTGAGATGAAGTTCAATATTTTTTGGATTATGTTTTTTTTTTTTTAAATATATTTTTTATTATGTTTTCATTCTATACAATCACATATTCACTGTGCTTAATCAGGGCATATAACATTGAATAATAAACACGGCCCTCACTTATATAGAAAATGCCCTCTACAATACAAACCCAGTATACCACCTTGGCCCGCCATACACCCTCTTTCAACCCCCTCCAACTTTCATTCTTCCTTCTCACACACCCCTCTACGCCTACTTCCCCTCCCCTTCTTTCTAACCCTAACCCTATCACTCCCTCTAATCCATTCCCTCCCTCCCTTCTCCTCCTCCTCTCTCTCACCCTCTCCACCCTCCTTCTTCTTTCACTCGACTCTTTCCTTCGGTATCTATTACCTTCCAGTATATTCGGTTTGTTCTATTTTCGCACTAACATTGAAAAGCCACAGTATACAAATACAATCATGGAATTTAACACATATTGTATTTCCTCCCTCCCCCCTCCCCCCTCCCCCTAAATCCCCACCTCCCTTCCCTCCCCCCGACTTCCCAAAGACCATACGTGGTATAGGATTATGTTTTGAAGGTCCACTTACTGTCACTAAATGCTCATTGGAATAGCAATGGGATTCCTTTCAGCAAATCTTAGAGTGGAGGAAATGGGATTGCAAAAGAGAAAATTTCCAAATCAAATGAACTAAATACAGCAAATATAATTATTTGCCATGCACGAAATACCCTGAAAATAAGCCCTGCCCTGAAAATATTGCAACACAGCAGCAGCCATGAGGTGACCACGCTCACTGCCTCCTGGACCTCAAAAATAATAAGACCTTCCCGAAGATAAGACCAAGTGCTTATTTTTTTTGGGGGGGGAATAAAATAAAACCCTGTCTTATTTTTGGGGAAACAGTATTTTTTTTTCCTTTCTGTTAAATTAAACATTAAATCTGGGGAAAATGATCACCATTCAGTGTTGGATAGGATGTGCTGATGGTGCATTCTCGTGCAAATCCCCAATTATGAAATTGCCCATTAATTAGCTTTTTGACGTTGTTACCAAATTTACTTACTGATCCATAGGCAAGAAGGATGCTACCTGGGGCAAACTTATTTCCATGACTTCTGCCTTCGTTAAGTATTTTTACTGCTCTGTCCACGACACCGAGAACCTCTGGATTATTGCTGTCCACTATGTCATGGGCATCCTTTGCTTGGCAAAGTCCAACGCTGAGGACTAGCAGAATGAAGACTTCCATATCCAGGTGAGAGAAGCTCCTTCTGAAATCTGATGAATGTGGGATGGGGAGAAAGAGCTCCAATATAACTAGTGTGTGGGGGGGTATATCCTCCTAACGGAAATTGGAGTGCTTAAAGTAAACAAAACACAGGCAAAAATGTTTCATGAGCTTCGGTCATACTGAACTCAAGTATGTCAGTGTGAACATCCTTTGGGGTTTATTTAAGCGTTTGCTTTTTTAAAAAAAAAGAGAAATACCAAGTTTATTCACTTGCAGTTCACAATACAAGTTGTTACTTTGCAATGTCAGGGTCAGAACATACGGTTCTGGCTGTAGGTCGCTTTGGGTTGGTCCAAGAATAATCTCCGGATTGATAATAAGCAAGTTTCAAAGAGAGAAAGAATGGAACTTTTTAAATAAGTTTTTTTTATTTTTTATTTTCATACAAATAACCACATGTGTACCATTACATCATCACCAACACTATCTTCTGTTACTCAATATTATATCAATTCCTCTTACCGTCAACCCCCCAAAGACTATTATTTGCTCTTCTGCTTTCCATACACCATATTTATACCATCACTTCCTTGCCTCTTATCCCTTTCTCCTCCTTCCTACCTCCTTTCTTCCCTCTATCATCCTTCTCTACTTCCCCATCCTCTCTCCTCCTCCTCCCTCCTCTTTCCACTCCTTCTTTCTCTCCTCCTCTTTTGCCCCATCTACCCTCTCTCCTAACCCCTCTCTTCCTCCAGAAAGAAAGAATGGAACTTAATCGTTTCCAAAGTTTGCAACTTTCCCTATTCTGTTTCCAAGCTTGAAGAAATAATTATGTCCATAACAGGATTAAACAGGAGTAAAAAAATAAATAAAAATGGTGGAATTGCTGGTTTCATCATTTTTACGATGTAAAAAAGATGTTGAGACTCTAGGAAGAGTGCAGATAAGAGTAACAAAGATGATTAGAGGGCTGGAGGCTAAAACATAGAAGAACGGATGCAGGAACTGGATATGTCTCACTGTTTGTATTCCCCTCCCCATGAATTGTAAGCCGCCCTGAGTCCCCCCAGGGAAAAGGGCGGCCTATAAATAAACTTTCCAATTCCAATTCCAATTCCAATGTCTAGTTTAATGAAAAGAAAGACTAGGGGAGACATGATAGCAGTGTTCCAGTATCTCAGGGGTTGCCACAAAGAAGAGGGAGTCAAGCTATTCTCCAAAGCACCTGAGGGTAGGACAAGAAGCAATGGGTGGAAACTAATCAAGGAGAGAAGCAACCTAGAACTAAAGAAACATTTCCTGACAGTGAGAACAATTAATCAGTGGAACAATTTGCCTCCAGAAGTTGTGGATGCTCCAACACTGGAAGTTTTTAAGAAGATGTTGGATAGTCATTTGTCTGAAGTGGTGTAGGGTTTCCTGCCTAAGCAGGGGGTTAGACTAGAAGACCTCCAAGGTCCCTTCCAACTCTGTTATTCTAATTCTAAAAACTACAAGATGAAGGAAGGAAAAATGAGTTGTTCTTTTTAAAAAAATAATAATTAAGGGATGGAGAACTGGCTTTTATTGAAGGTGATATTCCTGCAGAAGTCAACCTCTGGAGCAGAGATCTGGCAAATGGAATATAATCAGTTGCAATGGGGAGATAAACACTGGCCAAGCCCACATAGAAATACTGTAGAATAGAACTGGAAGGGACCTCGGAGGTCTTCTAGTCCAGCCCTCTGCTCAAGCAGGAGAACCTCTACCATTTCAGACAAGTGACTGCCCAGTCTCTTCTCAAAAACCTCCATTGATGGAGTGCCCACAATTTCTGGAGGCAAGCTGTCCCACTGGTTAATTGTCTTCACTATTAGGAAGTTCTCCTTAATTCCAGGATGCTTCTCTCTTTGTTTAGTTTCCAACCATTGTTTCTTTGTCCATGAGGGGTCTGGATCTATATTTGATTCTCCAGCCCTTGTGATATCACTGCTTTTAACTTGGGAACTCCAATCACCTTCGAAAATATCTGTAGTGCAGAAGATGACTTTGATTCATGTTATTGCCACATTCTTGCCAGTGAGCAATAGCAGTTAGCAATAGCAATAGCAGTTAGACTTATATACCGCTTCATAGGGCTTTCAGCCCTCTCTAAGCGGTTTACAGAGTCAGCATATTGCCCCCAACAACAATCTGGGTCCTCATTTTACCCACCTCGGAAGGATGGAAGGCTGAGTCAACCTTGAGCCGGTGAGATTTGAACAGCCGAACTGCAGAACTGCAGTCAGCTGAAATAGCCTGCAGTGCTGCATTTAACCACTGTGCCACCTCGGCTCTTGACCTCTGTGAGGTCAAGAATATGGCAAGAGATGTGCTCTGGAGTTGTGCTGAACCATGGAACTTTCCTTGAAAACACTTAAAAGCAGAAAGATTTTAATACTATTTACTGATTAATATTTTCAAGTAACAAACTTGGGATTTTAGCAAGCCAAAATGGATTTTGTTGTTGTTGTTGTTAGTTGCGGAGTTGTGTCCGACTGATCGCGACTCCATAGACAATGTTCCTCCAGGCCTTCCTGTCTTCCATCATCCTCTGGAGTCCATTTAAGCTCACGCCTACTGCTTTGATGACTCCATCCATCCACCTCATTCTCTGTCGTCCTCTTCTTCTTTGGCCCTCAGTCTTTCCCTCAGCATGAGGCTCTTCTCCAGGCAGTCCTTCCTTTTCACTAGGTGGCCAAAGTATTTGAGTTTCCTCTTCAGGATCTGGCCTTCTAAAGAACAGTCAGGGTTGATCTCCTCTAGAATTGATCAGTTTGATTGTCTTGCAGCCCAAGGGACTCGCAGGAATCTTCTACAGCACCAGAGTTCAAAGGCCTCCATCCTTTGGCGCTCAGCCTTTCTTATGGTCCAACTTTTCACAGCCATACATTGCAACGTATAGTGTTAGTATTTAAGGCAAACATATTGTGGGAACTGGTGGTTGACTTGTTCTCCAAAGCCCCAGAGGGCAGGTCTTATTGCACTGCACATGCGCGCGCAGTGCACATCAAGCGACATGGGCATGCCGCAGCCATGAGCAAACAGGCAGTAGCGACTGCTGGAACCCACCCCTGGTTTCCATCCATTGTTTCTTGTTTTGCTTTTGGTGCTTTGGAAAATAGCTTGATCCCCTCTTCTTTGTGGCAGCCCCTCAAATAATGGAATACTGCTATCATGTCACTCCTGGTCCTTCTTTACTCTAGACTAACCATGCCCAGTTCCTGCAACTACTCTTCATATGTTTTAGTCTCCAGGCCTTTAATCATCTTAGTTGTAAACAGTGGAATCAATCACAAGAGCCGTGGTGGCGCAGTGGTTAGGGTGCAGTACTGCAGGCCACTTCAGCTGACTATTATCTGCAGTTCAGCGGTTCTAATCTCACCGGCTCAAGGTTGATTCAGCCTTCCATCCTTCCAAGGTGGGTGAAATGAGGACCCAGACTGTGGGGGCGATATGCTGACTCTGTAAATCGCTTAGAGAGGGCTGAAAGCCCTATGAAGCGGTATATAAGTCTAACTGCTATTGCTATTGCTAATCGATCGATCGATCTACCTACCTTCTATCTATCTATCTATCTATCTATCTATCTATCTATCTACCTATCTATCTATCTATCTATCTATCTATCTATCTATCTATCTATCTATCTATCATCTATCCATCCATCCATCCATCCATCCATTCATCTCTGTGTGTGGATATGGATATAATAATAGTTAATAGTTAATACACACACACAATTTACACACACACACATATATTTGATTATTCCAAAATTTAGAGGGTTCAGAAATAGCACCCTGTATCTATGTTGATTCTGGGATAGAAATAATGAGCACTTTGCTTATTTATTAATTGAAAACCTATATGCCTCCCATATTGGTGACTGTAGGTATTTTACAATCAATAAAACAACAATATAAAACATTTAAAACAATAAATAGCAACACCAAACCTGGTTTAAAATGGACAAAGGTGGCCAAAGAAGGGAGCAAGACGCCCACGAGAAGGAGGTACCATCTTATCTTAGTCCATTAACCATCTCCAGAATGGCATGCCCCCAATGGGGCCCAGGCCAGTTGGCCAGGTCACTGCAGCGGGTGTGTGTGTGTGTGTGATGCTCCAGAGAGCACTTTACTTGCTGCTTTGCCAGTTTGAGAAATTGTTACGTTGCAGTTTACATTTGCTGCCAGTGATCCCATGGCGTGCTTCTTCGTTGCATCATGGTTGTTTATGTGTGGACACACAAAAGTATGGAATGGTTTGTTCTGTTCCATTGTAAATAGTTGTGGAGGCTCTATGTAATCCAACAGATTTCTGTTGTTTTTTTTTAAAATTGATCCTATCTTCAGAGGGTTAACTTGTACTCTTCCTGATGTTGAGCAGCAAATATATCCATCTATTCCCAGAATTTGGATGCTAAGAATATCTGGACGGCTCCTAAGTCAACAAACTGGGTGACCAGAAAAAAGTTTCCACTAAGTAATATTCGTATCAGCTCTTCAGGAAACCTTGTGGCTGGAAGGAGGCAAACAATGAAAAGGAGAATAAACCCTGCTTTTTCCAAGGAGCTTCTTTGTGGCCCTTAGGGCAGCGGTTACCAACTAGAGTCAGCGAATGCTGGCTGGGGAATTCTGGGAGTTGAAGTCCAGACATCTTCAAGTTGCCAAGGTTGAGAAACACTGCCTTAAAACCTTACTCTTCTCTATATTGAATTTGATTATGTTAAACAGGGCCCAGTGTTCATGTCCTTTGAGATCCATCTGGATCTTGAGCCTATCTTCTGGGATGTTGGCTATTCCTGTCAGTTTAGTGTCATCTGCAAATCTGATGAAGTCCCCTTCTATTTCCTCATCTAAATAGTTTATGAAGATGTTGAAGAGAACTGGCCTAAAATGGAACCTTGGGATATCCCACTGCTTCCTTCCTTCCATGTAGATGCAATTCCATTGAGGACTACATGTTGAGTGTGATTTGTTAGCCAGTTACAAATCCATCTGGTGGTGATGCTGTCTATATCACATTTTTTTAAAGCTTACCAAGAAGTAGGTTGTGATCTACTTTGTCAAACGCCTTACTGAAATCCAAGTATACTATGCACACTGCATTTTGCTGGTCCACTAATGTAGTCACTTTGTCAAAGAATTAAATAAGATTTGTTTGGCATGATCTGTTTTTGACAAACGTGTGTTGGCTTCTGGTTATAACTTTGGTTGCTTTTAGTGTGCACAGATCTGTTGCTTGATTATCTTTTCCAGGATCTTCCTGGGTATTGATGTCATGCTGATTGGTCTGTAGTTTTCTGTATCTGTGCCCCCCTCCTTTTTTTGAAGATGGGACTACATAATCTATTTTTTAGAGGTACCAGTGCTCTGGTAGTTCCCTGGTGCTCTGGGATATTTGAAAAATATGGTAAAGTGCAGAGGTCGTTTGCTGCCGGTTCGACCCAGATTGGCCGAACCGGTAGTAGCAGTGACGAGAAGTTCCGCCCACCTGCCTGGACACTTCTGCGCATGCGCAGAAGTGTCGTGCACGCATGGGGGAGCTCGCCTGAACTGGTAGTAAAAAAATTAGCAACCCACCTCTGGTTCAGTGGTTCTGAGATGACACCTGCCAATAGAATTCTGGGTTGTAATCCATCAGGTCCTGGTGATTTGAACTTGTTTAGCGTGAACAAATATTCTCTTACCATTTTCTTGCTTATTTTAATTTGTGTTCATAGTCTGTCTTTTATGAGCTGTATTATCTTTTTGCCTGAAGACAGATGCAAAGAATGAATTAAGTAACTCTGCCTTCTCTCCATTACCTGTTACTTTTTTGCCACCTTCTCTTGTTAGTGGATTGGTTATTTTTCTTGTTTTTTTTAATATGTTGAAAGAAACTTTTTTAATTATTATTTTTGGCATTTGTTGCAAGTCTTACTTTATTCTGAGCCTTAGGTTTCCCTAACTTCATCTTTGCAAGATTGGGCTATTTGTTGGTATTTGAAAAGCACTTTTGAGACAGGTAGTAGAACTGTAACTTCTTCAGAAGAGCCCTCTGTTGATTTTTTATGACCATGTCTGTGGCCCTGTTTGTGTCCATGGGCATGGCCAAGGCTCCACCTGGTTTCATGAATGCATTGTCTTCTCAGATCAGGATGGAATTTCTCCTCAACTCTTGGATGTCCGGTATGAGTAGAGATTCTGGAAATATTTCAGAAAATACACATTTCAGGAACCTGGAGGCATCTTAAGATACCTCTGAAATGTTGTTCAGTCATTGGGCATTCTCCAAACAATGTATTTACTTAAATGCATTCAACATATTTAATTCCACATTTCCACTTTATCAAAGCACTAATATACTCTAATTATATATCAGCCAATTCTCCTAGCTTGATGAGCCCAACTGACTGGTTTATTTTCATCCAACACACAATATTTTATTGCCTGGAATTAAGTAGAAACGAGCACCTTCCCTTCCACCTAGAAAATATTTCTGAGCTCTAAGAGGGCAACTTTTTTTAAAATTACGGTTTTACTTTTCTGGGCAACAAGACCTGCGGTGAGATAAGAGTAAGCCAAGTTGGCAGGCTAGGATTGTCTTTTTTAAAAAAAGTGAGTAGTCTGGCATTGCCTATTTTAAAAAGCAAAGTGCTGCCAAGAAGAATGTCCACATGTCTCTGAAAACTATATGGTAGATGACGCAGGCCTATCTTCTCCCCCCCTCCTGCCTCCCCAACATCCCTTGTTTTTCTACATCTTTGTCCTTGAGAAAGCTGGGTCCTTCTACCAAGTGGTAGGGCCAGCTTGGAGATGTTTTAAAGGCAGTTTTCTTATTTCTGGTGACTACCAGATACAGCTGCTCCATTTCCTATTTCTCTCGGCAGCGCCCAGGATTGATAGCAGGGGGTGGTAGTAATTTAACAACCAGTTTGCCTGAATTGGTGCGAACCTGCTAAATCCCATCACTGCCTTTAGGACCTTATAGGATTTACCCACCACCATTAGAATAGCAAAAGACACAAGGCTCACTATATTGCACAACCCCCTGGAGCATCTCAATACCCAAACCCCAGAAGCCTATAAAAACCCATCCACTCACTCAGCCATTTGGTCAGTCACCCCAGAAACATTTGTTGCTGTCCCTGAAGTTCCTGATATCCAAATAAACAAGAGATCATCTTTCCAACCAGCCAGCCTCCATTTTATTTCCAGTGTCTTTCTCTCGCCTTGGAACTAGACTGAATTTTTCTTCCAACAGTATGAACAATGACATTAAAAGTAAATGTATTTCTATTGTATGTCTTTGGTCTTCATATGTATGTAAATGTAGAGTTAAGAATTACTGTATATACTCAAGTATAAGCCTAGTTTTTCAGCCCACTTTTTGAGCTGAAAAAAGCCGCCTCGGCTTATACTCGAGTCAGTGAAAAATTTGCCCGAAATGGAGGAGAAAAAGGGCCGTGGCCATGCCGCTGGGTGATGCTCGTGAATGGCCCAGCGCCCCTGAGTTTCCCCTCCCTCTGTGTCAGTTTGCCGCGCAGCGTGCACCGCACCATCCCCCTCCTCACGTTCTAATGTAACGTAGGGCTATCTTACGATTCCCCTTCCTCCCCCTCCTGCCGCTCTGCAACGATGTCCCACCTCCTCCTTGTTATGGCAAGCAGCCACATAGCAATGTCCCACCTCCTCTGGTACAGTGATCCAATGATAGGAATCACTGTGCCGTGTGTCATAGGAGGCGGGACATCATCATCACAGCGGGACATCAGCATCATGAGGTGAGTGAAGTATTTCATTGAATACACCGGTATTGTGTGATAATAATTTGTTATGCAGAGCAAATTTTTACAATGGCTACTGTATATTTAATGGGCACAGGCAGGCTGTATATGTTATTCAGTGGGCAATGGCATTATTGGTATCTATTTTTATTTTTGAAATTTATCGGTAGCTGCTGCATTTCCCACCCTAGGCTTATACTCGAGTCAATAACTTTTCCAGTTTTTTGTGGTAAAATTAGGTGCCTCGGCTTATATTCGGGTCGGCCTATACTCGAGTATATACGGTAGTTCATTTCAATGACTCCCTGACTCCATACCCAGCCAAAATTTTCTTTTTTTTAATTAAAAAGTTTTTTATTAAACACACATTAAAACATTGGACCCAGTGTCACCGTCCTGGCAATGTCTTTGCCATACATACTGGAATATAAAGTTAAATATTATAACCACCATGCTTATTTACAATTGGTCTATTCAGTATTTACAAATATAAGGACATCGTATTTCCATCCATGTTGCTTTCTTCTTGTTTTATACATTTTCACTGTTAGGATTTCGTACATAATTCCAATCTCCATTCTATAAATCTTAGTCATTGCTTATTTTAGGGCTTTCCTTTTTTGTTCCAACCATTGATAAAATTTATCCAAGATCTTATAATATTCTGATTCGTCTTTCTTCTTCAATTCCCATGTCAATTTATCCATTTCAGTACAAATCAGATTTTCCTACTTACTTTCTCTTCTTGTGGAATTTCCCCGTTTTTCCAGTTTTGCACAAAGACCATTCTTGCTGCCGTAATAATAATGTATTATTAAGTAGATTACCCCCTTGTTATGTTTATCATTTATGATTCGCAAAATAAATAGTTCTGGTTTGAATTCTATTTCCATTTGACTGAAGAAATTGTCCGTCAGTTTCAATCTCAGCTGTACAGTTTTCATAATCCTGTGAAAGAAGAAAAAAGAGACATAAGAGTTGAACTATTATGTATTCAGTGGGACATCACAGGAGTTGTCAGGAGTTGTGTTCATTCACTTTCCATTGTTAAGTTATACTGTATTTTTTGGAGTATAGGACGCACCGGAGTATAAAATGCACCAAGGTTTTGAAGAGGCAAAAAATTTTTTTTTTTCTTTTGCACTTTGCAAACCAGTGGTGGGTTTCAAAAATTGTTCGAACCTACTCTGTGGGTGTGGCCTCCTTTGTGGGAGTGGCTTGCCACCCATGTGACCAGATGGGAGTGGCTTGCCGCCCATGTGACCCGATATGAACACACGCAATGTTCTGATTGCACCACAAACGCAGTAGTCATCCTTACCTTTCACAAAGGCACTGAGTTTTATAAATATGAGCATGATCGTGTAGAATAATCATATCCAAGGACCAGTGGTGGGTTTCAAAAAATTTTGGAACCTCCTCTGTAGGTGTGGCCTGCTTTCCGGGTCCACTGGTGGAACCTCTTCTAACCGGTTCAGTAGATTTGACGAACCGGTTCTAGCAAATAGGTGTGAACTGGTAGGAACCCATCTCTGCTGCAAACCTCCCAAAACCGGTCTGTTCTTTGTGAAAATGGGCACATTTTTTTAAAAAAAAGGGCATCAATAGCCTTTGGGAGGCTTGTAAAGTACTCCTGGGGGCGGGGGGGACAAAAATGAGCAAAAATGGTCCATTTTTCACAAAAACGGGTGCGTTTTTGGTCAAAAAAAGGACATGCATAGCCTCTAGGAGGCTTATAGAGTGCTCCTGGGGGCTGAGGGGGGCACAAATAGTGGCCTATTTTTCACTCATTTCTGCCCTCCCCAACCCCAGGAGCACTCTGGAAGTCTCCTAAAGCTATGCATGGCCATTTTGGTGAAGGGGTGGGGTTTCAGGAGGAAAAAAATGCTGTATTCAGTGTATAAGACACACAGTCACAGATTTTCAGCCTCTTTTTTGAGGGAAAAAGGTACATCTTATACTCCGAAAAATACGCTTGGATGAGTAACAAAACTTCTCAGTTTAATAAACTTTGGTCCAGTTGCCGTGATTTAACCTTTTTACACATCTTGGTCTTCATTAAGCACATTTATTGCTTTAATCGCAGTCTCAACAACTTCTGGGTCATCCTAATCCATCTCATCTTGGAGAGAACTGGTTGGCAAAATCTAATGCTGAGGACTAGCAGAATGAAGAGTGTCATACTGAGGGGGAAAAGGCTCCTTCTTAAATGTGGGAAAGTGTGGGAAAGGGAGAAAGAGTTTTAAAATACCAGGTGAGGTGCACCTTGCCAGCAGAATCTGAACAGCCTACGGTAAACTGATACGGGTTACAAATATTTCATAGACTGGAAACATACACTGAAAAAAAATCCTTACAGGTTTCTTCAAGTACTTGCTTAAAAACACACACAAACACACACACCACAAATCACACACACACACACCACACACACACACATTATTGTGATATCAAGTTTATTTACCAGCAGTTCAAAATTCATGTTTGCAATTTACAGTGTCAGAGTTACACCATGTTTACAACTGTGGGCAGTTCCGGGAATTTCTAGAACATTCTAGAAGCGTGTGCATGATTCAGGGAGTGAAAAGGTGATGCAAATGCTGAGTCAACAGAACTAGGAATCTGCTTGGAAACCTGCCCAATATTTACCTTTGCCAGCCTGGGGAAAGCCGTTTTCAGAGCCACACAGAACCTCCTTCGATTAACACTTTTGTAGGATAAACATTTTAAAATGCCACCAACAGAATAAACTTGTCCAGTAGATCCAAGGATTGAAAATGGTTCTCAATGTGCTACTATATTTGGAATAGATATGCCTAGGTCAGGGATGCAGTGGCTCAGTGGCTAAGACGCTGAGCTTGTCGATCAGAAAAGTCGACAGTTTGGCGGTTCGAATCCCTAGCGTCGCGTAACAGAGTGAGCTCCCGTTACTTGTCCCAGCTTCTGCCAACCTAGCAGTTTGAAAGCATGTAAAAATGCAAGTAGAAAATTAGAGACAACCTTTGGTGGGAAGGTAACAGCAATCTGTGCGCCTTTGGCATTTAGTCATGCTGGCCACATGACCATGGGATGCCTTCAGACAGTGCTGGCTCTTCAGCTATGAAACGGAAATGAGTGTTCTGACCTAGGCTTCCTGATACAGTAAAATGTGCACAATTAAGTCCAGAAACCCTCTTTTTTATTTCAAAGGCTGTGAATTATATTCATTCACAGCCCGTAATGAGTTCCAAATAGGAGTAAAGAGTTCCATAGCAGGCTGCCAAAGCCCTTCGGGATAAGGCTGATAAGCACCAGGGGTGGGTTCCTGCCAATTCTAAGCTCTTCTATAGAAGAGGTTCCACAAATCTACAGTGCCGTTTAGAACCGGTTCCAGCTCCCTCCCGCCGCCCATCTGCACATCATCAAGATGAAGAGCGAGAGGAGGAATTCTGGGAGTTGAAGTCCACAAGTCTTAAAGCTGTCAAGTTTGAACACCCCTGGGGTTTTTTTTTCTAAAGGGTTAGGGGTGCAAAGGTCTTGTAACTTGACAGCTTTAAGAGTTGCGTGCTTCAAATGCCAGAGTTTCTGAGCCAACATTTTGGTTGAAATTTTAGATTGTTTATTTTTACAAGGATAAGCACAATCATTTGGAATCTGCAGTTGAGGCCTATTCTATGTTCCATTTTGTATTCAGGCCTACATGCAATTGTCAGATAAATTCTTGTTTTATAATTTTATGAGCAATGGCCCATGAGGTTGTAGATTGCATGGACCTGTCTTGGTTTGTGCTAAAATCACCCCCTTGCGGTTTTTAATAATTTCAAATCAATAACAGAAAGACAAGATCAAGACAGATTGCATTTAAGCATCACAGGAACAGTTGTCACCTCTTTCTGAATGACATACAGGTACAAATTGTTTTCACTCACTAATTGTTAGGCACAAAAAGAGAAACACTCACTGAGTTCAAAGCGCAGAAACATTTATTATCACTTCCTCCAAACTAGTCAACTAATGGTCAAAGCTAAATTGGCGCTAGATAAAGGTCCACTGAATTCATGGAGGGATGGACATACAGGTCTTTTGTGACTGTGCAATAATTCCAAACTGATGACATGTTTGACCCCGCCTTCCAGCTCAGCCTGCTCATATTTCACATCCATAGCTTCTCTCGGGACTTGTGCTATTATTTCAAAGCCCCTTTGCCAATTTTGAAAACCCTTAAAATACACTTGCAGGCTACCCCTTAAACCATAAGCTAACCAAGTAAGTTGCGCCTGCACAGTGTGCTACTCAAGGCTGACACTAACTCAACATCTAATGCATATGCCACTGAGTAAATGTGTTGTGGAAATACGGTCTCTGTTGAAACTTTTTTTTCCAGATAAAATATTGGACTTTGTGATTTATCCATAGTTTGAAACCTCTGGATTGTTTACAGTTGATAAAAGCTTGGCCTGAGGAAAAGTAGAATATTTTTCAACTTCAGCAATTTGCAACCTCTCACTTCAACTCAATCTAGTTTATTAGTGACCTTGGCTATCACTAAGTGTTGTATCTTTTAATTCTTGATGAATGTATTTTATTCTTTGTTATGTACACTGACAGCACATGCACCAAAGACAAATTCCTTGTGTGTCCAATCACACTTGGCAAATAAAGAATTCTATTCTATTCTATTCTATTCTATTCTATTCTATTCTATTCTATTGCATTGCATTGCATTGCATTGCATTGCATTCTATTCCATTCAATTTCCATTCCATTCAATTTCCATTTCCATTCGACTCGACTCGACTCGACTCGAATTCTATTCCATAAAAGAAACTTGGTCTACAAAATCTGGTTTACAAAATTCTAGATAACCATTAGGTTGCAGCAAAGGGATTCAGGGAATTCCTTTTTTCTTTGCTGCCAAATACTAGTCATTTGGACTTTTTCTGTCCAAATCTTTTAATGGAATACCACTGGACTAAATAAAATAGAGAAGATATTTAGAATCAAACATTCCATAAGAAGATTCTACAAAATCCTCTTTCCCTGTCTGAGGGGTATGCAATCTATTCTTTAGCATAAAACATTAGGATCTTCCTTCCAGATTTTTATGGAAAGACTGAAAAAACAAAACAACCCCAGGCTGTTTTAAAGAATGGCAGAGGTGTTTATTGAACGTGTAATTGTGCAACATCTGAAATATATTTTTCAAATGATTTCTGGACCATGCATCACTCTAAGATTATCTATAAACTAGGCTCTCTATCTAAGATATTTAGAGCAACAAAGATGATTAGGGGACTGGAGCAGAGATGGGTTGCTGCTGGTTCGCACCAGTTCGGGCAAACTGGTAGTGGAAATTGCGACTGGATTGCCGAACCGGTAGGGATGGCTGGCCAGCCATGCCCCCAAACTGGTTCCCTGGTCTCCCATGCCGTTGCTGGCATGTTTTTTTTAACTCATTTTTAATGTTCTGCACATGCACAGAACATTTTTTTTGGCAACTGCACATGCGTGCAATGAAATGGCAATAACACTGGCAGCAACCCACCCCTGGACTGGAGGCTAAAACATATAAAGAATGGTTGCTGGAATTGGGTATGTCTGGTTTAATCAATAAAAGGTGGTAACCCTGAAGGTTATGGGTGACATGATAACGGTGTTCTAATATCTCAGGGGCTGATCCAAAGAAGAGGGAGTCAAGCTATTCTCCAAAGGACCTGAGGGCAGGACAAAAAGCAATGGGTGGAAACTAATCAAGGAGAGAAGTAACTTAGAACTAAGGAGAAATTTCCTGAGAGTGAGAACAATTAATCAGTGGAACAACTTGCCTCCAGAAGTTGTGAATGCTCCAACACTGGAAGTCTTTAAGAAGAGATTAGTCTGTTCTGTTCTGTTCTGTACTATTCTATTCTATTCTATTCTATTCTATTCATTCTATTCTATTCTATCTCTCGTGGTTACAATTTATGAGACACTTAAACTAAAACAAAGAAATATAAATGCCGATGTTATTATTATTTCCATGCAAAGCTTTCTAATGTGCCGATGGTGTAGGAAATAAAGACAAAATGCCTGGCAAGAGGTCATATTTGGGCTTCCCTGGGCACGTCTTTGATCCCGAGGAAACCTCTGGGAAAGGTTGTAGCATGTGTTTTCCATGATGTCTTCCATGGTCAAGAAAGTTGGCACCAGGAGCTTGGAGGACATCGTGTTCACTTGGAATTGGAACGTGGTGGACAAAGTCCCCGCTGCTACGATGGAAAGAATGGTAGCTGCTGAACGAATCTTGCTCTTCTGAGGATCCGCTTTCTTCTCTTTTACACACAGTGTCATTACACCTGTGATGACGTTGGGGGCAGGGAAGGGCAACTTTAGGAAACCTCTCATATGGCCGCTGGTGGTGGTCATCTGGCCTACGAGGAAAAGGTGGGGGAGGGGGAGGCCCAAGAGGTGGTGGTGGATATTTACTAGGAGGAAAATGATGGGGACCCCCGGGAGGAGGAGGAGGGTACTGAGGTCCTGGAGGAGGGGGAATGCCAGGATGTTCCTCTTGGGTCTGTTCAGACTTATGGTTGCCCCTGGGACCTGCAGGGCCTGCAGGAAGTGTTGAGTCTCTATACCCGTGGCGGTGTCCATGATGGTGAGAATGATTGTGGTGAGAATGATTGTGGTGACGATGATGATGAGGATGACGACAATGATGGTGACGACGGGAATGAGGATGTTTATGTAGCAGATGTCTGCATTCATGCCCAGTTACATTGCAACGGTGGTGGCCTTCTCCTGAATCATGGTGGAAGTGGTGATGGTGATGTTGGTGGTGATGGAAGATGCTGAGATTCTTTGCAAAGGAAGTCCAAAGGACAAGTCACCGTTTATGAATGTATGGAACACAGATGAGAATTAGAAAGAAGAGACCAAGTTAGTTTAGGACTCTCGTTTGCTGTGTATTTGTGAAAGTATACAACACGTATTGCAAGAAAAATGCAAAATATATAAATCAAAATAATATATGAATTAAAAAAACCTTCCCTTTTACTACTCTTAATTTGGGGCAACTGACTGGAGCTGAACGTTTATTGGCCGGATGCCTTTCCTGATGCCTAAATGGAGTTCCCAACGTAATACTTAACAATACACATAAATATACAATATACAGTGTATGAAAGTACCTCAGAAACATTGGTCTGGTTACTTTTACATTTGCCATATGGGGTTGAACTGAATGATTCTATCTGGGCCACTGATTATGAGGTATTGCACCACTCCTCAAATATAGATGTAGATGGTCCTCGAATTACAACCACAGTTGAGCCCAAAATTTCCATTGCTAGGTGGGATAGCTGTGAAGTGAGGTAAATTGTAAGCTCCTCCCCTTTTTGCAAAGATCTTTGAAGAGGAGACAGAAATTGTTCTACATTTTGTGATTCTCTCAAGAGACAAACTTGACAGAAGCTACATCAGAGGTGGGTTCCTAGTGGTTCAAACCAGTTCAACTGAGTAGGCAGTAACTCGGCTGGACACGCCCACGAACTGGTTCTATCAGTGCCACCGTAAGCACCACCATCTTGTTTTTTGTTTCTGTGCATGCACAGAAGCAATTCTTTTACTTCTGTCAGAGGTGGGTTCCTACCAGTTCGCACCTATTCGGTAGAACCGGTTTGTCAAATCTACCGAACTGGTTAGAAGAGGTTCCACCAGTGGACACGGAAAGCAGGCCACACCTACAGAAGAGGTTCCAAAATTTTTTGAAACCCACCACTGGTCCTTGGATATGATTATTCTACACTATCATGCTCATATTTATAAAACTCACTGCCTCTGTGAAAGGTAAGGATGACTACTGCGTTTGTGGTGCAATCAGAACATTGCGCCTGTTGAAGTTGTTTTAACGCAAACCAAATATGCCTTTCAAAAAACAAGTTTACATCATATTCTTATGCATGCCAGTGCTGTGTGTGAAGTAATTTAAGGTGGTTCTGACAAGTGTCGTCGGCATCTTCATATCCAGTCACATGGGCGGCAAGCCACTCCCATCCGGTCACATGGGTGGCAAGCCACTCCCAGAAAGGAGGCCACACCCACCACTGGCATGCACAGAAGCAATTCTTTTACTTCTGTGCATGTGCGGGTAGCGCACATCAGTGTGCAAACCAGCAGTAAAAGAAGCTGGATCTGACCCCTGAGCTACATGCCTCTTTGTTTCAACTTGCCATTAGTGTAAGGCAGGGGGGAAGGAATGTTGATCATGGATGGGTTAGCTAGAGAAACGAAACCGCTACAGCTCCACTGAAGCTTGTGAGAACCTGGAAACTTTTCAAGGACATCTTAACAGGTGTGAAGTTGAGGCAGATGGTTCCCCATAACAAAGACAACTTGTTTACAGGGTCTATGTGGAAGCCTGGCGGATTTGTCTGGGAAAATCATTGTTTAATACTGTGAACTGGTGCCTGAGAATCGCAGAATTAGTTTTGCCTCAACATTATCATGGGATGTACTCAATAAGCAGTAAGTTATTCAGAAACGAAATGGTCCTGAACTTTTATTTGGATACTCAAGCTGGATGTTGACAGTGTTGCGGCCCATCAGCTGCCAGCAGAGCTAGCAGCAGAGTCTGACCAGGAGAAGGTTGAGGGAGGGCCTGGGCTGGCTTCAGAGCCTTTGGAAGGTTTTTATATAAGGAAACTGCATCGGAGACAGAGGCAGAGCCCTCCCCCAGGTGCAGAGGCAGCAGTGGTGGGTTCCTACCGGTTTGGTCCGGTTCGGCGAAACCGATAGTGGTTTGGCCACCTGGGTCACTGGAACTGGCAGCAACCCAGGCCTGCCACGCCCCCGAACCAGTTCTCCGGATGGCGCCATAGGCGCTGCCATCTTGTTTTTCAGTTCTGCGCATTCGCAGAACATTTTAATTAAAAAACAATTTGATGTGCTTGCAGTGCACATCAAATGTGTGCGAAGGCATAGCGCACGTGAGTGAACTGGCAGTAGTGCCTGCCGGAACCCACCCCTGAGAGGAGGCAACTCTCTTTGGGACCTGAGCTGAGTGAGGGGGAAGAACAGATAGGGCCCATCCCAGATGCAGGTATGCCTAGGGAGGAAAGGAGAGGAGAGCAACGGAAGGCAATAAGCTGGCTCTCAGGGCAAGGCAGACGCAGGATCTAGTCAGCCCTTCCCTCTCTGGGGAACAAATAGGAGGAGTTTGGGAGGGGCCAGTTGTCACGGACAACCGTTCGTTTTTAGTACACAGTAAACAATTCAGATTCCTTGGCTAAACCCAGATTTGTTGGGACTCATTATTTGATATTTTGTTTAGGCCCATGAATAAAAGACTGTTACTGCCCTGTTATAAAAAGGGGGTTGCTTTACTTGTGAGTAAACAGTTTATCATTATTTGTGAAGGCTGGGTCAGAACAGATTCATATTTCTGCAGAATTAAGAAATAACAACAACAACAACAACAACAACAACAACAATCATCTAGTTAAATCATTTGCACTCTTACCTGAGTATCATAGATCGCACAGGAGCTTACGTCGACCACATCTGGAGCGCCTGTCTCTTTAAGTATTTTTCCTATGCAAAATCCCAGATTCTACAGAGAAAAAGGAAATGATAACAGTTGAGTTAAATTGTGTAAATTTGACACACGTCTCTCTCTCTCTCTCTCTCCCTATCTCTCTGTCTCTCTCAGTCGTCCTCCTCGACTTTTGACCACAACTGAGTCCAGCATTTCTGTTGTTAAGCGAGATGGTTGTTAAGTGAGTTGTGACCAATTTTATGACCACTTTTTGCCATAGAAAGCATTGCAGTTGTTAAATGCACCAGGTGGACTTTAAGCAAATCTGGCTTTTCCCGTTGACTTTCCTTCTCAGAAGCTGGCTAAGAAAGTCATAAATGATGATCATGTGACCCAGGGATGCTACCCTGTTTCCCTGAAAATAAGACCTCTCTGGATAAAAAGCCCAATTGGGCATTTGAGTGCATGCGCTAAAATAAGCCCTCCCTGAAAATATTTAAGTGCATGTGCGGCCAATCCTCGCCATTTCCTCTGGTTGCTTCCTGCACAAACAACATGAGGTGAGGAGGCGAGGCCGGAGGAGGGGAGGAAATGCACCCCACACGCCTTTACCTAATGGCCACTCCCACAAGCCTAGCCCCTTTTGTCATGCTAATGGCCACCGCAAAAAGAGCAGCAGGCCTAGTGATGCGCAATGCATCAGCATCCGTGAGATGACCACGCTCTCCGCCTCCTGCACCTCAAAAATAATAAGACCTCTCCAAAAATAAGGCCAAGTTCTTATTTTGGGGGTCAAAAGAAAATAAGACCCTGACTTATTTTGGGGAAAACATGGTATAACACATGTAACATGCATGTCAGTTGCCAAGCAACCAAATGTGGGGATGCTGTGTTGGTTGTAAGTGCGAGGACTGATCGTAAGTCATATTTTTCAGTGCTGTTGAAACTTTGAATGGTTGTAAGTTGACGACTCTATCTATCTATCTATCTATCTATCTATCTATCTATCTATCTATCCATCCATCCATCCATCCATCCATCCATCCATCCATCCATCCATCCATCCATCCACCCACCCACCCACCCACCCACCCATCCATCCATCCATCCATCCATCCATCCACCCACCCACCCTCTACATGGTCATGTGGCCAACATGACTAAATGCCAAAGGCACATGGAATGCTGTTACCTTCCCACCAAAGGTGATTCCTATTTTTCTACTTGAATTTTTACATGCTTTTGAACTGCTGGGTTGGCAGAAGCTGCGACAAGTAATGGGAGCTCATTCCGTTACGTGGCGCTAGGGATTCAAACCGCCAAACTGCTGACCTTTCTGATCAACAAGCTCAGCATCTTAGCCACTGAGCCACTGCATCCCTATACTGTTGTTACTGAGATACATTTGAGGATTTGAGAGAAGCAACTTAGAACTAAGGAGAAATTTCCTGACAATTAGAACAATTAAACAGAGGAACAAGTTGCCTCCAGAAGTTGTGAATGTTCCAACACTGGAAGTTTTTAAGAAGATGTTGGATAACCATTTGTCTGAAATGGTGTAGGGTTTCCTGCCTAAGCCGGGGGTTGGACTAGAAGACCTCCAAGGTCCCTTCCAACTCTGTTATTCTATTCTATTCTATTCTATTCTATTCTATTCTATTCTATTCTATCATAGATCCTGAAAATCTCTATATCACAACTGCCTATTTACTTCCTGCAGTTTGTTAGCCAAACTGTTTTTGCATATATTATCTCTCCACTCACAGCTTTTCCATCAGGCAGGAATTCACATTGGGAAACAGTTGTTGGGTCAGTGTTTCTAAGACATCCTGTCTCTTTTATGGTGAATTCAACAATGAATAATGTACGATCGGCCATCTGCATAAAATAAACAAAACAGTGATCAAATTATATCCAACTTTCCCAATATTACAGTTCACTTTGGCATTCATATTGAAGGATGATTGCAGGGCAGATGTAAGTTTTCAATTACAATTTTCATCTAGGAAAGCTTTAGAAAAACCAGGCTATTCCATCAGGGTCTGTTCAGAAATAAATCAGGATAATCATAGGCATAAGATAATGGATGAGAAAAGAGTACTAAAGATGCCCCTTCATGACTCTGCTAGTACAATAACGACACTATGAAAGGGCTTTAATACAGTTAAGAGATGGGTTAAACTTGATAAGCGTTGCATTCATAAAAATAGCAGCTTTAAGAATAACATTTTTAAGACGAAAGGAGGGAAGGAAGGAAGGAAGGAAGGAAGGAAGGAAGGAAGGAAGGAAGGAAGGGAGGTGCTTAAGGAAAGTGGATTTAAATAATTTTTCACTGCTGTCTTTTCCTTCCTGATACTTTGGGAAATAATTTTTACAAAAGCCTACAGATCCATAGGGAGAACATGGATACCTACTGCTCTGAAAACTTTTTGGACTTTTTCCACCTTGAAATAATTTGACTCATTGCTCCCCAGCCTGTATTTCTCTAAAATCTTGTTGGCTTTTTCGGTGTGCTTCTCAGTGTCTTCTAGAACTGTTATTCTTACAGGGCAATCCTTGCATTCATACGTTTTTGGTGGAACTGTAAAAAAAAGAAAAAAGCACCGTTATCAATACTGCAGCATCAATGATCTGAGTTGTAACGTCTCATGTTCAGCAGCCAAAACATTTTCCTCTTCCATGGTAAGATGTGCCATTAAGTTTTCTAACAGAATTTCTATTTATTTACTTTATTGATGTACTTTATTGGCTGCCCACCTTACCATAGGGGAACTCTGGACATCTATTTATATAAAAATGGCTGTGTGTGTTTGTGTGTGTATGCGTTCCAGCATAACTCTGGAACGCCTTGAGCACTTTCAACCAAACTTGGTACACAGATGACTTACTTTCTGGAGAAAAATACTGTGGGGATAAGACACCCCTAACACCCCTTGGGATGTGTGTTCTGTTAAGATGCAGCCTGTTGTGCCTTTAAATGGCTTCTACTGTATTGCTGTAAAATGGCTTCTACTGTACAGCGCAGTGGAATTGCCATGGTAACGGCTTCACAGTACTCCAGAAGGGGGCTCCTTCTGGTAAGGGGGAAAATCCAACATTAGAAATTACGTTTGGTCTGGACATTTTCCCCCATAAATAAATACCCGGACAACACTGGGTCATCAGTTAGTAGTTGTATAAAATCTAAAACATAAAAACACTAAAACACAAAACATTAAAACCAAAGATACATGGGGAGGGTGCGAGTGGAATGGGAGGGAGTTGGGATCTATTATTACTCAATCAACCACCTCCATTGTGCAGTTTCTCCACTGGGACCCCCAAGGTGACTGGAAGAGCCATGTCTTTAGGCCCTTAGGTAAAGATAGGAGAGTTTGGCCCAGCTCATGGGTGTGTGTGTGTGTGTGTGTGTGTGTGTGTGTGTGTGTAGATCAGTGGTGGGTTGCAGATGGTATGCCCCAATACGGGAGCCTGCCTGAAGCACTGCGTACCATACCGGTACTGTGCTCTGGAGGGCCCACCCGCTCGCCCATGCTCCTTACCTATCTTTAAAGTCTTTGGTGCTTCCACACCTGCGCACAGCACATACAGTGACTGCGTGATGCTCTGCTGAGTAGCAGGAGCGTCGCGGAGGGTCATGGAGGCATCGCTGGACAGCCCGATGCATGCGCGCTGCGCACGTCCATATAGACGCTGCAGGGCCCGTTCCAACCATACTGGTTGGAACGGGATCCGGAACCCACCACTGGGGAAGATGTTCCAGTAGGCAGGTGCCACAGCAGAGAAGGCCCTCCTCCTGGATCCCGCCAGTTGGAATACTCGGGCTGACTGGACCCACAGCATGTCTTCTCTGCCGGCACGGGTGGGACGGGCCAGTCCCAGTGGGTGAAACGGTCCCTCAAGTAACCTGGACTATCTATCAGTTAATATGACTGCAGTTTCTGAGGTTGTGCAGATGAACTGGTAAAGTTTTTAGAGAAGGACATAAAAGTTGTCCTCCATGTTTATCTGTGTCCAGAGGTATCCATGGAAAAGGGTCTAATGGATATGACTATAAAAAGAAAGATGTGGTTTTGATCAAGAAGCTTCAGCCATCATCTTGAATTTTTTAAACCTCTTGTTACCTCTTTCTATAACCTCAAATCCTGACTCTCTGTTATCTCGGCCTTTCCCCAAACTGCAGTTGGATGCCTTGCCTTGTTTAATGCATGTATATATTTAGATGCTAATTCCTGTCTGCCTGCCTAGCCCCTTCCTTCCTTCCTTCCTTCCTTCCTTCCTTCCTTCCTTCCTTCCTTCCTTCCTTCCTTCTTTCTTCTTTTCTTTCTCTCTTTCTCTCCTTCCTTCTTTCTTCCCTCTCTCTTTCCTTCCTTCCTTCCATTCCTTCTTCTTCCTTCCTTCCTTCCTTCCTTCCTTCCTTTCCTTCCTTCCTTCATTTTTTCATTCCTTCTTTCTTCTTCTCTCTCTCTCTCTCTCTCTTTCTCTCCTTTTTTCCTTCCCTCCTTCCCTCCCCCTTCCTTCCTTCTTTCTTTCTTTCTTTCTTTCTTTCTTTCTTTCTTTCTTTCTTTCTTTCTTTCTTTCTTTCTTTCTTTCTTTCTTTCTTTCTCTATCTTGTCATCATCCTCTGAAAAATCAGAAGCACCAGACTTTTACCCCAAACTTTTCTAGGAGAGAAGATTGTACATTGTCCAAAGGTGGAATAAATAGCCATCTAGGTCACTGAAATGCTTCTTTATTTGATTCTGACTTGTAACTTAGGAGAAGGTGAATACCTGAACTGACAGTGCAGTTGTATGCATACAGCAGCTTTCTTTCGGAAAGTTCATTTATATGCAGAACAGCCTTACATTGTCCCACATCCTGGAAAAAACACAAGAAAAGGCATCAGTTCCAAGGTGTATTTTAGAGAAAGGAAAAAGAACTCGAGCAGAAGTTGACTCTCAGCAATGCCTTGGCCATGACTCTGCAATGTCCTTGTCTGGAAGAAACAGAAAGAAAATAGGTAGTGTGTATCTCACGAGCCAAGGCAACACAACGCTAATTAATTAGCTTCCACTTTAAAATGGTTAGATAGTGTAATCAAGACACTGGACAGGGAGGTGCGCTGCGGTCAGGGCTGGGAGTGAAAAATGTCAGCAACTGGTTGCTGGGTGGGTGTGGCCATGATGGGTATGGCCTACTCAACCTCCCGCACCACAGCAGGGGAGGCCCATTTTTCACCCTCTCCAGGCTCCAGAGGCTTCCCTCAAGCTTCCGGGAGGGCAAAAAATGGGCCCATTTCTGGACATCCAGAACTTCCGGGAGGCCCATTTTTTGCTCTTCCAGAGCCTCCGCGTGGGTCCTGCACTTGATAAACAGGCTGTGTGGAGTCTCCTTGGAGGGGCGGGGGTGGGTGGGAGGAGTCAGCCAGACCTTCCAACTATCAGTTCGGCAAACCAGAGGCAAAATTAGCTTCTGGTTCACTGAACCATTCTGAACCGACTGAATCCCAGCCCTGGCTGCGGTCTATAGGGTCGTGAAGAGTTGTACTTGACTTAGCGGCTGAACAACAACAAAAATTACTTTTAAAACATGCAGATGATAACCGCCGGGGAGTATAAATGTGGAGCCCTTTGGGACCTCACCCAAGAAAATCCCTTTTCTAAAACTTGTATTTGTGGATGGGAATAATATGTTAACGTCACATTTCTGTTGGTTTGTGGTTACAAAAGCAGGACTTTCCACAGAAGTGTACTTCAAATCATTAATGTTTCGAAAGAATAGAGATGGCCATTACTTGCCGTTATACTTAAGAATGGCCTATGATCACAGGATGACCAATGTGTTCTGGATATTACAGGACACTGCGTTTCCAAGACATCCAAAGTTAGGTATGTTATGGATACGTTTTTCTGAAAAAGAAGAAGATGGAAGAAAATCAGGCATGTTCTTTTGGAAGAAGTTTAATAAACAAAGAGGTAGTTTTGCTAAAAACATAAAAAAGATGATTTCTCATTTTCAAAAATCTAGTGTCTACACATGATATTCTGTATTTTGAACAACAGCAGTGAAAATCAGTATTGCTGATTTCCAGGAGCAACATATATGCTGGTTTCTGCTTATTTCAAACATGCACATAAGTTAGTGGCTTGAAATGCTTGATTTCCCCAAGAACCTCCTTAAAAGGATAAAATAGTATGACATCCATCCAGGATCATTGCAATCCCACTTCAAATGATGAAATGAAGAGAGGAGAAGGAGAGAGGAAGGGGAAGTAGAGAAGAGAAGGATGACAGAGGGAAGAAAGGAGGTAGGGAGGAGGAGGAGAGAGGGAGAAGAAAGTGATGGATAAGGTACAAATACGGTGTATGGAGAGCAGAAGAGCCAATAATCGTTTTTGGGAGTGGATGGTAAGACGAATTGGCGTAAACAGTTAATAATATAATACGATGTTGGTTATGTAATAGTATACATATGGCTATATGTTATGAAAATGAAAAAATAAAAAACTATATATATATATATATAGGCTTTCTGTCTGGATGCTCTCTTGTGACTAGCCGATAGACAGAGAAAGGAAGCAATAGGCCTTCTCCCATATTTGGGCATACCAGGGGTTGTGACACTAAATACATACCTATTTCCCTGGATCAGCTGATAAAGGAGGAGAACCTTGTGGCTTAGTGGTTAACACATCTGCCTAAGATGTAATACAGCACAGGTTCTAATCCCAGTAAGGGTATGGCTAGCTGATGAGAGCTAAATAGCTTGAAATAGATCTATACTAGTCTCCCTTTATTTATTTATCAGCACAAATACAATACACACACACACACACACAAACACACACACACACACACACATGAAATAAATAACAAAGCAAACAGCAGAGAACAAGGGGGAATGATTCACTTAAGAAGGAATCCAGAGGTGGGTTTCTGCCGGCATTTTTGCTGGTTCGACGCGCATGCATCATGCACATTTGCACCTAAAAGGATCTGCGCATACGCATAATGTTAGAAAAGGAAAAAAATACACATTTTTGCAATGAAGATTGTGTTACGCATGCGCAGAACCAAAAATCAAGATGGCGCTGCGGCCGATAGAACCAGTTTGGGGGGCATGGCAGATCAAGTTACTACCTACTCATCCAAACCAGTCTGAACCGGCAGGAACCTTCCTCTGAAGGAACCTGATCCAAGTGTCAAACTCAATCTGCCTCGTGGCAACCACTTTCGATTCGGCAAGCAGGGACTCTTTTTGTGATCCTGTAAGGGGCGCTCTGCTGTTTAAGGAAGCACCGCAGACACCACAAACTGATGGAGCAGACCGAGTCCTGCAAATCCTTGGGTTGGCTGAGTGGGAAGCAGGCCTCGGCCTACCACCTGCAACAGGCGCAATGGATCGATAGCTTCTGCTGCCCGGCTTTGGCTTCCCTTGGGTGGCTGAGTGGCTGGATTGGGAGCAGAGGGAGGCAGGGGTGGGTTCCGGCTGCTGCTAGAGCCGAGGTGGCGCAGTGGTTAGAGTGCAGTACTGCAGGCCACTTCAGCTGACTGCTATCTGCAGTTCGGCGGTTCAAATCTCACCGGCTCAAGGTTGACTCAGCCTTCCATCCTTCCAAGGTGGGCGAAATGAGGACCCAGATTGTTGTTGGGGGCAATATGCTGACTCTGTAAACCGCTTAGAGAGGGCTGAAAGCCCTATGAAGCGGTATATAAGTCTAACTGCTATTGCTATTGCTACTGCCGCTGCGCCAGTGATGTGCAGTCAGGGGAGGCAGGGGAGGCACAGCCTCACCACTGTCAATCATGAAAAGGAAAAAAAAATGTAAACTGGAGAAGGCGAATGCTGAGATTAGGCTAGCTAGCTGCTGCCACACCGTGAATGTCTTGCCTGTTTAAAAAAGCCTCTAAAAAAGCACCCTCTACTATGCAACAGGAGAACTGCATGCCTCATCTAGTCTGACTTTTTAGGCACTCGAGCAGAGTTAAGCGAGAGTTAAACGCCTAAAAAATCCCGAGGTAGTTGAGGCACGCAGTTCTCCTGCCTCATAGTAGAGGGTGCATTTTTTAGAGGCTTCAACTCTGTCATTCTGTTTAAAGCTGCAGTGTTGTGCTCACTCTTCCTCCTCTCTTTCTCCATTTCGGATGCCCCAACCCCCACCCCACGCTCCCTCTTTTCCTTCAAATTTCCTTTTTTTCTTTCTTCTTTAATAAATGCAATGCTCAGGCATTCTCTCCTCTCATGCGACACCCCACTGACTAAAGCACTTTCTTTCGGCCGCCTGAGCTCGCGGCAGCCCGCCTGAGCTCTGCCGTGAGCACAGGCAGGCGAAAGAAAGTGCTTTAGTCAGTGGGGTGTCGGGGGAGAGGACTGCCTCACCAGCCATAAACCTCACCGCACATCACTGCGCTGCGCGTGCATGCACAGTTCTTAAAAAATGCTTCTGTGAATGCGCAGAAGCAAAAAACAAGATGGTGGAGCCTACGGCACTACAGAGAGAACCAGTTCAGGGGTGTGGCAGGCTGAGTGACTACCAACTCGGCTTAACGGGTCTGAACCAGTAGGAACCCACCTCTGGGCAAAGGCATGCAGGCACTCAGAAGAATAGATGGGGGAGATGGAGCGAGTACTGCTACAGTGTACCTGTGGTTGGTTGTAAAGATAAACAACTGCAGAAGCACTGCAATGGCCTTAACTTTCAAACTTGGTTATAAGTAGCTTTTGGGAGGGGGGGTAGTCGGTTGTGTCTGTTGATCGGACACTAAGCAACTATTCATTTCATTTCATTCATTTTATTTGTCTTGTATGCCGCCCACTCCCGGAGGACTCCGGGCGGCTCACAATAGACAAGGGAAAGGGGATAAATAGACAAAGACAACACTTTAAAAAAGACGCAACATTCACAATTTCCGTGGGGCTGGATGTTTCACAAGCCCCCCGGCCTGCTGGAGCAGCCAGGACTTGGTGGCTTTGCGGAAGCCCGGGAGGGTAGTAAGGGTCCGGATCTCCACGGGGAGGTCATTCCAGAGGGCTGGAGCTGCAACAGAGAAGGCTCTCCCCCGGGGAGTCGCCAGCCGACATTGGCTGGCAGATGGAATCCGGAGGAGACCTAACCTGTGAGATCTTATCTGTCTGAGGGAGGTAATCGGCAGGAGGTGGTCTCTCAGGTACCCAGGTCCGATGCCATGTAGGGCTTTATAACTAGTCATAAGTCAAAGACTACCTGTGTTGTCCCCCCCCCCCAACAATAAATTGGTGGAAAAGAAGAGATTCTAGGTTTCTCCGCATTCATGTTTACACCTGTATTTTAAAATTAAGCCCATTACAAAATTAAGCCCAAGTAAGTTTACGAGCTCCACTAGTTAATTAGCAATTTTTAAAAAAAAAACGTTTTTTTTAAAAAGTGCCATTTCAAAAAACCAAAACAACTCCTAAGTAACACAAAAAAGTACAAAATGGTCACCCGATGCATCTAATAATGATCCACCTGCTTGCATTAAATCAGAGAATTATGACAAACATGGACTCCATTCTGGAATAATCAATGACGAGCCGCCCAGATCTGTGGTACTTACCAGCTGTTGGACCTGAGCATCAGCAACACGGAACAGGGCAAAAACGTAGCCTTCTTTGCGATGTTTATTGATTAAATCCAGGGCCACCCCTGCATCCTTCTCTATTCTTGCATCATTGCAGTCTTCAGGGACTATCAGGGCACGGCAAGAGGTGGTCCATGCCACAATAAATAGAGCACAGGCTAACAATTTCATTTGGGCTATGCGATCCTCTTAAGTCACCAGATTGGAGTTCTTTTGAGCTGATACTTAAAAAGCCAATTCCATAAACACGAAAGGGGTGTTTGCTTTTTGGTGGAACTGGCCTCAAGGTTCTTGAACCAGTTGCCTTGATCCCTGGATAAGCAAAATAAATAGAAAATGAATGATTGATGGAGTAAATAAGAGGGAAAGGGGATCCGGAATGAGGAACTAATATCTGAAGCTATGGATAAAATAGTGTGAAATTCTGGCGCTGCAACGGGCAATGATGGTGGGCTACAGGAAGATAGAGGTAGCTTGCTTTGATTTGAGGAGTAGATCTCAGTATAGGTAGGTCTCAACCAGTGGTGGATGGTTCCACCACAAAACCGCGCTCGACTAAACCGCGCCCGACTAAACCGTGTGGCTGACGTCATCAACAGGGTGACAACAGCGCGGAGACAGAAGCACGCTGTAAACGCTAAACCTAAAATTAACCCCTAAACCTAAACCTAACCCCCCTAAACCTAACCCTAAACCTAACCCTTGATCTAACCCTAAACCTAACCCTAAACCTTAACCTAACCCTAAACCTAACCCTAAACTTAACCCTAAACCTAACCCTTACCTTAAGTTGAATCGGCTTGCTTTCAAAGTGCTATTTAAAGCACCCTTCTTTCTCCGCGCTCGCTGTTGTCGCCCTGTTGATGACATCAGCAACGTGGTTTAATCGGGCGCGGCTTAGTCGAGCGAGGTTTTGACGGGTCACGGTGGTGGATTGCAAGCAGTACACTCCAGTACGGGCGTCCGGGTACTGTTCCGGTACGGTGCTCCGGAGGGCCCACCCGCCTGCCCATGCTCCTTACTTGCCCTTTAAAGCCTTTGGTGCTTCCGCGTACGTGCATGGTGCGTACAGCGCCTGTACAATGCTCCACCGAGCAGCTGGAGCATCACGGAGGCTTGAGGAGGCATTGCTGGAAGGTAAGACGCATTCGCGCGCCGTTCATATGGAGGATGCCAGGCCCTGTTGCAACCGTACCAGTTGCAATAGGATCCGTAACCCACCACTGGCCTCAACATGCAACCACAATTGCACCCAAAATTCATGTTGCTAAATGAGAAATTCGTTAAGTGAGTTTTGCCCCATTTTATGGCTTTTCTTGCCACATTTGTTAAGTGGATCACTGCAGTTGTTAAATTAGTAGCACGGTTGTTAAGTGAATCTGGTTTTCCCATTGACTTTGGTTGTCAGAACGCCGTAAAAGGGGATCACATGAATAGAATAGAATAACAGAGTTGGAAGGGGCCTTGGAGGTCTTCTAGTCCAACCCCCTGAGTAGGTAGGAAACCCTACACCATTTCAGACAAATGGTTATCCAACATCTTCTTAAAAACTTCCAGTGTTGGAGCATTCACAACTTCTGGAGGCAAGTTTTTCCACTGATTAATTGTTCTCACTGTCAGGAAATTCCTCCTTAGTTCTAAGTTGCTTCTCTCCTTGATTAGTTTCCACTCTTGACCCTGGGACACTGCAGCCATCATAAATGTAAGTCAGTTGTCAAGCACCTGAACGTAAATTATGTGACCATGGGGATGCTACAACTGTCATAAAGTGTGACAAATGGTCATAAGTCACTTTTTTCAGTGCCGTTGTAACTTTGAATGATCGCTAAGTGAACTGTTATATACCTGCGTACCGAATTCTGTGATACTTGAACAAACCATGAGATAGTCCAAAGTATGGACTACTTTTATGCATCTTTTTTTTCCCCATGTAAAATTGAAGTGATCTTGCCAATAACTGACAAAGTCACCACCTTCTCTTAGAATTGAAGACCAACTTTTGAGCTTCATGGTGGGACATTCGAGCAGGGGTGTGAAATGAACTTCATTTCATTGAAGGATGCTTCAGGGTTGTGCTTGACCTTGGGGGGGGGGGGCGTGGTTAGGTTGGTTGTGGCCAGCTTGACGTCACTTCAGAGGTGGGTTCCTACTGGTTCGGACCATGCCTACCATGCCACTGAACCGGTGCCACCATCTTGTTTTTTAGCACTGTGCATGCGCACTTCGCGCATCCCTGAGCGAGCCAGCTGTAGCAGCAGCCAGAACCCACCCTTGCATTACTTGTATTGTGGGTGCCTGTGGCGGCCCAAGAGCTCTGTCAGTGAAAACGGGGTCCCAAGCTCCGTTTTCGGCTGCAATGGCTTCCTGCAACCTTCTGCCAGCGAAAACAGAGCTTGGGAGGACTCTGCCCCCACCCCCCGAACTCCATTTTCACTGGTAGAGGCACCGTGGGCCGTTTCTTTGCTGTTTCCATGCAGATTAAGATTAAGATCCATGCAATTAAGTCAAAATTCCTTTGTATTTTCAAGTTAATTAAAACTTTTTTTTTAGTATGCTATGATCTAAGCACCCTGTGGATCAAATCCAGGCCCCAGGCCTTGAGTTTGACGCCTCTGCATTAGAGGCAGAATCTGTACAATGGGTTGCACCATAATGATATTTCTTAGTCTTTGACTACTTGGATTTTTGAACTATGATTTACAAAGAAGCCTGCTTTCTACATGCAGCCAATTGCTTATTCAGTACCTCGTGGTTAAATAATGGATTACTTCCCACAGTATATGAATCCAGATTGCATTTTATTCATGAACATTCTAGCAACAATCTGCATCTTTTTCTCATGCAGGGATCTAGACTAGTCATGCGCAACTGTTTATCGCTATGTTAGATGATCACCGGTGAAAGGGAAATGAGGTTGGCTGCAGAAACATAATGTACAAGTGTCTGTTTCAATGCATTTTAAAATTTGTTTCATTTTTGCATGTGCATAGATGTCGCCCATTGTGACCCGTCAAAACTGCGGTAGACAAAACCGCGCTCGATGAAAGCGCGTACCTGACATCATCAGCAGCGCGACGAAAAAAATTAAAAATAAATTAAATTGAAATTAAAATAAAATTAAAGCAAGCCGATTCACATAAAGGTAAGGGTTAGGTTTAGGGTTAGGGTTAGGGTTAGGTTAAGGGTTAGGGTTAGGTTTAGGGTTACGTTAAGCATTAGGGTTAGGTTTAGCGTTAGGTTAAGGGTTAGCGTTAGGTTTAGCGTTAGGTTAAGGGTTAGGTTTAGGGTTCGCTTTAGGGTTAGGTTTAGGGTTAGGTTTGGGGGGGTTAGGGTAAGGTTTTCGCTTTAATTTTAAATTTACTGCTCACAGTGCGATGTTTTTGTCGCGCTGTGATGACGTCACGTACGCACTTTCGTCGAGCGCGCTTTTGTCTACCGCGGTTTTGTGGTGGAACCGTCGCCCATTGATCAATCCATCTCTTATGGTGTAGCTCGTATATTCATTTGAGTTTGAAATCTCCGATACACAAAGCAGGGCAAAGAAAAAGAATATTTTTATTTGTACCCAACCTTTACTATTTTTTACAAATAATTCAGGGTGATGAATCTATCCATCTTCTTCATCCTAGTTTTCCCCATAACAACAATTTTGTGGGTAGGGTTGGGGAGAGAGAGGGAGGGAGGGAGGGAGGGAGGGAGGGAGGGAGAGAGAGAGGGATTGAGTCGAAGTCATCCAGCTGGCTCTCGTGGCTAAGGTAGAACTAGAATTCACAATCTCCTGGTAAAAGTTCTTCTCGCACATACGTGCTAGTCGTTCCTCACTCTGGGGGGGTGGTGCTCATCTCTGTTTCAAAGCCAAAGAGCCAGCACTGTCCGAAGACGTTTCCGTGGTCATGTGGCCGGCATGACTAAATGCCGAAGGTGCACAGAATGCTGTTACCTTCCCACCAAAGGTGATTCCTATTTTTCTACTTGCATTTTTTACGTGCTTGATAGGTTGATAGAAGCTGGGACAAGTAACGGGAGCTCACTCCGTTACACGGCACTATGGATTCAAACCTCCAAACTGCCGACATTTCTGATCAGCAAGCTCTGCGGCTCAGCCACTGAGCCACCGCGGCTCTACCTCCTAGAATGAGACATAAATATTTGGGAATAAGGACTAGTATAAAATGAGGAAAGCAGCGGGAGAGAGGTTACTTAGTGGAAAGATCCATGCAATTAGTCAAAATTCCTTCGTATTTTCAAGTTAATTAAAACTTTTTTTTTAGTATGTTATGAAACATTAAGCTAGCAAACATGGAAACCAAGAAGGTTCTGCTTGTATGGGGAGATTTTATGAATTCCTACTAGATTTCGGTATTGTACGAGCATGCCATTCAGTTTTAGTGAAGTTTTGGCCTATGAGGGCAAAGGCAGTTGAAGGCCATAGATCTCTATTGCCAGGTCCCCTGGGCACGATGGTGATTCCGAAAACCCACTGGGGAAGGGAGGAATGGCTGGCCTGGGTGACTGTAGTGACTGAGGACTGGCCTCCTGTTCTGGAGAAGTCAAACTGGATTTAGAGGTTGGTTTGGGCTCCTGGACTTCTGGTAAGGAATGTAGCGAGACATGCTTGCTTGAAGGGGGAGAAATGACCACCCGCCCCCAGATTTCCTTCTGGCCTTTTAGTGTCTTAGTGATGTTAGCTGAGCGGTGAGGATAGCGTGACTCCTGGTCTTCATGCTTATGTCCATGGTGTTTGTGGTGGTGATGGTGATGCTGATGGGAGTGGTGATGATGGTGTCTGTTCTCTTCGTCATGGTTTCTGTGTCTTTTACCATCAGCATGATCTTTCTCCTGCCCTGGTCCAGACCCAGATTGTGGAGACTGTTCATCTCTAACCAGTGGCTAACAAGACAAAAGATGCAGAACAGTGGCTTACAGAGTTGTCCATATCTGGCCCTATAAACTTGTGCTTACTTATTTTGTGAAATATTCAAAACAGTTGGTGTTGATAATTTCTCGGGATTCAACAAGGTGAGTCCATTCCAATTGTATGCTCTTGTGGTACCCTTGATTCAGTGGTGGGATTCAAAATGTTTTATTACCGGTTCTATGGGTGTGGCTTGGTGGGGGTGGCGTGGCTTAGTGGGCATGGTGTGGCTTGGTGAGCATGGTATGACTTTGTAGGTGTGGCTTGGTAAGAGTGGCAGGGGAAGGATACTGTAAAATCTCCATTCCCTCCCCACTCCAGAGGAAGGATACTGTAAAATCTCCATTCCCTCTTTACTCTAAGGGAAGGATACTGTAAAATCTCCATTCCTTCCCCACTCTAGGGGAACATTACTGTAAAATCTCCATTTCCTCCCCCCTCCAGGGGAAGGATACTGTAAAATCTCCATTCCTTCCCCATTCCAGGGGAAGGATACTGTAAAATCTCCATTCCCTCCCCACTCCAGGGGAAGGATACTGTAAAATCTCCATTCTCTCCCCACTCCAGGGGAAGGATACTGTAAAATCCCCATGCCCTCCCCACTCCAGGGGAAGGATACTGTAAAATCTCCACTCCCATCCCATTCCAGGGGAAGGAAACTGTAAAATCTCCATTCCCACCCCACTCCAGGGGAAGGATACTGTAAAATCTCCATTCCTACCCCAGGGGAAGGCTACTGCAAGATCCCCATTTCCTCCTGATCAGCTGGGACTCGGGAGGCAGAGAATAGATGGGGCCGGGGCCAGTCAAAGGTGGTATTTACCGGTTCTCTGAGCTACTCAAAATTTCCGCTACTGGTTCCCCAGAACTGGTCAGAACCTGCTGAATACCATCTCTGCCTTGATTACCTATGCACTTATTTATGCATTTAAAAAAATATTTGGAGGGGGGATATTGTTCAGTTGTTTCTATTTGTATTTGTTCATTCCATTTCATTATTTTATTATTACATCTTCTTTAAGGAGTTATGAACTACCTCACTTTAGAGGCTTTAGGTAGGAATCCAAAACTGAAATATAACCAAGAGTAGTACAATGAAAACAATTAACAGTAAAGTTGTTAAGCAGATCTTCTTCTGCCTGCTTAACCAAGCAATGTCTAAGTAGTGATTTTTTAAAAGCTATTATTTAACTGAGAAATCGATTGGTGTTTAGGGTAAAGCTCAATCAATGATTTTAAAAAAATAAACCATGTTTGACAAACAGAGAGTGAATATTTTCTGCAGTTGATAGCTGTTGAGGAACTTACCAGGTGTGGGAAGAAATGGCATTTTACAGTGACAAATTTCCGATTTTCAATCCTACTGTTTACCACAGAACCTTTGCATAGGCCTGCCTCCTAGAGCAAAAGAGAAATTTTTCATCAACAAACCAACCAACCAACCCAAAAGGTTTAAGTTGGCCAGATGTTTTGAATATGCAATAGGACAGCAATACATATTGTTCTTCAGATGTTCTGTATCAAAGGGCCTTCTTGGTTACTGTCTATGGTTGGCATGCCATTTCTTCTCCTCAAAATAACTGTTTCTGTGCTCTGGTTAGAGTGGATGGACCCGGCATTGCAAACCCAGATTTGTCTGCTATGCTTGTTAGGAACAGAAATTCTTTCTTTTTCTCAATTCTTTTGCCTGTAGAAACTGGGATACATCCGGTGGTGGGATTCAAATTTTTTTTTACTATCAGTTCGGTGGGTGTGGCATAGTGGTGGGATTCAAATAATTTAACAACTGGTTCTCTGCCCTAATGACCAGCTGGATAGGAGTGGCTTGGTGGTCGTGTCATCATGTGGGCGTGGCCAACCCAACATCACTCACATCAACAGGCCCTTCACCTTAGCTGTTACAATGTAATAAGGGTTAACTGGAGAGGCAGTTTCTGTAAGCAGGGCAATAAAGATTAAGTTAGAAGCAACACCAGAATGTTTCCTTCCTGCCTTCCTTACAGGATTAGCACTGTAAAGTGGAAAAAAACAAAAGGAGATTTCTTCCAACAACCGGTTCGCTGAACTGCTTAGAAAGTTACCAACCGGTTCTCCCGAATAGGTGTGAACTGGCTGAATCCCACCGCTGGTGTGGCATGAATTGATGGGTGTGGCATGGCTTGGTGGGTGTGGCAGGGGAAGGATACTGTAAAATCTCCATTCCCACCCCACACCAAGGGACGGTTACCGCACAATCCCCATTCCCTCCTGATCAGCTGGGACTCGGGAGACAGAGAATAGATGGGGGTGGGGCCAGTCAGAGGTGGTATTTACTGGTTCTCCAAACTACTCAAAATTTCCGCTACCGGTTCTCCAGAACTGGTCAGAACCTGCTGAATATCACCTCTGGCTACATCCCTTTCATAGGGTTTTTCAGTGTGGAATAAAACTGATTTTTAAATTTGAAGTGAAGATACCTTTTGTTACTACTCTTGTACTGCGGGATATTCCAATGTACATTTCCTCTCCTGGGAGGCTTTTGAGCAGTTCCTTTCTACTTGTAAATATAACGCAGTGTTCTGGGGATTGCCAAAATATTCTGTTTCCTTTCAAACTGCCCTGATCCAACCGTTGTAGGAGTGGCTTTGTGGAACTTGGAAATATTTTCAGGTGTTATAGAAGTGAAATCATTATTTTAATTATTGTATTCCTATTGATATATAGAATAGAATAGAACAGAACAGAGTAGAATAGAATAGATTCTTTATTGGCCAAGTGTTTTTTTTTTTTGCTTCTGTGCATACGCAGAACATTTTTTTTTGCACTGTGCATATGCGTGCAGGAGCAAACTGGCAGTAGTGCCTGCTGGAAACCACCCCTGCCTTGAAGGGATGATACGAGAATTCCTGTGCAAGAGGTTCTAACATTATCATTGTCTGGTTCCTGTTCATCTCTACAAAAATCTAATTTCAGATTTAACTTCTTCTGTTATTCGTTGTGGAATTATTAAAGAGCCGCAGTGGCACAGTGGTTAGAGTGAAGAACTGTAGGCTACTTCTGCTGACTACCGGGTGCCTGCAATTTGGCAGTTTGAATCTCACCAGGCTCAAGGTTGACTCAGCCTTCCATCCTTCCAAGGTGGGTAAAATGAGGACCCAGATTGTTGGGGGCAGATAGGCTGACTCTGTAAACCGCTTAGAGAGGGCTGTAAAGCACTGTGAAGTGGTATGTAAGTCTAAGTGCTATTACTATTGCTATTACTGTTTCTTCCATTTCTTTTCAAATAGATTCATTACAGCTATATTAATATCTACCTAACAGTTCTCTTTCATGTACAATGGTTGGATTCGTACAACCTATTAAATCCTAAACTTAAGCAAACTAAAACTGATTCCTTACTTACACAAGAGGTTATTTCAAATTAATATTCTTTTAGCATGGCATAAGGTGATTACTTGACCTATAAGATTAGAGGTGGCTCTCCCCAAATTATTCCATTTTGGTTAGATCTGGAAAAGAAATGTGCTGACAGACTTTGTACAAGATGTCTGAATACTCACTGCAGTATTGGGTGGGAGAAGAGGACACTTAGTGATGACAGGCATCGGCTGGCTTTTGGGACAAGAGGTCTCTTGGATGGTGTACTCCACAAAGTTGGAAGGGCCAATCACCCACTGTGAAAAAGTCAGAAGTTAGAGCAGGTCTCTTGAGAGTCATGGGAATCAAAGTCCAACCCTGCTAAGAGTTATGGGAATTAGAATATAGAATAACAGAGTTGGAAGGGACCTTGGAGGTCTTCTAGTCCAACCCCCTGCTTAGGCAGAAAACCCTTTACCGTTTCAGACAAATGGTTATCCAACATCTTCTTAAAGACTTCCAGTGTTGGGGCATTCACAACTTCTGGAGGCAAGCTGTTCCACTGATTAATTGTTCTAACTGTCAGGAAATTCCTCCTCAGTTCTAAGTTGCTTCTCTCCTTGATTAGTTTCCACCCATTGCTTCTTGTCCTACCCTCAGGTGCTTTGGAGAATAGCTTGACTCCCTCTTCTTTGTGGCAACCCCTGAGATATTGGAACAGTACTATTATGTCACCCCCTAGGGCCTCCAAAAGTTGTGAATTCTCCAACATTTTTTCATCAAAGTAGACATACCCAGTTCCTGCAACCGCTCTTCATATATTTTAGCTTCCAGTCCCCTAATCCTCTTTGTTGCTCTTCTCTGCACTCTTTCTAGAGCCTCCACATCTTTTCTACATTGTGGCGACCAAAACTGGATGCAGTATTCCAAGTGTGGCCTCACCAAAGCATTATAAGGTACTATTAACATTTCACCTGATCTTGATTCTATCCCTCTGTTTACGCAGCCTAGAACTGTGTTGGCTTTTTGGCAGCTGCTGCACACTGAATTAAAGTCCTATCGATCCATAGAGCATCAAGTTGCAGAATGGCATGCTCCAAAAAAACAAGAAAGGCATGCTAAGTAATTTCGAAGAGGTTTCCTTTATTGTTCCTCGCCTTTAAATAGAAATCTTGCCAAACTAAAACAATTAAGGATCTGATTTTGCTATTTGGCCTGCTGACCCAATAGTGGAATGCAGATAATCCTTGATGTATGACCACAATTGAGCTCAACATTTCTGTTGCTAAGTGAGACAAATGCTAATCGAATTTTGCCCCCTTTTGTGACTTTTTTGGCCACAGTTGCTAAGTGAGTCGCTGCAGATATTAAGTTAGACACACGGTTGTTAAGTGAATCTGGCTTCCCCCTTGATTTTGCTGTTCAGAATGTCGCAAAGGGAGATCACACGACCTTGGGACGCCACAACTCTCATAAGTATGAGTCAGTTGCCAAGGGTCTGAATCCTGATCCTGTGACCATGGGGATGTTGCAATGGTCGTAAGTGTGAAAACGGGTCATAGGTCACTTTTTCAAGTGCTGTTGTAACTTTGAACGGTCACTAAATGAACTGTTGTAAGCTGAGGACTACCTGTACCACAGTGGAGGGGACTATTTGACTAATTAGCTGACCCCCTGTGTTCCTGCTCCCCCCACCCATCTTTTAATTCATATTATTGCCCTTTCCTTGTTTATTTTTTAGTAGCTGATAACCCTGCGTTGTCTGGATATTTATTTATAGGGGGAAAATGTCCAGACCAAACGTAATTTCTAATCTTGGATTTTCCCCCTTACCAGAGGGAGCCCCCTTGTGGATTACTGTGAAGGCATTACCATGGCAACTTCACTGTGCTGTACAGTAGAAGCCATTTTACGGCAGTAGAGTAGAAGTCATTTTAAGGCACAACAGGCTGTATCTTAATAGAACACACATCCCGAGGGGTGTTAGGGGTGTTTTACCCCCACAGTATCTGTTTCCAGAGAGTAAGTCATCTGTGTACCATGTTTGGTTGAAATTGCTCGAGGCGTTCCATAATTATGCTGGAACATACATAACACAGCCGTTTTTATATATATATATAGAAGAAGATATAAGATTGTTTCATTGCTTTGCTATTGTTAAAGGTAAAGGTAAAGGTTCCCCTCGCACATATGTGCTAGTTGTTCTCGACTCTAGTGGGTGGTGCTTGTCTCCATTTCTAAGGTGGTCCCTATTTTTCTACTTGCATTTTTACATTCTTTCAAATTGCTAGGTTGGCAGAATCTGGGACAAGTAATGGGATCTCACTCTGTTACGTGGTTCTAGGGAATTGAACTGCCAAACTGCCAACCATTCTGATCAACAAGCTCAGCATCTTAGCCGCTGAGCCACCACATTGATTAATTAGCTGACCCCCATCTCCCCCCCTATGTTCCTGCTCTCCCCATCCATCTTTTAATTCATATTATTGCACAGTGCACATTTATTTTTATCGTTTCATTGCTTTGATATTATTATGTTTATATTTTTCTATTATTATTTTTTTGTTTTACTGTTGTAAGTTGGCCAGAGTAGCCTTACAGCAAGATGGGTGGCAAATAAATTTAACAAACAAGAAAATAAATGATTTACATCACTAAATATATTTTTTTGAGAACTCGGAACTCTTTTAACAGTCTCCCATCCAAGTATCAACCCAGCCTAACCCTTCTTAGCTAGGTTGCTAGTGTTTTACCCAATAAATACTACTGAAGAATACTTGTCCTTAGAACTGGGAATTATGATTGGTGTCCAGGTAGACTAGCTTACTAATAAATAAGCTTTTCCTAATCTGGTTTTGTCTGAGGTTTAGGCACTGTTACTTCCACAATTCATTGAGTTTTATCCCCAACATATCTGAAGGATGTCAGATTGGGAATTGCTACAAGAATTAATCCGTTCCATCCAAACCAAGGATACAGCATTGAGGTTTCCATGTTACCTGTGATCTTGCTTTGGTGACATTGAGGATGGTGAAATAATGAAGATGGTTGCTTTCCGCATTGAATTTGGCCAGGCTCTCAGCGGCTGTTTCCCAAAAAATGGCTTCAGAAGGATCTCCAGGGGTTGGACAATCAGGGCAGATTTTTGCCATAGCAGCTGAAGAAACTATAGAGAACAATATAGCAAATATTTAGAACAGTGTTTCTCAACCTTGGCAACTTTAAGGAGGGTGGGTTTCAACTCCCAGTTCCCACTGATGTCTAGAAAATTGTGAGAGTTGAAGTTCAACTATCTTAAAGTTGAATTAGGAGATTGGTCCAATATAGAAGTGGATTTTAGCTCATATCTTTAAATGGAAGCACAAACCGAAGTGCAGAGAACTTGGATTTGTTTGAAAATGGAGGATCTTTGTCTCTTGACCCTGTTATTGTATGAGCTTATTGTCTAAATCAGAGCTGGGGAGTGATGGCCCCTTTAGGACTTGTGGACTTCAACTCCCAGAATTCCTGAACTAGCATGGCTGGCTCAGGAATTCTGAGAGTTAAAGTCAATAAGTCATAAGAGGAAGGGCCATGGTTCTCCACTGTTGGTCTAAATGGGTGACCCAGTCTACAGATACTTAGCAATTATTCCTCATGTTTTTGAAATCTGTGCTTCTTCCTCAAACTTAGGTACATGTAATTGAAAAAAGATATCATGCAAAGCCATCTTGAGGATATAAATGTGTGTGTGTGTCTGTCTGTCTGTGTGTCTGTGTCTCTCTCTCTCTCTGTGTGTGTGTGTTCCAGCATAACTCTGGAACACCTCAAGCAATTTCAACCAAATTTTTCCAGAGACTAAGATGACTTACTCTCTGGAAAAAAATACTGTAGGGGGTAAGACACCCCTAAAACACCTTGGGTGTGTGTGTTCTGTTAAGATACAGCCTGTTGTGCCTTAAAATGGCTTCTACTCTACTGCTGTAAAATGGCTTCTGCTGTACAGCACAGTGGATTTGCCATGGTAACGGCTCCGCTGTACTCCACTAGAGGGCTCCCTCTGATAAGGGGGAAAATCCAACATTAGAAATTACGTTTGGTCCAGACATTTACCCCCTATAAATAAATATCCGGGCAATGCTGGGTATCAGCTAGTATAATAGAAGAGCCACGGTGGTGAAGTGGTTAGAGTGCAGTACTGCAGGCTACTTCTGCTGCCTGCCAGTTGCCTGCAATTTGGCAGATCAAATCCCACCAGGCTCAAGGTTGACTCAGCCTTCCATCCTTCCGAGGTGGGTAAAATGAGAAACCAGATTGTTGGGGGCAAATAGGCTGACTCTCTAAATCACTGAGAGAGTACTCAGTAAAAGCACTGTGAAGCTGTATGTAAGTCTAAGTGCTATTGCTATATGTGAAAGCAGGATAATGAACTAAATGCTATAGTCAATCGGATTTTATTTGGTTAGCTATAATAGGCCTTATTAGGCTGCCAGGTTGCACAGTGCTTCATGAATTGAACATAAAGTGTAATTTTGACTTGAAAGAAAGATAAAAATTTTTGAATTCCATTCTTGGATTAATTACAAATATTTGTTTCATGGTTTGAATTTGAGGGAGAATTTCATTTGCTATTCCCTTACTTGTAGTTTAATTCGGGCATTAGAATTAGATGCAAAGAGAAAAAGTATTTGTTATAACAGGATTTTTTTTCTGTAGATGTGCAACAAATCTGCGCTTTATAAAATTACGGCAACATCACAACAACACGATCATCACGTTTTTGAGTCTGATGGTAAATGTTTCAAACCCCCAAATCTGTACAGAAATGCATACACATCAAAGTGCGAAGTGTACAAAATAAAAAATGGACAGTAATTCATTAGAATTTTTAAAAAAGTTGCGAGAAACTACACATGCAAAATGCATACGAGCCACGTGAAAATTTATAGAAAGTGGAATTGAGCCAAATGGAACCTTTGGTTGAGAAATAGAACAAACTGAAATTCCAGGTGTAGGTAAGATATACATACGTGGGCGTAAAACACAGTCATAACTGTACAATTGTGAATGATTTGAATTCTTGTTGAAATGAATTATGACTTTGCATTGGCCGTAGACCTGGAACAAGAGAAAGTAGTTTGTGTTAGTGCCACCAGAATTGGTATCCAGCCAGTTCTGACAGGTTCTGGAGAACCGGTAGCAGAAATTTTGAGTAGTTCGGAGAACCGGCAAATAGGCTGGCCCCGCCCCCATTGCCTCCCAGCCTCCCAGCTGATCTTCTTTTGTTGCCCTGAACAGGAGAACAGAGCTGGAAAGCAGGTTAGTGGGGTGGGGAGGGAATGGGGATTTTGCAGTATCCATCCCCTGCCACGCCCACAAAGCCACGCCCACAGAACCAGTAGTAAACATTTTTGAATCCCACCACTGAGTACCACCCATTTTTTTTTACCAATGATTCCATGATACATAATGCAAAACTGTATGTTTCCCACACATTAGACCTCAGTTTACATGCCTTCCAAAATGAGGAGAGTCACATTTCCCATATTTCTCGTTCTCCATATCTCTATAGCCCCTACATTTCCTCCTGCAATTTTGTAGAACCCAATTTCTACTATGGATCAGAAGGGGCAGCTCACTGCAGGGAATGATTTGTGAATGTCAACATACATGCTAAGGGAACCAATGGAAAGAGTAAAGAAATGGTGGGGGATATTCCGAAGAGACATGTGATACGACAAGTGGTTAGAGTGACAGCCTCAACCTCCTTTGCAAACCAGTTCAAAACCCAGATTTGACTTCCTTCTAATAGCAATAGCAATAGCAATAGCAGTTAGACTTATATACCGCTTCATAGGGCTTTCAGCCCTCTCTAAGCGGTTTACAGAGTCAGCATATTGCCCCCAACAATCCGGGTCCTCATTTTACCCACCTCGGAAGGATGGGAGGCTGAGTCAACCCTGAGCCGATGAGATTTGAACCGCTGAACTGCAGATAACAGTCAGCTGAAGTGGCCTGCAGTACTGCACCCTAACCACTGTGCCACCTCGGCTCTAATCCCGGTTAATAGTTTTTTTTTTTAACTAAGTAGATCGATTACTTACTGTTTCATGCGCATCTCTAATTTTGCACTCTTTCCACAATTTTCTGCTCTGGACGTGGCATTCAGTTTCTAATACATCCAAAGTGATGTAGAAAAGGGAGCCACCCATCCACTATGGACAAACAAAAGGAAAGCTTTTGAAAAGGCAAAGCAACTTACTCACATACCACTTTGTAGTGCTTTACAGCCCTCTCTAAGCGGTTTACAGAGTCAGCCTATTTGCCCGCAACAATCTGGGTCCTCATTTTACCCACCTTGGAAGGATGGAAGGCTGAGTCAACCTTGAGCCTGGTGAGATTCGAACTGCCAAACTGCAGGCAGTTGGTGATCAGCAGAAGTAGCCTGCAATACTGCACTCTAAACCAGTGTTTCTCAACCTTGGCAACTTGAAGATGTCCGAACTTCAACTCCCAGAATTCCCCAGCCAGCATTCGCTGGCTGGGGAATTCTGGGAGTTGAAGTCCAGACATCTTCAAGTTGCCAAGGTTGAGAAACACTGCTCTAAACACTGCACCAATGTGTCAATCACCATAAGTGCATTACGTGGAATTAAATTAGCCTGCAAATCATCGTTTAGAAAAAGGCAAGAATTCAGCCCACTTTAACTCAGTGTCAGGAAACCAACTATCCAATCCAGCAAGGTCTGCTTGGAAGTTAGAAGATGACCACGAATAATCCATGAGAGGTGAAGTCACTCATCTGCCTCTGATTGTAATGGAGATTGATTTTTTTCCCTTCTTCTTTAAGTCCCATGTGGAAGAGTTGGGGTCGTAAACTAAGCCCCTGAAGGGAAAACTTTAATCCTGTAGGACCTGCACATGATCATCCAACTCCAAAATATACATAGTTCGATGCCACAGAAACCTTATTGGATGACTAGCAGATAAAGGAAAGAATTTGGTGGCAATGAATAGCTGTCTGTTTTTTTTTTCTTTTACCAGTCCAGATAAAGGTAAAAGTAAAGGTTCCCCTTGCATATATTTGATAGTCGTTCCCGACTCTAGGGGGCGGTGTTCATTTCTGTTTCAAAGCTGAAGAGCCAGCGCTGTCTGAAGACGTCTCCATGGTCATGTGGCTGTCATGACTAAACGCCAATGGCGCACAGAACGCTGTTACCTTCCCAACAAAGGTGGTTCCTATTTTTCTACTTGCATTTTTACGTGCTTTTGAACTGCTATGTTGGCAGAAGCTGGGACAAGTAACGGGAGCTCACTCCGTTACGCGGCGCTAGGGATTCGAACCGCTGAACTGCTGACCTTTTTGATCGACAAGCTCAGCAGCCACTGAGCCACTGCGTCCCTACCAGTCCAGATAGACCTAGTTTAATATGACCTCTTTAAAGGTGGACGCTATCAAATTGAAGGAAAGAAAAAAAGTGAGTAGAAGCGGGAGATCTTACCTGGAGTATTTCATGGACATCAAAAATGCGCTGGAGGCCAAGAACATAGCCTTCTTTCCGATGCGCGTTGAGTTTGTTTAGAGCCACTTCCGCGGCATCCTTTACCTCCGAAGAATTGCACATTGGGGGAAGAAAGTGAAAAGGCGGAGAAGCAACCACCAAGGGAAGCATCTGAAGGCCGATGAAGAAGGAAATCAAAAGAGACATTTTGGAAACATTTGAAGAATAAGAGAAGATGGCAACTGGAGCCAAGGTGGGAGAACAAGGCCAGGAAAGATCTTTACGGCTCCTTATATACTTTTAAATCAATAGCTAATATTTGTTTTTTCTATCTCACAGTGACCCTCACCTTTAAACTTCAACGTGCACATTATAAACACCAAGTCAATAATTAGAAGTCTATAGGTTTGCAGGAAGCAACAGCTAAGTTGTTGGATTAAATCACTACACCAGAACGCTATGTCTGTCTTTCTCTTCAATGAAAAATAAGAAATGTCAACAACCTCAAATATGCAGATGATACCCATTCTAATGGCAGAACGTGAAGAGGAGCTAAAGAGCCTCTTGATGCGGTGAAGAAGGAGAGTGCAAAAGTTGGCTTGAAACTCAACATGAAGAAAACTAAGATCATGGCAACCGGTCCTCTCAATTCCTAGCAAATATCCAAAGAAATGGAGATAGTGACAGATTTTATTTTCCTGGGCTCCAAGATCACCACAGATGGGGACTGCAGCCAAGAAATTAACAGACGCTTTCTCCTGGGGAGGAAAGCTGTGGCAAATCTAGACAGCATATTAAAAAAGCAGAGACATCACCCTGCCAACAAAAGTGCCTATAGTCAAGGCTGTGGTTTTCCCAGTTGCAATGTATGGCTGTGAAGGTTGGACCATAAGAAAGGCTGAGTGCCAAAGAATGGAGGCCTTTGAACGATGGTGCTGGAGAAGACTCCTGCGAGTCCCTTAGACTGCAAGGTGATCCAACCGGTCAGTCCTAGAGGAGATCAACCCTGACTGTTCTTTAGAAGGCCAGATCCTGAAGATGAAACTCAAATACTTTGGCTACCTAATGAGAAGGAAATACTCCCTGGAGAAGAGCTTAATGCTGGGAACGATGGAGGGCAAAAGAAGAAGGGGACGACAGAGAAGGAGGTGGATGGATGGAGTCACCGAAGCAGTTGGCATGAGCTTAAATGTACTCCAGAGGATGGCAGAGGACAGGAAGGCCTGGAGGAACGTTGTCCATGGGGTCGCAATGGATCAGACACGCCTTCGTAACTAACAACAAAGGACCCAGTAGAGTTGACTCACCACTAGAACTACAATACAGGTAGTCCTCAACATGCAGTAAGTCCGCAATTGACCCTAAAATTCCTGTTGCTAAGCGAGACAGTTTTTAAGTGAGTTTTGCCCCATTTTTATGACTTTTCTTGTCACGGTTGTTCAGTGAATCACTGCGCTTGTTAAGTTAGTAACACAGTTATTAAATGAATCTGGCTTCCCCATTGATTTTGCTTGCCAGGAGGTAATAAAATTTGATCACATGACCTTGGGACTCTGTGACAATCATAAATATGAGTCAATGGCCAAGCATCTGAATTTTGACCACATCTCCACAAGGATACTACAAAGGTCATAACTGTAAAAAATGTCACGTCACCATTTTTTTTTAATGCTCGTGTAATTTTGAAGGCCACTAAATGAACTGTTGCAAGTTGAGGGCTACCTGTAGTCCTTCTGGTTATCATTATTTTTATTTTATTTTATATTTCCTTCATAGAGGAAAATCCTGTTAGAACTATAATCTTTCCCAGAGTCCAGATCAGAGGTGGCATTCAGCAGGTTCTGACCAGTTCTGGAGAACCGGTAGTGGAAATTTTGAGTAGTTCGGAGAACTGATAACTGCCACCTCTGGCTGGCCCCGCCCCATCTATTCTCTGCCTCTCAAGTCCCAGCTGATCAGGAGAGAATGGGGATTTTGCAGTAACCTTCCCCTGCCACGCCCACCAAGCCACACCCACCAAGCCATGCCACACCCACCATACCATGCCCACCAAGCCACGCCCACCAAGCCACACCCACCAAGCCACACCCACCAAACAATGCCATGCCTACCAAGCCACGCCCATAGAACTGGTAGTAAAAGTTTTTGAATCCCACCACTGGTCCAGATGTTTTAAAAAGAAATTAAGCCTTCTCATTGTTGATGCAAATGGGGAGAGACCAGACTAAATTCCAGTCAGTTGCAGAGGAGTTGTCCGCCCTGGAAGCCATCTTTTTCTTTGGATTGTCAGGGCAGCCACATTTAGTGCTGTGGGAAACTGGGAGGGGCAGATTGTACGCAGTTGGGAAGATATCTAGCCATAATAACATTCTTTTCTTAAGAGAGTCAAGGACACCTTGCTCTGCAGCTGCGATGGTATGACTGGGAGGCATCTCCAGTTGGGGCAGTGCATTGATTGGGCCATGTGATGGACATGTGGGTGCTGGGCAGGGACCTGGAATTTCTTTTGGGTGGGGAAAACCTGGAAGCTTTCAGATTCGGGTTTTCCCAGGTGTGCCAATATGACATCTCTAATAAAATGGGACTTTGAGGAACCTCAACCCTTGGACTCTTCTTTTGTTGGGGGTGTTACTTGGAACCCTGACAGGAGTGGCCCAACGCATATTCCCCAAATGCTTTGATTGAGGTGGGAGAACATTTTTGGTAGGACAGGTGAACTGAAGTCCAGAGACCTTGTTTTTCGGTCTTTGGGCTGGCCCTGCAAAATGTCCTCCCACAAGGTTCAGTGGGTTCAAAATGGCTTCCTATGACAAGTTCATTGACTTCAGCAGAGGATACAGTTTTGCACTGCAAGTATGTTTTTCTTTTCTTATATATTCTTACACCATTATTCTCTGAGGTCCTGAGAATGTCCGTGATGGAGAGATATATATTGAATGAATGAATGAATGGTTGGTGAAGAAGCTTCCAAATCTCCAGAATTAACCCTTCGTGGAGGGCACTTGTGACAATATTAGGTAACCGATGGTCAAGAGAGGTCTTGGGTCTTCTTCACTGCACATATTCAAGAAAAAATGTAGAGGGTTTTTTTTCCCTGGGATGCCATAAATGGGATTCCTCACTAAGCCATGAGTTGGAGCTGTGGTTTCAATCAGTGTTTTTCAACCTTAGTTGGACATGTGGACTTCAATGCTCAGAATTCCCCAGCCAAAAAAGCTCCTTAGCACTTTGAAATATTGTCTACTTTGCTGTGTTTTTAGGCATCTTATGAGAAGTAAGGAAATGTTTTGGATTCCTATACATCAGAAAACTTCTACTACCCAAATTCAAAGAGCATGTTTTCCAAGCTCTGAAACATCCACGGAAACTACTATAAATATATTTGTGAGAATGTTGAAAACTACTAGCGATCTTAATTTTTCTGCTCCTTGCAACAAGAACAATGCCTGGCATTCTCCCAGGTTCTTCTGCATAGGCTGGGTGTTTTGTTTCAAAAGAATAAATGAAACAAATCAATCAATCTGGTTTTTGAAATAATCACTACAAAGTCTGTCATGTTGCATGGTTTCTTAAGCAAAGAAACAACGGTTTCTTAACAAACGTGGCTGGCACTAGACGCAACTTCAGAAGATGCTTTGAAACAGCACAACAATCCAGGGCCGGGGGGGACCTCAGAGGTCATCTAGTCTAACCCCCTGCTCCCTGGCAAAATGGACTGCTAAATTGGCCACACCCACCCAGTCACATGACCACATGCCCACGCCCTGCAAGCCACGCCCAGCAAGCCACGCCCACAGAACTGTGGCAAAAAAATTTTTAGATTTCACCACTGGTTTCTTTTATTGAATGTTTTTAATATTTTCTTGAGCAGAAAAGCAGTTGCTGTTCTTGCGATAGGAACGGAGGGAGGGAGAGAGGGAGAGAGGGAGGGAAGGAGGGAGGGAGGAAAGATTTCCGAATAAAGTTTTCAGTGTTGTACATCACTCTTTGTTTAGATAAGTTCATCATTTGGTTGTGAAGGTAGTTGAAGACCAGGAATCTGTATTGCAACCTCACCTGGGCAAGAAGGTGATTGTGAAAGTCCTTTGGGGAAGGAAGGAATGGCTGACTTGCTTAAATGAGAAACATGAGTGGGGTAAAAGGTTGGATTTGGCTCCTGAACATCCGGCACAGCACGCTTGCTCGGAGGATGATGGGTGACCGCCGGTACCTCTGCTTCCTTCTGTTTTGTTGGTGTGTCTGTGGAAGTAACATGATGTATCTCTTGTTCTTCCGACTCGGACTGTAATTAGACAAAAGATACCGAAAAGTGGTTCAGGCAGTTGATGTCATTCAATTGTTGCTAATCATTTCATTGCATTACAGTATTTTAAGTCTTATAAACCTCTTCTCTCCAGAAGCTTTAGGCGGAATTTAAGATCAAAATATAACAGAGATCGTTATTAAAACAACGGCATCACACAAAAACCTTAGAAGCAGATTTTCATCTTCCTGCTTAATCAAGCCAGGTGTCAGCATCACTCCATTACATAATTAGGAAAGAAAGACTAAGAGACTCCATGGGAAGGAAATCCAAAGTACTTTTACTAATTATAAATGGTAAGCAAGCAGTTGCGAAGCAAAGTCTGCTTAATTAGGCGCGAAAGCAATTGATATATAGAATAGCCCATTCCCCCCCCCCTTAGGATCATAGCTCCAGTCCAATCATAAGTCCTTCAAGTGTCAGGTGTGAGATAACTTCAAAAAGACAGGCCGAAGATGGAATGTCGAGGCCGTTGATGCAGGCGGGAAACACACACGCATGCGCAATCCCAACGTCTGGTACATCCTAGAACATTCCTCCAGCACATCAAATAACCCCTCCCAAATACCAGCCCCCCCTCCCCGTTGCATGGCAGCTGAAGCAACAGCAAGGCAGAAGCTGACATCCGGCCGTCCCCCGGAAAAAGGCTGTTAGGCCTGGAAAAAAAAACAAACCAAACAGACAAACGACAAAACACAAAAAGAAGAGGGAGGGGGAAAAAGAAAGTCAAGGCTTGTCGGGATAAGCAGCATAAAATTTCTGAAGCAGGCGGGGAGCACGAACATGGGATTTATCAACCCATTCTGTGTGGGAGGGAGGAAAGTGCTTCCAAGCCACCAGGTATTGGATGCGATTACGGTGCTTGCGGGAATCAAGAATTTCACGAACTTCAAAATGACGCTCCCCATCAACTAGTAACGGAGCAGGCGGAGGGTCATCTGGGGGGCGCAAGTGGGAAACCCGAACAGGTTTGATGAGGTTGATGTGGAACACCGGGTGGATTCGGTTGAGGTGTTTTGGCAATTGTAAACAAACAGAAACAGGATTGATGACCTTCACAATAGGGAAAGGGCCAACATATTTGGGACCCAATTTCTTTGACTTCTGCGTAGTGTGCAGGAATTTCGTGGACAAATATACCAAATCTCCAGGCCGGTATTCATAGGGCTGAGTGCGTTTCTTATCTGCTTGCTTCTTATGGGCTTTATGGGCAGCGTCCAAAGTGGAAAGGGTCAGTGGCCAAATGCGACTGAGACGCTCACTCCAGTCCGCAATTGAAGGGACTTGCGGTTGGTCACTAGGCAATTCGGGAATAGGAACAAAAACTTGACCGTAAACGACCCGAAAAGGGGTGAACCCCGTGCTGGAGTGAACCGAGTTGTTGTAGGCCACCTCAGCATGTGGTAACAAATCGACCCAATCGTCTTGTTGATAATTGATGAAACAATGTAAATATTGCTCAAGGACGGAATTTGTACGTTCACAGCCGCCATTAGTCTGAGGATGGTAGGCGGAGCTAAGGCCCTGGGCGGAGCCAATGCGTTTGAGAAATTCCTTCCAAAAATTAGATGTAAATTGGACCCCACGATCGGAGATAATACGGTCGGGCACTCCATGCAAACGGTAGATGTGGGAAATGAACAGTTTAGCTAATGCCTTGGCGGAAGGAATTTTGTGACAAGGCACGAAATGAACTTGCTTGGAAAACAAATCAGTGACCACCCATATAACGGTATGCCCCTGGCTTTCGGGAAGCTCAACAATAAAGTCCATAGAAATCTCCTTCCAAGGGGCAACCGGGCGAGCGACGGACTGGAGCAGTCCTTGCGGTTTCCCTGGCGGTTTTTTGGCGGCAGCGCAAACTGGGCAACTGGCCACATAAATTTCAATGTCCTTTTTTAAAGAGGGCCACCAGAATTGTCTCTTCACGAGATGCAAAGTTTTTACAAATCCAAAATGACCCGCCAATCTGGAGTCATGAGCGCGACGAAGGACCACGAGCCGTAGGGACGCGGGGATGTATAATTTAGCACCAATCCACGGTAGATCGTCCCTCATGGTGCACTCGTCCCGATGGTTCAGAAACCAGTTGTCGTGGGGAAGAGCTTTTTTAAGGTCAGAAAGTAGATCTTGAGGCACCTCCCTCTGTGCTTGGGTCTGTTGACGCGTGAGTACCGGAGCTGCCAGGAGCGGTTGGACAATACTCAGTTTAGAGCAATTATATTGAGGTAATCTGGACAAAGCATCCGCCATGAAGTTCTTCCCTCCCGGGATATACTTTAGAGTGAAATTGAAACGGTTGAAATATTGGGCCCATCGCATTTGTTTGGGGGAGAGACGACGAGGCGTCCGCAACGCTTCCAGGTTCTTGTGGTCAGTCCACACCTCAAATGGGTGTTTAGCACCCTCTAGGAAATGGCGCCATGTAGCCAGGGCCCAACGGACCGCGAAAGCCTCCTTTTCCCACACCGCCCAACGCCTCTCTGTGTCAGTGAGCTTTCGGGAGGTGTACGCGCAAGGCTGCAGGTTACTTTGGTCGTTGGCTTGCAGCAGAATGGCCCCTACGGCGACATCACTGGCATCAGCCTGGACGACGAAAGGCCGGTCTAGGTCAGGATGCTTAAGAACTGGTTCAGCGGCAAAGAAGCGTTTAAGTTTCTCGAATGCCGCCTGGCATTCCATGTTCCAGTCCAAAGGCTTATTAGGTTTAGGTTTCGGGTCGCCTTTCGTCTTGAGCAAATTAGTAATGGGGAGAGCAATCTTAGCAAAAGAGGGAATGAATTGACGGTAGAAATTAGCGAAACCCAAAAATTTTTGCAATTGTTTACGAGTTTTGGGCGCGTCCCATTCAGTGACCGCCCTCACCTTCTCAGGGTCCATTTCAATGCCATCAGGTGAGATGCGATAGCCAAGATAGTCAATTTTAGTTTGGTGAAACTCACACTTAGACAATTTGGCATAGAGGTCAGCGGCACGGAGTTTTTTCAAAACAGTGCGCACCAGAGCGACGTGGTGGTCATAGGTGCGAGTATAGATAAGGATATCGTCCAAATATACGATAACTCCTTTGTACAGATGATCGTGCAAGATCTCATTAATAAGTTGCATGAAAACAGCAGGAGCCCCCTGTAGACCAAAAGGCATAACCCGGAACTGGAAGCAACCAAGAGGGCAGTTGAAAGCAGTCTTCCATTCGTCTCCTTCCTTAATGCGTACTCTATAGTAAGCTTCCCGGAGGTCCAATTTAGTAAAGATGCGGCCCCTCCCTAGCTGTGCCAACAAGTCTTTCATCAACGGGAGTGGGTAGAGGTTCTGAGTTGATACAGCGTTAAGATTTTTAAAATTACAGCATAAACGAAGAGAGCCATCTTTTTTTTCACGAAAAAGTACAGGGGCAGCCACTTTGGGTCGAGCCGGTTCAATGAAACCACGTTTCAAATTTTTGTCAATGAAAGAACGCATTTCCTCCATTTCCCTGGGCGACATGGAGTAAATTTGGGGTTTAGGGAGCTTAACCCCGGGTAAAATGTCTATGGAGCAATCAGTAGGCCTGTGGGGGGGCAGATTGTCCGAAGATTTTTCGCTGAAGACTTCCTTAAGATCCCAATATTCTTTCGGAATTTTCTCCTCTCCTGCAATCCTCTCCTGCCCTCTAGCGGCCACTTCAGGAATGTCAGTGATAGGTTGGGCCGGAGAGCCCTCCCCCACTGGAGGCACCTTCGAGCGAACGCGTAAGCGGCCTGTCCGCCAATTTATGTGAGGGTTCCACTTCCGGAGCCACGGGATGCCCAAAATGAGTGGCCTGTCCATGCCAGGTGCGACCACAAAGGAAATTAGTTCAGTGTGGGTACCCATCCGCATTTCCAAAGGCTCCGTAAAAAAATGGGCGCCCCCCCCCCCCGCAATGGATCCATCTATTTGGCAAAACACAATTGGGGTTTTCAAAGTGCGCAATTTGAGGCCCAATTTTTCCACCATGGCTGGGTTGATCATGGATCGGGAACAGCCTGAATCGAGCAAGGCCTGAAGGGTGGCAGGTTGCCCCTCAGGGGGAACTCTTAACTCAATGGGGATTAGCAGGGGCCCCTTGTTTGAACTCACCCAGTGAGGCGATGTGTCGTCATCGGAGTCCTCAGAAGAAGAGGAGTTGGCGTCCGCGTCTCCCTCTAATGGCTGGGTGAAAGGAGGGGGGTTGGAATCCACAGCGAAAGCTGTTTCCTTCTTCTTCTTCTCTGCGACTCTGCCAGACTTTTCCTCACGTTTGGGAGAGAGTTGAGCAGAGAGGGGCAATTTAGCATGACATTCGGGGGGCGGTGTGCCCCAATTTGCCACAACGAAAGCATGTTAAAGGTCTGGAGAGGCCTGAGGGGGCCCCCCTCCCTTCACCTCGCCGTTTGAAGAGCGATTGAGTGGCTTGAGGGGGGAGGGACTTGGCAGCCCTTTCTTTCCGCTTCCTCTGTTCCTCTTTAGCATAACGGAGCCGGGTTAAGTCAAGTTCAGCGTCCGCTGCATGCTCAAACCACGTGATCAAACGTCTAGGCAGGTTACGATTGACACATTGCTGATAAATGTCTTCATCTAATCCTGAAGCAAATTTGTCCAGTAGGGCGTCCTCCCCCCAGCCCCTCATGTATTGTGAAAGACACTGAAATTCCTGGATGTATTGGGCGACAGGTCTATCGTCCTGTTCAAAGGTTATAAATTTCAATTTGCTCCGCTTCTCCGTTAACGGGTCATCAAAACGTTGGCGGAAAGCCTCCATAAAGCGGTTGAAATTCCCCAAGAGGGGAGAGCCAGACATATGCAAAGCAGTTGACCATTTGGCAGCTTCACCATCTAATGACAAAAGAACCATTCTGACCCTCATGATGTCAGTCTCAAAGTCTCGGCCATAAATTTCCATGTAGTTAAACACCTGCATAAGAAAAGAGGCCAGGCCAGCAGAATCACCATTGTAACGCACAGGCAAGGGAGGGATTTTAGCCATCCGATGTCTTCGGGGGGGTGGCCCCCCTTGGTCAGCAAAACCTCTAGCCGCAGGGGGTGAAGCAGGCCGAGGGGGAGGGGGAGATGGCGGGCGTGGGTAACGTTGCTAATTTCTCCAGTCTCTTTCCTCCTCCCCCCTTCCTTCCTCAAAGTATGTTTGACCCCAATAATCAGGTAATTCACTCCGCTGGGGTTTTCTCATGGGGCCCTGGTGTTGCCAGCTTCTCCAGTCTCTTTCATCGCCCCCCCTTCTTTCCCCAAAGTACCTTTGACTCCAATAATCAGGGAATTCACTCGTCTGGGGTTTTCTCACGGCTCCCGGCTCCAGCGATGGTTGTCGGGGTTGTCTTTGGGTGATTCCAGCATTCCAGCTGGTCTCTGCCTCTCTTTGTCCCACCGAAGTCGACCATCGGGGTGGGGGAGGTTCAGGCTGGCTGGAAATTTGCAGTTGAAATAAATCTTCGTGTAAGGAGAGGTCGGGCGGGCCAGGCTCATGTAGAGAAAGGTCGGGAGGTCCTACTCCGCTGGAATCCGCACCTCCAACGGCCCCCTCCTCCTCTCTGATCGGAGAAGACATTATCTCCCTTCTCGGTAGACGTAAATCTCCTGAAAAGGGTTTAGGCAGACTTTGCTTCTTGTCAGCATCACTCCATTACATAATTAGGAAAGAAAGACTAAGAGACTCCATGGGAAGGAAATCCAAAGTACTTTTACTAATTATAAATGGTAAGCAAGCAGTTGCGAAGCAAAGTCTGCTTAATTAGGCGCGAAAGCAATTGATATATAGAATAGCCCATTCCCCCCCCCCTTAGGATCATAGCTCCAGTCCAATCATAAGTCCTTCAAGTGTCAGGTGTGAGATAACTTCAAAAAGACAGGCCGAAGATGGAATGTCGAGGCCGTTGATGCAGGCGGGAAACACACACGCATGCGCAATCCCAACGTCTGGTACATCCTAGAACATTCCTCCAGCACATCAAATAACCCCTCCCAAATACCAGCCCCCCCTCCCCGTTGCATGGCAGCTGAAGCAACAGCAAGGCAGAAGCTGACACCAGGTCTTAAGTAGTGATTTATTGATTTATTATCTAACTGAGATATCTGTTGGTTTGCTGGGTGAAGTCCAGTCAATGTGTTTTAAAAAATAAACTATGCTTAACAACCCAGGGAAAAATATTTTCTGCAGATGATAGCTGTTCGAGGAACTTACCGCATGTGGAAATAATTGGCAATTTGCAGTGAAAATTTTGGAATCTTCATCCGCTCTGCCTATCACAGAGCCTTTGCACAGGCCTCTCTCCTAGAACAAAGGAGAATGTTTTCATCAACAAAATCCAAGAAATTTAACCTAAATTTCTAATATGCAGTGCGATAGCACTGGATATGATTGATCAGATGTTCTGTATCCATTTCTCCCTGTGGTTGACATGACATTTCTCATCAGAATGACAATTTCTGTTGTCCCATTAGAGGGGATGGATCCTCCATGGGAAAACTGAATTCTTCTGCCATGCTTTTTAGAATTTTAAAATCTTTCTTAGCATAGTAATCAAACCATTCTATGGATTTCTTGAAGTCATTTTTCCAGAATATTGTTCTTAGTTGCAAAGTCATGTCCGACCCATTGCAACCCCATGGACAAAGTTCCTCCAGGCCTTCCTGTCCTCTATCATCCTCTGGAGTCCATTTAAGCTCACGCCTACTGCTTCGGTAACTCCATCTAGCCACCTCCTTCTCTGTCATCCCCTTCTTCTTTTGCCCTCAATCTTTCCCAGCATTAGGCTCTTCTCTAGTGAGTCCTTCCTTCTCATTAAGTGGCCAAAATATTTGAGTTTCATCTTCAGGATCTGGCCTTCTAAAGAGCAATCAGGGTTGATCTCCTCTAGGACTGACCGGTTTGATCACCTTACAGTCCAAGGGACTCGCAGGAGTCTTCTCCAGCACCATCGTTCAAAGGCCTCAATTCTTTGGCACTCAGCCTTCCTTATGGTCCACCTTTCACAGCCATACATTGCAACTGGGAATACCATAGCCTTGACTATACACACTTTTATTAGCAGGGTGTTGTCTCTGCTTTTTAGTATGCTGCCTAGATTTGCCCTAGCTTTCTTCCCCAGGAGCAAGAATATTTCCAGAATAGGAAGTGAGTTTTGGTGCTCCGGATATTAATTTTGGTATTTTAATAATTAAACCACTATAATTATATACTCTTTGATCATTGTAGAATTCTCCTGCAAAATTTTAGAAATTGATAACTAACTTAATGGTTCATAGGTTGGCTTGGAAAATAATGAATTACTATATCTGAATTCAGATACAAACTAACTGGAACCAACTTCTTCCTTCATTTGTTAAGGTCTTATTTAAGGTTGGAGAGCCAATTTTTGGTATGATAAGATTATTCCAGCTAGGAATGGAGTTTGTTTAGACCAGAACACCACCAATATCCATTCCAACATGACTCTAACCCTACTCTCCATTTCTAGGAGGAGGACATGTAGGATATATCCTTAGGTTGAATGGTAGAAGTAATGGTCTGAAAGTAGGTTTAGATATTAGCATTTTCTGAGGCTTTAATGTGGTTCATTATTTATTTGTTTATTAAATTTATATGCCACCCACCTCAATGTCGTGAGTAACTATAGTGGCTTACAATAGAATAAAAACATTAAAAACAAGATCAGCGACAATGAAATAAGAGTTAAAACAAGGACCACCAATGGTACAGGGACCATTGTCTCTCATTCAATCAACCTTCATTTCCCCCATATTTATTCTTTCTATGTTTAGATAGATTTATTATAGCTCATATGGATATCTGCCTCCCAATAGTTCTTCATTTGCTAACCTGCAAAGCACATTGATGAATAAAAGAACTTAACAGGAAACTACTCAAGGAGAGAAGCAACCTAGAACTAAAGAGAGATTTCCTGACAATTAGAACAATTAATCAGTAGAATGACTTTTCCCAGAAATTATGAGTGCTCCACCACAGGAGGTTTTTAAGAACAGATTGGATAATCATTTGTCTGAAATGGTATAGGGTTTTGTGCTTGAAGTTGGACTAGAAGGCATCTTCCTACTCTGTTGTTCTGTTCTGTTCTGTTCTGATATGAGCGGTGTAAAATTTGGTTCTTTAGAAGACATATATTGAGCCATGATGTCAAGCTAGGTTTTATGCAAGATTGTGAATACTTACTGCAGTTGAAGATGGGAGGAGAGGGCATTGAGTGAGGTTAGACACAGGTGTACTTTTACGACAGGAAGTCTCATGGATGGTGAATTCTATAGCGTTCAAAATACCATGCACCACCTATAGAAAGTCATAAGCATTTAGAGTAGTTCACATTGACTGCAGGAAATGTTCCTCATAATCTTGGGCTCCCTATCAATCTTTATTAACCTGAAGTCTTACAGAGAGTCCCCGTGATTCTTAGCACTAGGAGAACTGGTAGGAGGTTAAATGTTGTTATCAAGAAGAGGACACACGTACATTCTGTAATTAAATGGAATGTAACATTGTAGAAAGATCAGAGTCCCATCCATGTGGGAAATTGGAGGTTTCCGGGAAGCCCTCTGGCAGATTAACATTTTCTTTAAGAGAGATTTTGCAGATTTTGAGAATCTGTCTGTTCACTTCCTTTGGCAATAATGTAGAAACCAACTGCCCTTTGCTGGAATTATTTCTATTATTTTTCATTTCTACATTTTGCAGAAACCCTGGGCACTGTAGCAGTCTCTATATCAGTGGTTCTCAACCTGTGGGTTGGGACTCCTTTGGGGGTCGAACGACCCTTTCACAGGGGTCGCCGAAGATCATCAGAAAACACATATTTTCGGTGGTCTTAGGAACCGAGACACCAATTTTATGGTTGGGGGTCACCACAACATGAGGAACAGTTTTCAGACTTCTGAATGGAAAATAACTTTACAACAACGTAGTACAATTGACCTGCAGGGCTGGTGCGATGCGCAATAAATTCACATGGTGCAGTAGGGTTGTGTGTGTGTTAGCAGGATTCACTGCAGGGGTGAAATTCAGCAGGTTCTGACAGGTTCCAGAGAACCAGTAGTGGAAATTTTGAGTAGTTTGGAGAACCGGCATATACCACCTCTGGCTGGCCCCAGAATGAGGTGGGAATGGAGACTTTCAAATATCCTTCCCCCAGGAGTGGGGAGGGAATGGGGATTTTGCAGTATCCTTCCCCTGCCACACCCACTAAGCCACACCCACAGAACCGGTAGTAAAAAAAATGAATTTCACCACTGATTCACTGGGTTAGGGATTTTCTGTCTTTTACTGTGAGTTGTATTGGGTTGGGTTGGGGGGGTGTATTGGGTTGGGGGGGTGCACGAAGGGAGGGTCAGCCAATCTCATTGTACACATGTTGTACTCTGACAATAAAGGTTTGAATCTGAATTCTTGCTCAAAAATATTCCACCTCATCTTTACCTGTGAAGTTGCTTTGGTGACCTTAACAATGGCAAAATAATGATCGTGTTCATGTTCAGCATTGAATTTGGCCAGGCTTTCTCTTGCTATTTCCTGAAACCTCTCTTCAGATGGATTTTGGCGAATTGGACAGCCAGGGCAAGAAGGACTAGAATCTTTAGGGGGGGGAAAAGTATCATTTTAAAAGTTGAGACAAGGCATTTGAAATACAGTATCAGCTTGCACTTTTCAATGACCTGAAAACTGAAAGCTTCTCTCAGCTTGAAAATTTAGCATCTTTCTCAAAGCTGTATTTAGTTAGGGTCATAATTGTTTTGCAACTTGACACAATTGTACAGAACCAGTGAAGCCTGGTTCTAACCTGAAATGGACACCTAACATAAAAAACCATCATCAAAAAAGCACAAAAGCTTTTTGTGCTTTTGTGCAGTTTTCTGCGCCAGCTCAGGAAGCTCAAACTGCCTAAAGAGCTGGTGATTCTGTTCTACAGAGGAATTATTGAGTCTGTCATCTGCACCTCCATCACTGTCTGGTTTGGCTCTGCAGCCCAACAAGACAGACAGAGACTTCAGAGGATAATCAGAATGGCAGAAAAAACAGTTACTGCCAAACTTTGAGGATTCGTACACTGCACGAGTCAAAAAGAGGGCCGTGAAAATATTTACAGACCCCTCACATCCTGGACATAAATTGTTTCAACTCCTACCCTCAAAACGATGCTATAGGGCTCTGCACACCAGAACAACTAGACACAAGGGCAGTTTTTTTTTCCTGAACGCCATCACTCTGCTAAATAAATAATTCCCTCACCACTGTCAAACTATTCACTAAAGCTGCATTACTATTCTCACTGTTCCTATCATCTACCTCCTCCCACTTACGACTGCAGGACTGTAACTTTGTTGCTTGTATCCTTACGATTTATACTGATATTGATTGTTTCCTGATTGCTTATTTGTACCCCTATGACTATCCTGAAGTGTTGTACCTTATGATTCTTGATGAACGTATCTTGTCTTTTTATGCACACTGAGAGCATCTGCACCAAAGACAAATTCCTTGTGTGTCCAATCACACTTGGCCAATAAAGAATTCTATTCTATTCTATTCTATTCTATTCTATTCTATTCTATTCTATTCTATTCCATTCCACTCCACTCCACTCCACTCCACTCCACTCCACATTCCATTCCACTCCACTCCACATTCCATTCCATTCCACTCCACTCCATTCTATTCTATCCCTAGTCCTAGTCCCAGTCCTGCCCTGCCCTGCTCTGCTCTATCTTTGGGAAGGGTACAAATCTGAAGGCAGGAACCAATAGAAGAGAATATCTGCAGTTCAGGGCTGGATTGTGGAGTCCTTGGTGCTCTCTTAGCTTGGTGGCTTTGCTTGTAAATGGTTGTTACCTAAGGCGATCTCTGCCTCAGTACTGGACTCAGTTAGCAATAGCAATAGCAGTTAGACTTATATACCACTTCATAGGGCTTTAAGCCCTCTCTAAGCGTTTTACAGAGTCAGCATATTGCCCCCAACAACAATCCAGATCCTCATTTTACCCACCTTGGAAGGATGGAAGGCTGAGTCAACCCTAAGCCGGTGAGATTTGAACAGCCGAACTGCCGAACTAGCAATCAGCTGAAGTAGCCTGCAGTGCTGCTCTCTAACCACTGCGCCACCTCGGCTCTTTAAAGTTCAGATTCTTTTTTCCCTTCTGTTTAATTGTGTCTGATTCCTGGAGATTTCCTGGATAAGTCCCTGCAATTTTCTTGTCAAAGTTTTTTTTTTTTTTTCAGAAGTGGCTTCCCATTATCTCCTTCTTAGGACTGAGAGAAAGTGACCGATCCAAGGCTTCATGGGGAAGGCAGGAATAGAAATCCCATTCTCCCAGTTTCTAGCTGGATGCCAAAGCCACCACAATAAATTGGCTGTCAATCTGGAAGACTGTTTTCTCTTATGATTGAATGACATTCTAGAACAGGGGTTTCCAACCATCACAACTTTAAGCCCGGCGGACTTCAACTCCCAGAATTCCCCAGCTTGCTGGCTTGCTGGCTGGGAAATTCTGGGAGTTGAAGTGCAACGGGCTTAAAGTTGCCATGGTTGGAGACCCCTGTTCTAGAACATAATAACATTTGATAATGAATATGCCAAGGCTGAAGTAACGTTTATTCCATGATCGATTAACAACTGGTGAAGGCGGTGCCTCTTTAGCTAAAGTTCAGAATACTTTGGAAACAACTTCTGGTTCACACAATTGACAAAGCCATGTTGGTAAAGCTTGAACCATGCATGAATTGCCAAGGTTCTCATGTACTGAATTGCAAATGAATCAAAGCTGGTTGTTTTGCAAAACAGACTGAGGTGTAAGCAAGTAATCATTTTAAAACCTAGCTAAGAAACTAGAGTATGTATTAGTTGCTTAGCAATTTCTAATCATTTTTCAAAGTTCATGCTTCTTCCCAACATTTGTACTCCTAAATTTATTATGGAAGGTCACTTTTAGAAAGTTACAATATGACACAAGGAAGTAAAATAATCCATAGTGAGAAACAACTTGTCAAAGCTAATGTAAGCTTATAACAACAGTTCTTGTTAAGTTTTAGAAAATAATATCTTATACTAAGAAAAATATGCTGACAGAAAGTGCACACAGAAAAAAAGTGTGTGAAAAATGCATAATTTTGCAATTTAAAATATATAGAAAAGGAAATTGGGCCAAAGCGTATCTGTGGTTGAGAAACAGAATAAAATAAAATTACAGATGTAGCCTAAGATACCCGCATGAATGAAACTTTAACATTTAATTTTGGGGTTTCTGAATCTACTTTTTAAACTTCGTTGGGGATATCTGTAAAATTGCAATTGCAAGATATATGTGCTCGGATAGATATTTTTTTGCAAATTTACATGCAGCAAACAGAAAATACATACGAGGGTGTAAAATGCAGTCATTTCTGTACATGAACGTATCATTTGAATTCTTGTTGACTTTAATTATTACTTTGCATTGGCCAAAGACCTAAAACAAGAGAAAGTAGCTTGCATTAGTTTGCATTTCTTTTACCAATGATTCCATGACACGTAATCAAAAGGTATATCTTTTCTACATCTTAGATTCAGAATTACATTATCCTTCCATAATGTTTTCTACACCTCTACAGCATCCACATTTCTTCCTGTGTTTTTGTGCAACCTCACTGTCTTTTTACTGCACTGCAGAATGTATTATGAGTTACTAGGAAGAGCTCATTCGTGCAGTGCAGATGATCGATCCAGCAGACATGATCTCAATTCCACCTGATCTACTTCCTGCTTTAGACCAAAATTAAAAGGCCAAAGGCCAAAAGTATTCTCTTGAAAAATTAATATTTTAGGTGGCTTCAGAATGATGGCAAAGTATCAGAAAAGGAGAAGAAAAATGCCCACAAGTCCTGAGATTAAAACCTTGAATGTTTTGTTTGACAAAGGATTGGGAGGGGAGGGGGGAAGAGGTGGCCACCCATAGTACCCAAAAGGGGTTCATTAAGAAGTAGTCCAAGAACTGTTTCCTTTCCTTTCAGGGTCCAGACATGGAAGAACCAGTTTAAGTTGCAGAATAAAATATTTGGAGGACCTTTCCCAGATGTAAGAGCTGTTGGACAGTGGGACTGGCCTGCCAAGAGAAATTATTTTTTGAGTTCCTGCAGTGAGTTTGGGGTTGAACCCCTTCATCTCTCTCCCTTCCAATGCACATTCACATGTACAATGCCATTGATTTAAAATGGCAACTAAGTGCAGGGAACTATCATGAACACAAGGAGGCCAAGGGAGAAGTAGTGAAAGTGTTCTGAAAAGAGATGTTTGTTACCACATGGTAAGTGAGTGGAGTGACTCCCTCAGCCTCCTTTGCAAACAAGTTTCAACTAGGGCATACAAAACCTTTGCCAGACCAATTCTCGAATACAGCTCATCTGCCTGGAATCCACACTGTATATCGGACATTAATTGATTGAGCAGGTCCAGAGGTATTTCACGAGAAGAGTCCTCCACTCCTCTACTCACAATCGGATCCCCTATGCCACCAGGCTTGAAATTTTGGCCTTGGACAACCTAAAACTAGGCCGACTAAGGTCTGATGTAAGCGTAGTACACAAAATTGTCTGCTACAACGTCTTACCTGTCAATAGCTTCTTCAGCTTCAACCTCAACAATACACGGGCAAACAATCGATACAAACTCAAGGTCAACCGCTCCAAACTTGATTGCAGAAAATACGACTTCAGCAACAGAGTGGTCAATGCCTGGAATGCTCTATCTGGCTCCACTGTTACATCCTCAAATCCCCACAGCTTCAACCTCAAACTGTCTACCGTGGACCTCACCCCATTCCTAAGAGGTCTGTAAAGGGGGCGTGCATAAGCGCACCAGCGTGCCTTCCATCCTTGTCCTACTGTCCCCATTTATTTCTATTCATTTCTTTCGTTCATATTCATGTTTGTATGTATACCTGATATCTTATATATGTTTGACAGACTAATAAAATAAAAATAAGTTTCAAACCCCAGATTTAACTTCTTTCCATACCCTGCTGATAGTTCTTTAAATAAGGAGATCGATTACTTACAGTCTCGTACGGACGTCTAAACTCGCACTCTTTCCACGATTTCCTACTCAAGGCATGGCATTTGGTTTCCAACACATCCAAAGTGAGGAAGAAAACAGAATCATCACCCTGTTACAGACAAAGGAAGCTCTTGAAAAGAGTTGAATGAAGAGTAAGATGAACATAAAGTAACCTTCAAATCGAAATGCAAAAAAGGTCGTTTGCTCCAGAGGGAGTAAACTGGACTGCTGGCCCTGGTTACACTTTGGCTAGCCTTGCTCACTGGGCTACTTGCAGCTGCTGGAGGTGCATGGGAGAGCTTTGCTCTATGACTTGTAGTAAATGTGGGGACGTTTGGTAGCAAAGTTGGAGCAATAAAGGGGAGTTAGACCTGTTCTCTGGCTGTGTTGCTTTTGTGCCAAGCCCAGGTCATCACAGAGCCCATGTCCACAGAATCATGGTTTACTCCAGCTGGTTTGTTTCATGTGGCAAAACATTTATTTTAATCCTAGCGTGGGTGAATATCTATTAGCCGAAGTGGCGCAGTGGTTAAATACAGCACTGCAGGCTACTTCAGCTGACTGCAGTTCTGCAGTTCGGCGGTTCAAATCTCACCAGCTCAAGGTTGACTCAGCCTTCCATCCTTCCGAGGTGGGTAAAATGAGGACCCGGATTGTTGGGGGCAATATGCTGACTCTGTAAACCGCTTTCAGAGGGCTGAAAGCCCTATGAAGCGGTATATAAGTCTAACTGCTATTGCTATTGCTATTATCATGAAACTGATTTCAAATTACTATCTTAGAATGTCTTGGACAGATGTCCCTTTTTAAAAAAAGAAGGTGGAAATAACCAACGATAACAAGATCTGCCAGGAAATATATACTAGTTGCTTGATTTAGTCTAATGGTAAAGTGGCTTCAAGTATGTCTTTTTATTAGGGCTACCAAATCTCGGCTATATCTCTTTTGTGCCATCAAGTGATTTTGTAGATTTCTCCCACTGCTCAAATACATTAGTGCTACCATGATTGGACAACAGAATAGGTAAAGGTAAAGATTCCCCTCGCAAATATGTGCTAATTGTTTCTGACTCTAGGGGGCGGTGATCATCTCCGTTTCAAAGCCGAAGAGCCAGTGCCATGTTCATGTGGCCAGCATGACTAAACGGCGAAGCCGCACGGAACGCTGCTACCTTCCCACCAAAGGTGGTCCCTATTTTTCTACTTGCATTTTTACATGCTTTCGAACTGCTAGGTTGGCAGAAGCTGGGACAGGTAACAGGAGTTCACCCCGTAACGCAGCCCTAGGGATTTGAACCGCCCAATTGCCGACCTTTCCATTGACAATCTCAGCGTCTTAGCCATTGAACCACCGCGCCCCAACAACAACAATAACAACAACAGAATGGCTGGTGCTAAAAGCAAGGAAAGAAAAAAAGGCAGTAGGAGAAGATCTTACCTCGGTTGCTTTGTGGGCATCAAAAATGCGTTGCAGGCCAATAACGTAACCTTCTGTCTTATATTTATTGGCTTTGTTGAGGGCCAGTTCTGCTGCAGTCTTTACCTCCAGAGAGTTGCATGATGCGTGAAGAAACTGGGGAAGTGGAACGGAAACCGCTGCGTGAAACAGCTGTATCCCAATTAAGAATGAAATTAAAAGGGCCATTCTGGAATTTTTTTGCAGAATCGCAGAAGGCAGCAACTACAACTGGAGACCAAGGCTGTGACAGAGCACTGTCCTTCTATATATACTTTGAAATCCATAGCTAATATTTGTTCTTCTATTGCATGGTGTTCCCTACCTTTAAACTTCAAACTGTGTGGCAATGATTGTATAACACGTAGCTTGGCAGGGAAATGCTCATCTAAGGTTCATCTGATGTTTTTTGGATTTCAATAAGTTTCACTGCAGAAAAAGACCTCCCTTCCTCCCTGAAATTCTTCTGTAAAAGTAGACATTCACGTTGACTTTATGCCTAAATGGATGCACTTTCATTTAATCAAGATTTTTTTTAAAAAAATTAAATGTATTGGCTGCCTTATTCAAGTGGACCCTGCATGATGTTCCTAGGCTGGCCATAAATACTAGCAAAATATTGAAAGCATGTTTATAAATTACACAGGTCTGCAAAAAAATTTTTTAGAGAGCTGTTTTGGTTATTCCATGTAAACTTTATGGTTTTTGGTGTGCTGAATCTGAAAATGACCTCCATTTTGTCATAGGACATCACGTTTCCTGACAATTTAGGTAACTATGTTAAATAAGGCAATACCTCAAAATAAATGGAAATAGACGTATAAAATTAAAGTTTTATTACAATATTTTCATGAAAATCCTTTTTTTGAACTGAAATGAGCTCACCTACACATACTAAACCCGATTCTTCTTCCTTGTGAGGCTCCTCTTGGTGCATTTATGCTTGTGAGTAGCATATGGAATGTCTCTCTGAAGCAGTGGTGGGTTTCAAAATTTTTTGGAACCTCTTCTGTAGGTATGGCCTGCTTTGTGGGAGTGGCTTGCTGGCCATGTGACTGAATCGGAGTGGCTTGTCGGCCATGTGACTGAGTGGGAGTGGCTTGCTGGTCATATGACCGAGTGAGAGTGGCTTGCTGGCCATGTGACTGCATGAGAGTGGCTTGGCAGTCATGTGACCAGGTGGGAGTGGCCAAGACGATGTCACTGAATTCTTTGCCCCAATGATCTACAAAAAGAAGCAAAAAAAGATTGGATGACCAAGAGACAGCATCATTTTAGTTATCTTACTGTTCTTTTGTATGTTTATGTTTCTAGTGTTATCAGGAGAAATACTAGATAGTGTTCAGAGCAGCTTCTGGTTTTTGTTTTTGCACTTTAAAATTAAGCACGTTTCAAAATAAATTATTTCAGGTATGTTTATGAGCTTGTTAAATCAATTAGTAACATTTTGGAAATGATGGTTACCCTAAAAGTTACATTTCAAAAGACTAAACCTACTGATATCTATGGTAATTGGTTTGTTCCAGAAAATGGAAAGAATGGAATACAGAAAGAGGAATTAAATGGAGAGGAAATCTATTTCAAAGGTCAAGATATAGAAGAAGATAAAATTAAAGAACCTATGGCGTTAAAGAAAGAAATTCCACTAGCAAAAGTTTTGATAACACTGCTGACAATCAAAGACAAAATGAATAAGGAAACAGAAAGAGGGCATCAAGAGTATATGAGCGATCTTATAAGCAAGGAGTTGCTAAGAGGAGTCCATACAAAGCTGATCAAGAAGATGACTAGAGGATTGGTACCACAAATGGCAGAAGATATGTAATTGTTTTGTTATTGTAAGATACAAGTTGATAGATGGAAGAATATAACTTAAAACTAGTTAAACTTAGTGAAATTTAGTGATAATAGATATAGTTAAAGAAATAATTGATAATGATAATAATGTATACAATGTGTAGTGTTATGATAAGTAATAATTGGATATGAATATTGAATGGTACCCATGAAAGGAAGATTAGAAATCTTTTTGGATTATATACAAAAGTTAATAAAAAAGAATTAAGTTAGACACAGTTAAGTTTTGATTATTAGGGGGAAAATGTTATGATACAGGATATAGTCAAATAAAGGAGGGATAATGATGACAACCTATATATATATATGTATGAGTATAATATAAGGAAACTAGATGAAAATTGCCAACAGCGATTTGGAAAGAAGGATTAGAAAAGTTTGTTGTTAAATATTATGGATGTTTAGCTAGAATAGGACATAAGGATTCAGTGTTATTGGATGATTTTAGAAATATTCAATGAAATGCCAGTATGTGCTTATGTATTAAATCTTGGTATAGTTTATGATGGACGTTTAAATAATTATAGTCAAATAAAAATGGAGGTATAAGAGTAACATCTATAAATATTTGAGTTAAAATACTTGAGTTAATATGAATGATGCTTGATGACTGTGGAAGAGATGCACGGAAGCCTTTTGTAACCAACAGATACACTTTCTACAGTATGTAAAGAAGGAAGATTTTATGTGTGGTGTTTGTTTTGAAAATAAAAAATACATTCTATTTAAAAAACAATCTTGTGAAAAAACAGTTGTAAGTCACTCCTTTTTCAGGGCTGTTGTAACTTTGAACAGTCACTAAAGCGGCTTCACATGAGGATCAGCAACGTGAAACAGGGCGAAACGGAGCCTTCTTTGCAATGCTTATTGGTTAGATCGAGCGCCACCCCCTCATCCTCCTCTCTTCCAGCCCTGTTGCAATCTTCAGGGACTATCATGCCTTGGCTTGATGCACGCCACGATAAACAGAGTGCCGACGTGGTCTGCGCAACTACAGATCCTTCGGATATAAAAAGTAAATTCCAGAAGTTCAAAGGGATATTTGTTTTGTTGTAGGTCTGGTGTTAGGAAATAGACTAGCAATTTCACGGGACATGCAACGGACAGATTCTCTGATATCAGAAAGTACAGATGTTATGTAGTTAGCTGCAAAGTGCATGCACTCATGCACGCACACATTATTATTTATTATTTATCATTTATTATTTATTATCTATTATCTATTATCTATTATCTATTATCTATTATCTATTATCTATTATCTATTATCTATTATCTATTATCTATTATCTATTATCTATTATCTATTATCTATTATCTATTATCTATTATCTATTATCTATTATCTATTATCTATTATCTATTATCTATTATCTATTATCTATTATCTATTATCTATTATCTATTATCTATTATCTATTATCTATTATCTATTATCTATTATCTATTGGTTTTGTATGCCGCCCACTCTTGGAAGACTCCGGGCGGCTTACAATAAGAAGGGAAGGGGGATATAAAAATAAAAACAACAATTTAAAATTACAACAACATTCATAACTTAGAATGGGACTGGATAATTCAACAGCCCCAGGCCTGCTGGAACAGCCAGGTCTTGGTCGCTTTACGGAAGGCCAGAAGGGTAGTGAGGGTCCGGATCTCGACAGGGAGATCGTTCCAGAGGGCCGGAGCAGCTACAGAGAAGGCCCTCCCACGGGGGGGGTCGCCAGCTGACATTGACCGGCAGATGGAATCCGGAGGAGGCCTAATCTGTGCGATCTAATAGGTCTCTGGGAGGTAATTGGCAGGAGGCGGTCTCTCAGGTAGCCAGGTCCGATGCCATGTAGGAAAGATTCCTCTTTCCATTTCTCTATTTTCCCTAGTTTGTTAACCAGTATAGTCAGTTAGTGGGGCTCAGGGGATGGTAGTCGATTTTCTTCATTACCGGTTTGGTATTGGGAGAACACAAAGGTAAGTCATCTGTGCACCAAGTTTGTTTGAAATTGTTTGAAGCGTTCCAAGAGTTATGCTGGAACAAATATACCGTACATACATAGATACAATACAATGCAATAGCGGAGTTGGAAGGGACCTTGGAGGTCTTCTAGTCCAACCTCCTGCCTAGGCAGGAAACCCTATACCGTTTCAGACAAATGGCTATCCAACATCTTCTTAAAGACTTCCAGTGTTGGGGCATTCACAACTTCTGGAGGCAACTTCTGTTCCACTGATTAATTGTTCTAACTGTCAGGAAATTTCTCCTCAGTTCTAAGTTGCTTCTCTCCTTGATTAGTTTCCACTCATGGCTTCTTATTCTACACTCAGGTGCCCTGGAAAATAGTTTGACTCCCTTTTCTTTGTGGCAACCCCTGAGATATTGGAAGACTGCTATCATGTCTCCCCTAGTCCTTCTTTTCATTAAATTACCCAGTTCCTGCAACCGTTCTTCATATGTTTTAGCCTCCAGTCCCCTAATCAACTTGGTTGCTCTTCTCTGCACTCTTTCTAGAGTCTCCACATCTTTTCTACATCGTGGCGACCAAAACTGGATGCAGGATTCAAAGTGTGACCTTACCAAGGCATTATAAAGTGGTATTAACACTTCACGTGATCTTGATTCTCTGTTTATGCAGCCTAGAACTGTGTTGGCTTTTTTGGCAGCTGCTGCACACGGCTGGCTCCTATTTAAATGGTTGTCCACTAGGACTCCAAGATCCCTCTCATAGTTACTACTATTGAGCAAGATGCCACCTATACTGTACCTGTGCATTTCATTTTTCTTGCCTAAATGTAGAACCTTAGTTTTTTCACCATTGAATTTCATTTTGTTAGGTAGGGCCCAATGTTCAAGTCTGTCAAAATCCTTCAGTCAACATCTGTCAACATCCTTCCTTTAGATAGATAGATAGATAGATAGGTAGGTAGGTAGGTAGGTAGATAGATTGGTAGGTAGGTAGGTAGGTAGAAAGATTGGTAGGTAGGTAGGTAGGTAGGTAGGTAGGTAGATAGATAGATAGATAGATAGATTGATAGGTAGGTAGGTAGGTAGGTAGATAGATTGGTTGGTAGGTAGGTAGGTAGGTAGGTAGGTAGGTAGGTAGGTAGGTAGGTAGGTAGATAGATAGATAGATAGATAGATAGATAGATAGATAGATAGATAGATAGATAGATAGATAGATAGATAGATTGATTGATTCTCAAGTCCTGAGTAGAGGTGGATTCCTACTGGTTCAGATTGGTTCGGCCAAACCAGTAGTGATTTGCCAGCCTTGGTCGACTCAGGCCTGCCACAGCTTTGAACTGGTTCCCCGGTTGGCACAGCATGTTCCCCCCTCATGTCCCCCCTTCATGTTCTGCAAATGCACAGACCTATTTATGGGCAACAGCGCACGCATGCACGCACACCGAACCGGCAGTAATGCTGGCAGCAACCCACCACTGGTCCTGAGAATGTCTATGGTGGTGGGATATACATTCAATGAATTAACGTATTACTGAAATTGCATTGGTGCATAAGATTCCAAATTTCCAAATTCCAAATTAACCTTCTTGAGAGGGTGTTTGTGGCATAGAGAACAAATGGTCGTGCAAAATCTTGGGTTTCCTTCAATACATATATTCAAGAAGAATTTAGAGGATTTCCCCCGCTGGAAGGCCTTAAATGGGATTCCTGCATCAAGCCATGAGATGGACCAGTGGTCTCATTTAGTGTATTTCAATCTTGGTTGGACGTGTGGACTTGAGTGCTCATAATTTCCCAGCCAGCATGCAAACCCTGCTCTAAATAACCTTTTAATAATTTGGTAATATTGTTTATTTTTCTGGTTTTTTTAGACATCTTATGAGAAGTAAAGAAATGTTTGGATTGGTATACATCAAATAACTTTGACTACCCAATTTCAAAGAGCATTTTCTCCAAGCTCTGAAACATCCAGGGGGGGAAAAATCAGGTGTTGTTCCTTAGATAAGGTAAAGGTTCCCCCTGCACATATGTGCAAGTCATTCCTGACTCTAGGGGGCCGTGCTCATCTCCGTTTCAAAGCTGAGAAGCCAGCGCTGTCCAAAGACGTCTCCGTGGTCACGTGGCTGGCATGACTAGATGCCAAAAGCACACGGAACACTGTTCCCTTCCCACCAAAGGCGGTTCCTATTTTTCTACCTGCATTTTTACGTGCTTTCGAACTCGTAGGTTGGCAGAAGCTGCGACAAGTAATGGGAGCTCACTCCGTTACGCGGCACCAGGGATTCGAATGGTCAAACAGCTGACCTTTCTGATCGACTAGCTCAGCGTCTTAGCCACGGAGCCACCGCGTCCTTACAAGAGGGAAAATACCTGGCATTCTCACAGGTTCTTCTGCCAGGCTACTTCCGCCTACTGCCAATTACCTCCACTAGACCGATAAGATCGCATAGATTAGGCCTCCTCCGAATTCCATCAGCCAGCCAGTGTAGACTGGCAACTACCCGGAGGAGAGCCTTCTCGGTGGCTGCTCCGACCCTCTGGAACGAACTCCCCGTGGAGATCCGGACCCTCACCACCCTCCAGACCTTCCGCGCCGCACTTAAAATCTGGCTATCCCAGCTGGCCTGGGGTTAAAGACTCTAACCCCTACTCGAATTGTATGACTGTTGAGTTCTTAAATGATGTAGTGCTTTTATGTTGTAAATTGTTTGTCCTCCCCCCCCCCCCCTTTGAACTGTGAGCCGCCCTGAGTCCCCCCAGGGAAAAGGGCGGCATACAAATAAAGTGAAACTAAAACTAAACTAAACAGGCTGTGTGTTTGTTTCAAAAGAATAAATGGAGTGGGGCGTGTGGGGGGTGGGGGGGAAAGAAAACCGATTTTGGAAATAACCACTACCAAAACTGTCATACTACCTGGGTTCTTTTATTAAATGTTTCTAATATTTCCTTCGGCAGGAAAATAGTTTCTGTTCTAGTGAATGATGAGTAAGTGAGTGAGTGAGTGAAGGACGGAAGAGAGGTGGGAAGTTTCCTCTGAATTAAGCTTTCAGTGTTGTACATCACTCTTTGTTTCAGACTGTTGTCGTGAAGGCAGATTAAGGCCAACGATATTTACTGCAACCTCTCCTGGGCAGTCAGTTGATAGGGAAATGGCTTTGCGGTAGGGCGAAAAGGTTGTTGGGGCTTCCTCTTTTATAGAAGCAACAGTGGGGCTAGAATCAAGGCTGCCCGGAGGACAATTGGTCACCAGTACCTCTTCTTCCTCCTGCTTGGGTGGCGTTTCTGTGACATTAGCTGGTGGCTAATAAGACAAAAGATAAAGAAAATGAATTGCCCATATTTTATGCTTGGTTATTTTGTGAAATGTTCAAGGCAGTTGAGGTTCATAAATTCTGCTTTCTGGATGCGACAAGGGGAAACCTTTCCAGTTGCACTTCCTCGGAGGTGTGCCTTAATTACTGTCAGTCTTGCTGGGTGGATGGACAGGAAACGTGTTTAAAAAAGTAAACTAAACTCAGCCACCAAGGAATAAATATTTTCTGTGGAGGATAGCTGTCTGAGAAACTTACCAGATGCGGGAAAAACTCGCATTGTACCGTGACAAATTTTTTAAATTCTAGTTGGCTGTTGATCACGGAGCCTTTGCATAGCCCTGAATCCTAGAGCAAAAAAGAAAGGTTTCATCAACAAAATTTTTTAACCTGCTCAGAATTTTGAATATGCGGTGGGATTGCAGTGGATGTGGTTGATGAGATGTTCTCCATCAAAGGGCCTTCTCCATTGCTCCCTGTGGTTGACAAGCCTTTTCTCCTCCCCAGAATGACAGTTTCTGTGGTCCCATTAGAGAGGATGGAGCCTCCATGGGAAAGCTGAATTCTTGTGCTATGCTTCTTAGAATTTTAAATTCTTTCTTTTCACAGTCATCCAACCATTCTGTGGATTTCTTGAAGCAAATTTTCCAAAGGAGGAAATGCGTTTTGGTGTTCCGGGTATTAATTTGGTATTTTAATGATTATATTCCTATAATTATATACATAGAATTTATGAAACAAAACTAAGAGAAGGGCTGAATTCCCGCAGATTATCGCATTCCATTTTAGTCCAGTCTAAATGTTCTATTTATATTTATAAAGGGACACGGTGGCTCAGTGGCTAAGAGGCTGAGCTTGTCAATTGAAAGGCCAGCAGTTTGGCGGTTCTAATCCCTACTGCCATGTAACGGAGTGAGCTCCTGTGACTTGTCCCAGCTTCTGCCAACCTAGCAGTTCGAAAGCACATAAAAATGCAAGTGGAAAAATAGGGACCACCTTTGGTGGGAAGGTAACAGCGTTCTGTGCGCCTTTGGCGTTTAGTCATGCTGGCCACATGACCACGGAGACGTCTTTGGACAGCTGGCTCTTCGGCTTTGAAATTGAATCAACACTGCCCCCTATAGTTCGGAATGACTAACATCAGAGGTGGCATCCAGCAGGTTCTGACCAGTTCTGGAGAACCGGTAGTGGAAATTTTGAGTAGTTTGGAGAACCGGTAAATATCACCTCTGACTGGCTCCGCCCGCATCTATTCTCTGCCTTCCACAGTCCCAGCTGATCGGGAGGGAATGGAGATTTTACAGTATCCTTCCTCTGCCAGGCCCACCAAGCCATGCTACGACCCACCAAGCCACACCCATAGAACCGGTAGTAAAACAATTTGAATCCCACCACTGACTAGCACAAATGTGCGAGGGGAACGCATTTCTGGCAAATGTAAATGTTCTATAAATGCAGTCATTGGGTCTGGCAGACATTAATGAATAAAGAACACAATATGAGCAGTTAAACTTTGATTCTTCAGAAGACATGAGCTAGGTTTTATGCAAGATTGTGAATACTTACTGCAGTTTCATCTGGGAGCAGAGGGCATTTAGAGATGTCAGACACAGGTGGACTTTTGCGACAGGAAGTCTCCTGGATGATGTATTCCACAAAGTTGGATTCGCCAACAACCCACTGTAGAAAGTCATAAACAGTTAGAATGGGTCACATTCTCTGCAGCAGGGACGTGCAGTCACTGGAGGCAAGGGAGGCGTGGCCTCACCAGTCATGAGGGAAAGGAAAGGATTTTAAAGATTTTTTTAAAAAACAATTAAAGCCAAGGTAGTTGCTGCCAGATTTACAGTGACTTGGAACAGTGCTTTGTGTTAACCATAGGAGGAGGCCAGAGAACTAGGGGCCTCTTTTGCATAAGGAAATTTTCGCCTTTTAAGAGTTAAGCAAGGGTTAACAAGGAAAAAATTCCTTATGCAAATGAGGCACGTATTCTCTCGTCTCCTGTAGAGGGCATTTTTAGAGGCTTTTTAGAGTTCTCTGGGAGCAACTAGCTCAGTCTGACAGACACTGGCCTTTCATGAGGGGAGGGCAGGGCAGGGCAGGGAGAAGCAGAGTTGAAATCGTCTCTGAAATAGCTGGAAAAGGTGCGTGTGGGGGGAGGGGGGAGGAATTCAAAAAGTTTGATCGGAAGGCAGCAGGGGAAGGGGGGGTATGGCAGAGGAGCTGCTTTTAAGCAGTGACATGCGGTGAGGGTTATGCCTGGTGAGGCTCAGCTGGGCATCCTTTTGCGAAGCAGGGCAGCGTTCAGCCTCGGTGGTGGTGGTGGGAATTTGCATCGCGGGAACCGCCAAGCGCCTGGGTCTGCAGCAAAGGCGCTTGGCGGCTCCCACGATACAAAGTGCCCCGCCGCCCACCCGCTGACCCGGCCTGCGGCCGCTGCTTCTCCAAGCTCCGCCACTGGAAGTCTCGGATCGCCTCTGGGGGAAAGCTGAGTGAGAAGCGGAGCGAAGCTTCTCCGTGGCCTCCTGGCATGGGGAGGCCACGGAGAAGCTTCGCTCCGCTTCTCACCCAGCCTTCCCCCAGAGGCGATCCGGGACTTCCAGCGGCGGAGCCTGGAGAAGCAGGCCGGGGCAGTGGGCGGCAACATCGGGGATGGTGGGGCACTTACTTTGCATCGCGGGAGCCGCCAAGCACCCAGGTCTGCAGCAAAGAGGCAGCCTCCTTCTTCTCGCCCACTCCTCTCTCCTCTGAAGCACGCCCCGCCCAACGTAAGCGTGCTCAAGAAGACACGATTGGCTGCTTCCAAATCAGGAGGCGGGAGAATTAGTGCCTCTTTTCCATCTGAACTTCTTTGCCTTTTAACTCTTTATTAACTTTTAGAAGGCAAAAAATTCCTTATGGAAAAGAGGCCCCGAGTTCTCTCGCCTCCTGCTTTGGTTAACACTAAGCAGACACCAAGCCACTGTAAGCTGGAATCTGGTAGCAACTATCTTGGCTTTAATTATTTAAAAAAAATATTTAAATTTCTTTTCTTTTCCTGAGGAGAGTGGTGAGGCTCTGCCTCCCTTGCCTCTAGTGACTGCACGTCCCTGCTTTTAAGCCTTTGGAAAATATATCCAATCCAACTTCTGTGTTTGTGTTTGAGAGTGAGTGAGTGAGAGAGGGATCGAAGTTCTCTGTGTGCGTGTGTCTGTTTGAGAGGGGGGGAGGGAGGGAGAGAGGGAGGAAGGAGGGGGAGGGAGAAGAAAAAGAATGGGAAAACTTATTTTGCAAGGGGGAAAAATGCTGTCGCTTTAAATCGGAACTGAGCATGCCTGGCTGTGGAATTCTGGGAGTTGAAGTCCACAAGTCTAAAAAGTGCCTCACCAGGCTTAAAGCTGACTGCACATCATTGCTCTGCAGGTAATGTTCCTCATAAACTTTAATAACTTGAAGCCCTCCAGTATGTCCCCAGGATTCTTAGTACCAGGAGAACTGGTAGAATATTATCAAATGCTATCAATAAGGGGACACTAAAATATTCAGTAAGCAAATTGAAAGTAATATTGTAGAAAAATCAGAATCAAACCCATGTGGGAAATTGGATGTTTCCAGGAGGATCACTGGCAAATAAAAATTAAAATCTTTTTTAAATCAGATTTCTGCAGACTTTGATAACCTGTCTCTACATTTTCTTTGGCAACAGTGTAGAAATCAGCTGCCCTCTTCTGGAATTATTTCTGTTATTACTTTCAATTTCTACATTTCCCATCAACCCTGGTCTTTACAGCACTTTCTATACAAATCAAGGATACAACATCAACTTTCTTGATCAAAAGTTTCAGCTTTACCTGTGAACTTGCTTTGGTGACCTCACGAACGGCAAAATAATGATAGTGGTTAATTTCAGCATTGAATTTGGCCAGGCTTTCTCTAGCTGCAGCCTGAAATCTCTCTTCAGAAGGATTTCCGCCTACTGGACAGTCGGGGCAAATTCTTGAAATAACAGAACGAGGAACTTAAAAAAAAAATCAAAGAAGTATTATTTAAAATGGTGAGATGATACATTTGAATTGGAGCTTGTACATTTAAATGAAGCAAAATACAGAAAAGTTTTCAGCCTGAAAATAAATGATCTCACTCAAATGTGCATCTAATCAGGTTGACACCTGACTAGGTTTAACAACCTAAAACAACCCTCAACCAATGGTGAAATTCAATTTTGTTTACTACCGGTTCTGTGGGCGTGGCGTGGCGGGCATGGCAGGGGAAGCATATTGCAAAATCTCTATTCCCCCCCTCCCCTCCACTCTGGAGCCAGTCAGAGGAGGTATTTGCCAGTTCTCCGAACTACTCAAAATTTCCACTACCGGTCCTCCAGAACCTGTCTGAACCTGCTGAATTTCACCCCTGCCCTCAACAGCACAGAAACAGTGAAGCTTGTCATTGTGAGAAATCTGAAGGCGGGAACCAATAGAAAATAATATCTTAATGCTACCGGTTGGATTCTGGTGCTATTTCAGCTTGTTTCTTGCAGATGTTTCGTTACTCAGGACCTTTCTTGTACCAATGCTTTCTTGTGCCAGCCAACTTCAGACTGGAGCCCCAAAAACAATTTGGATCTTTTTTCTTCTGTTTAATTGTCTCTGATTCCTGGAGGCAATCTGGATAAGTCCCTGCAATTTCCCCTTTTTGGGATAATTTTCTTTTCTGGATAAACCCCTGCAAGTTTCTTTTTTGGGATAATTTTCTTTTCTGGATAAGTCCCTGCAATTTCCTTTTTTTGGAGGATAATTTTCTTTTCTGGATAAGTCCCTGCATTTTTCTTTTTGGGATAATTTTTTTCTGGATAAGTCCCTGCAATTTTCTTGCAAGGTTTTTCAGAAGAGGTTTCCCATCAGCCGTTAACACCCAACAAAGGAAATGCCTCCATCTAAAGTTCAAACCACATTCGCCACAACTTCTAGTTCACACAATTCAGTCTCTAGCTGGCATAGCTGGCCTTGTTGGCAAAGCTTGTGTCATCCACTAATTGCATGCCAAAGTTCACATGTACTAAGTTGCAAATGAATCAAGTAGGCTATTTTGCAGAACAGATTGAGGCACAAACTATTCTTTAACCTAACAAAGCAACAAAGGTATGAGCAGTTCCTTAGCATTTTTCCCCTTATTTCCCAAGGTTTATATTTCTTCCAAACATCCATACTCATAACTTTATGATGAAGGGTCAGTTTTAGGAAGGTACAGTATGATGCAAGACAGCAAATTAATCTTTAGTGAGAAACAACTTGTCAAAGTTACCTTGTTTCACCAAAGATAAGACTTCTTGTGCATGCGCTAAAATAAGCCCTCCCCATGAAAATAAGCCATCCCCATGAAAATAATCCCTCCCCGTGAAAATAAGCCCTCCCCAAAAATATTGCAACACAGCAGCAGCCATGAGGTGTCCACGCTCACCACCTCCTGCACCTCAAAAATAATAAGACCTCCCTGAAAATAAGGCCAAGTGCTTATTTCGGGGGTCAAAAGGAAATAAGACCCTGTCTTATTTTCGGGGAAACACAGTAATATACCTTTCAACAACATCTTTTGCTGTACCTCTTCTATGCTAACAATCACACAATACATTATGAATTAGCTGGAAAATGTCATTTGGGTCTGAGTAGGAGTTTTTATGGGACACTGTGGCTCAGTGGCGAAGACGCTGAACTTGTTGATTGGTTCAAATCACAGTTTGGCGGTTAAAATCCCTAGGACCATCTAATGGAGTGAGCTCCCGTTACTGGTCCCAGCTTCTGCCAGGAGTAGAAGCACTTCGAAAGCATGTAAAATGCAAATAGAAAAATAGGGACCACCTTTGGTGGGAAGGTAGCAGCATTCCGTGCACCTTCGGCATTGAGTCGTACCAGTCACATAACCACTGAGACGTCTTAGGACAGTGCTGGCTCTTCAGCTTTGAAAGGGATATGAGCACCGCCCCCTAGAGTCGGGAATGACTAGCACATATTCGCAAGGGGAACCTTTACCTATACCTTTAGGAGTTTTTATTTTATTTTAGTTGTATAGTACAAACCCTGCATGGAAATGCAGGCGTAGTTAGTAGAAAATAATATCTTATAGTTGTAAAAATGCTGGGGAAAAATGAACACAGAAAAAAGTGTGCGAAAAATATATAAATTTGCAACAACATTTACAGAAAAGGAAATTCAGCCAAACTGCATCTATGGTTGAAAAATAGAGCAAACTGAAATTATAAGGGCAGCCTAAGATACCTGGAACAATGGAACAAGACGTTAAAATTTAATGTTGGGGCTTCTGAATCTATTTTTTAAACTTCATTGGGGACAGCGGTGGGTTGCTCCGAACTGGGCCGAACCGGTAGTGGAATTCAGGCCTGGGTCGCAGAACCAACAGCGACCCCGACCTGCCAGACCCCCAAACCAGTTCCCTTGCCACTGCTGGGCCACTTCCATTTTAGTTTTTAATGACTGCGCATGCACAGTCCACTGTAAATTGTTCTGTGAATGCGTGAAGAACAATTTACATTGAACAGTGCAAGCTTGTGCAGCGCGGGCGTTGCGAACCCGTAGTAAAACCGGCAGTAACCCACCCCTGGTTGGGGATATCTGTGAAACTGCAATTGCAAAATACACGTGCTCTGGATAGTTATTTTTGGCAAGCCTCTATGCAGCGAACATGATAAATACGTACAAGTGTGTAAACTGCAGTCACTTTTGTATAAGGTGGAATCATTCGTTACCCTGTTGAATTTCATTATTATTTCGCAATTGCCAAAGACCTGGAACAAAAGGAAACAGTGTGTTAGTGCTACCCATTTCTTTTATCAATGATTCCATGACACATAATCAAAAGCTGGATCTTTCCCATATCTTAGGCTCAGGTTTACTTTCCTTCCATAATGTTTTCCACATCTCTGCAGCGCCTACATTTTGTATAACCTCACCGTCTGTTTTATTGCACTGCAGAATGCATTAGGCGTTACTAGGAAGAGCTCATTCGTGCATCACAGATGATCGATCCAGCGGACATGATCTCAATTCCACCTGATCTACTTCCTGCTTTAGACCAAACCTGAAAGGTCAAAGGCCAAAAGTACTCTCTCAGAAGATTAGTATACTTTAGTATACTTTTAGTATACTTTTAGGAGGCTTCAGAGAAAGAGACGGAAAAGAGAATGCTAAATTAAGAGATTGAAGGTGGTGTGAATGTTTTGTTTGACAAAGGACTGGAGGGGAAGGGGGCAAGGATCACTTGGGTACCCAAAAGGGGGACATTTAGAAGAAGGCCAAGAACTGGTTCCTTTCCTTTCATTGTGTAGACATGGAAGAACCCATTCAAGTTGCAGGAGTGGATTGAATATTAGGAAATCTTTCCCAAATGTAAGAGCCATGGCTGGCCAAGAGAAAGTATGAGCTATTTCTTGAGTTCCTGCAAGGAACTGTGGGGGTTGAGTTTGATTCATGTATGCAATCCCATTGACTTGATAGGGCACCTCAGTGCAGGGAATTATGATAGCAATAGCAATAGCAGTTAGACTTATATACCACTTCATAGGGCTTTCAGCCCTCCCTAAGCGGTTACAGAGTCAGCATATTGCCCCCAACAACAATCTGGGTCCTCATTTTACCCATCTCGGAAGGATGGAAGGCTGAGTCAACCCTGAGCCAGTGAGATTTGAACAGCCGAACTGCAGAACTGCAGTCAGCTGAAGTAGCCTGCAGTGCTGCATTTAACCACTGCGCCACCTCGGCTCTTGATGAACACAGAGATGCCAAGGAACAAGTGGCAAGATGGGAGAAGTGGTGAAGGCTATTGTGAAGAGAAAGTTTGTTGCCACATGGCAAGCGGGTGGAGTTACTCCCTCAGTCACCTTTGAAAACCTAGATTCAAACCCCAGATTTGATGTCTTTCTAAACCCCATTGTGGGTTCTTTAAATTAGATCAATTACTTACTGTCTCATGTGGGCTTCTAAATTCGCATTCTTTCCAGGGTTTCCTGCTCCGCACATGGCATTGGGTTTCTAGCACATCCAAAATAAGATCGAAAGCAGACTCATCACCCTATTATGGACAAAGGAAAACTGTTAAAAAGGCAAGCGAGGTTGTTAATGAACTTGAACACGTTAAATGAATTAACTTTCAAATCAAAATTCAGAAAAAGACAGGACATCATCTGATTTTTACTTGATGTCAAGAAACCTACTCCATTCTCAGATAAATCCAGAAGCTTCCTTGAACTGGGCAAGGATGCCCAATTAATTTAAATTATATGCAGCCCATCTTGCTTTTGAAGTAATGCAGGCATAGTTGTTTTTGTCTTGTGATGCAAGACTAATATCTTTTCCAGCTACTTGACAAAATTGCGCACATGCCAAAAAGGTTCCCAGCTCTGGTGGGATACTGCAAGGCTGCTCCTTAGTCTCCGATGAACGGGGGAAGAGCACCTGCAGTTACTAGATTAATCTCTCAATATTTTAATGCTCTATGGATCACTGCATCTTCAATGCATCTTGGGAAAACTGGTTCAACTCTTTTCTTCCTTGTTTAAATTTACCTCCCTGCATTTACAATCACCTACTTCTTTGAGAACCTCAAATGACAAGAGACCAGTTCTGTTGGGGACTTAGGCAGCAAAAGACGGTAGCATATTGGAACTTTGTATGCCAAGAAAGTTAAAGGGAACTTGTCGTGCCCCCGTCGGAGTCTGAATCTGTGGTGGAAGATGAGCTGGAACAAAGAAAGACTAGGGGAGACATGATAGCAGTGTTCCAATATCTCAAGGGCTGCCACAAAGAAGAGGGAGTGAAACTATTCTCCAAAGCACTTGAGAGTAGAACAAAAAGCAATGGGTGGAAACTAATCAAGGAGAGAAGCAACTTAGAACTGAGGAAAAATTTCCTGATAGTTAGAACAATTAATCAGTGGAACAACTTGCTTTCTGAAGTTGTGAATGCTCCAACACTGGAAGTTTTTAAGAAGATGTTGGGTAACCATTTGTCTGAAGTGGAGTAGGGTTTTCTGCCTACGCTGGGAGTTGGACTAGAAGGCCTCCAAGGTCCTTTCTAACGTTGTTATTCTATTCTATTCTATTCTATTCTATTCGCCACAGAGATCAAGAGGGCGGCTCCATTGGTCTTGGAGGAAACTGGGGAAGGGCAGCGTCAGTCCAGGCAAAGCTTTTCAGGATTAGAAAGGCTTGTAGACAGGGAGGAACAGAGCTCAGGTGAAGAGCAAGGACCCCCCCCTCCTGATCCTAGAGCACGGAGAGAAGAGAGAAGGCGAGAACAATGTAGGCCGAGACGCCTACGAGGGAGGAGAGTGCCCTGCCCCCTTTCACAAGGCATATCTGAGGACTAAGATGTAAGAAGGTATCAGAGGGAGAGGCCTTTGTCAGGAACAAGTGTTGAATCTGTGGAGCCTCGTGTGCACTAGCTGATGCCTGGAGATTACTGTGCTCTCTTGTAGGGCTTTCCAGGTTTGCCTGCTTTGCTAAACTTCTTGCTCTGGTTACTGTTTGGTTAACCTGACTTACTGGACTGCTGGCCCTGGTTACTCTTTGGCTAATCTGGTTTACTGGCCTACTCGCAGCCAAAGGTTGCTGAAGGTGCTGGTGAGAACTTTGCTCCAGGACTTGTAGTAAATGTGGGGATGTTTGGGGGCAAAGTTGGAGCAATAAAGGGGAGTTAGACCTGTTCTCTGGCTGTGTTGCTTTCATGCCATGCCCTGGGTCATCACAGAGCCCGTGTCCACAGAACCACGGGTTACTCCAGATGGTTTGTTACATGCGGCAAAACATTTATTTTTAATCCTAGCAATGGTGAATATATTATCACGAAACCTGATCTCAAATCATTAATTTAGAATGCCTTGGACAGTTAGTACCCTGTCCTATTTTTAAAAAGAGGGTGGAACTGACCAGTGATAACAAGAACTGCCACAAAATACATATTAGTTGCTTGACTCAGTCTAATGGTAAAGCTGGCCCTACTTTGAGTATGTCTTTTATTAGGCCTATCAAATCTAGGCTACACCACTTGGGTGCCATCAAATGATTCTGTAGGTTATTTTCCTGCTGAAATACACTGGTGCTACCATGATTGGAAAGCAGTATGCCTGGTGCTCAGTGGAAAGAAAAAAAAAGAAAAATCAAGAGAAGGAACAGATCTTACCTGAATAGCTTCTAGGACATCAAAAATGCGCTGGAGACCAAGAACGTAACCTTCTTTCCGATTTTCATTGACCTTGTTGAGGGCCACTTCTGCAGCAATCCTTACCCCCAAAGAGTTGCATGATGTGGAAAGGGAGAGAGGAAAAGGAACGGAAACCACTGCGTAAAACAGCTGTATCCCAATTAAGAATGAAATTAAAAGGGCCATTTTGTGGAATCAAAGAAGACAGCAACAAGAGCTAAGCTGAGAGAGCCAGGTTCTGATAGAGCTTTGTCTATCTATCTATCTATATACTGTGAAACCAATAGCTAATATTTGTTCTTCCACTGTATGGCGTCCCTCACCTTTAAGCTTCAACCTCTGAGGCAATGATGAGAAGTGTATATTTTGGCAAGTTAATTCTTACCAATGGTTATATCCTTGAGTTTAAGCCAGTTTTGCTATGCTTTTCTTTCTTCTTTCCTTCTTTCTTCCCTCCCTCCCTTGACAAACAACGGACCCAATAGAGTTGACTATCACTAAACTGCAAATTAGTTTTTCCAATTCCCATGTTACATGGATATATGCAACCAAGTTGTGATCATTAATCACAATTAGTTGAGCCCTGTCCAACATAGCCACAGAGGATCAGATAAAATGGGTTTTGTTGAGGAAAAAAGGGGGAAAGAATTAGTGTTGCTCAAATTCTAAAAAAAAAATTAGACATTAACTTCCACTTTATATCTAAATTGACTCACTTATGTTTCATCAAGATTTGTTTATTTAAATTTATTGGTTGCTCTACTGAAGTGTACTCGGCATGAATTCTATTCTATTCTATTCTATTCTATTCCATTCCATTCCATTCCATTCTAATGATGCTCACAATCCCAGAAATTTTGCAGCTAACAATATCCATAATATCAAGCATTTGTTAACTAATGACATCCATAGGAACCTTTCATGGCTAGTCACACTCACCATTTTATTGCAAACATATTAGCCATTTTCTGAATATCCACACTCTAAACCTTACTCTAGGCAACAAGGCCAGAGTATCAGACAATTTCTAACTTACCACATCAGTTTATATGCTGTCAGTGCTGGCTATCAACTAACACGATATCAAGCTGAATGACTGGCACAGCATTGAGTCCATGTCTGTCATAATGCTCTGAATTAATGCAAATACCAGATAATTATTTGATTTGGATTTGGGTTTATTCGATTTGTATGCCGCCCTATTCCCAAAGGGACTCAGGGCAGCTGAACAAAAGCCAAGGGGAGGGGAGAACAATACAGAAAAGTAAGACAAAAGCAAAACAGGACAATACAAACAATTTAAAAAACACAACAAGCACAGCCAATTCGAGTAGGGGTGGAACTCAACAACCCCAGGCCTGCTGGGACAGCCAGGTCTTAACAGCTATACTGAAGGCCTGAAGGGTGGCGAGGGTCCGAATCTCCACGGGGAGGTCATTCCAAAGGGCCGGAGCAGCCACAGAGAAGACCCTCCTCCGGATGGTCGACAGCCGGCACTGACCGGTAGATGGAATTCGGAGGAGGCCTACTCTGTGGGATCTAGTGGGTCTATGGGAGGTAATTGGCAGAATTTGATTTCGTTGTGTGATCATGTTGGAATCGCATGTTCTTTTAAAAATGTGTGAGCTATTTTTTGGTTTAAATGCCACTTTTGGGAAACAAATAATTAACTTGGAGAGCTCATTAGAGTACTTGAGTGGTTTTATTTTAAAGTGTGCTTAATTTTAAATTATAAAGAGGAACATAAGCTCTTTGTATGAGGGACCTAGAATTTATTCTTTTCCACCAGTTTGTGAGGGGGAGAAAACAATAGATGCAAAAACAAGAAACAGAAGCATTCAAAACAGAAGAAGTAAAGATAAGATGAACTAAAGTAATAAGTTAGAAGAATGCTAGATAACCAAGCCATGTAGACATAAAATTTAGAAATGAAATTACAGAATATGGAGACTTCCGAGTTGGGAAGGTTAGCCATTGTTAATACTGGTGGAGAGGGGGGAGTGTGTTCTCATGCAGCCAATATGCCCCATGGTTGTGTGGACACTGTTGTTCCTCCTGGAAGGCTACACTTTTGCAGAAGGCCAAAGGATTGGAGGCTTCCCTCAGCTCTGTGGGCAAGTTGTTCCAGAATGCAGCGGTAGTCGCAGAGAAGACTCTCTTCCTTGACCCCACTTGTCAAAATCCTTTGACCGATGGAGTCTGTAATACACTTTCCCTTCCTGAACGAGTGGGACAGGTTGATGTGATGGGGCAAAGCCAGTTCTGTAGGTTGCCTGCAGAGGTGGGTTCCTACCAGTTCACACCTATTCGGTAGAACCGGTTCATCAAATCTACCAAACCGGTTAGAAGAGGTTCCACCAGTGGACCGGGAAAGCAGGCCACACCTACAGAAGAGGTTCCAAAAATTTTTGAAACCCACCACTGGTCCTTGGATATGATTATTCTACACTATCATGCTCCTATTTATAAAACTCAGTGCCTCTGTGAAAGGTAAGGATGACTGCTGCGTTTGTGATGCAATCAGAACATTGCGTGTGTTGATGTTGTTTTAACGCAAACCAAAGATGCCTTTTAAAAAACACGTTTACATCATATTCTTATGCATGCCAGTGCTGTGTGTGAGGTAATTTAAGGTGGTTCTGACAAGTGTCATCGGCATCTTCATATCTGGTCACATGGGCGGCAAGCCACTCCCATCCGGTCACATGGGCAGCAAGCCACTCCTACAAAGGAGGCCATACCCACAGAGTAGGTTCGAACAATTTTTGAAACCCACCACTGGTTGCCTGGCCTTATGCCTTTAACAGAGTTGGAAGGGACCTTGGAGGTCTTCTAGTCCAACCCCTTGCTCAGGCAGGAAACCCTATACGGTTTCAGGATTACAGTGTGCATAGAGTGTAACTATATCTGTATAACCCAGCTATTGTTATTCTTGCTGGGCTGAGCTCTGTTGTAACTTAAATTGTACCACCTGCAGAGAGACAAAGCTGCAGGCTGAATACAAAAATTATTTATTTACTTATTTAATTTAGTCAAGCATGAATTAGACAACAGACATAAGTATAAACATGGTTACGAATACATGAAATGGATACGAATACAAGGAAATATTAGGACAGGGACGGAAGGCACACTGGTGCGCTTATGCACGCCCCTTAAAGACCTCTTAGGAATGGGGGGAGGTCAACAGTAGACAGTCTAAGGTTAAAGTTGTGGGGGTTTGAGGAAGAAACCACAGAGTCAGGTAGTGCATTTCAGGCATTGACAACTCTGTTACTGAAGTCAAATTTTCTGCAATCACGTTTGGAAAGGTTTACCATAAGTTTGTATCTATTGTGTGCTCATGTGTTGTTGGGGTTGACAGGTAGGATATTGTAGCAGATAATTTTATGTACTATGTTTAGGTCAGTGGTGGGTTTCAAAAATTGTTTGAACCTACTCTGTAGGTGTGGCCTCCTTTGTGGGAGTGGCTTACCGGCCATGTGACCTGGTGGGAGTGGCTTGCCGACCATGTGTTCTCTCTCTCTCTCTCTCTCTCTCTCTCCTTCCTTTTGTCTCTCTGTCCCGTTTTCCTTTTTTTCTTTCATCTCTCTCACTTTTTCTTTCTTTTTCCTTTTTTTCTTTCTTTCTTCCTTCCTTCCTTCCTTCCTTTCTCTTTCTTTCTTTCTCTCTCTCTCTCTCTCTCTCTCTCTCTCTGTGTCAATGGTGGGTTTCAAAATTTTTTGGTTCACCTCTTCTGTAGGTGTGGCCTGCTTTCTGGTGGAACCTCTTCTAACCGGTTCAGTAGATTTGACGAACCGGTTCTACCGAACTGGTGCAAACTGGTAGGAACCCACCTCTGGTTTAGGTTGGATAGAAGATGGCAAAGTTCTAAGTTGCCTAAGCCCAACATTGCACATCTGGTGGCATAAAATATTCTGTTGCGAGCAGAGGAGTGAAGGACGCTTCTTGTGAAATATCTCTGGACTCGTTCGATTGTACTAATGTCAGATATGCAATGCAAGTTCCAGACAGACAAGCTTATTCAAGATCTGGTCTAGCAAAAATTTTGTATGCCCTAGTTTGCAGTTCAATATTACCGGAAAAGAAGCTACGCAAGATTAGGTTAACAACTCTTAATGCCTTTTTGGCAATGCTGTTACAGTGCTGTAACTTTAAAACATGTATTCTATCTGTTGTAACCACCTGCTGTAGGTAACAATCCGTAACACACTCTGGGCTAAATGGCAGAAAATGTGTATCCTTTCCTCCTCTGCCTTGTTGTTTTCAAGCACTGAGCAATGATGAGCTTTGCATAAACTAGTGGATAAGAAATTGTTCCGTCCCCCCTTCTTCGCTCGTTAAGAGACGACAGGCAGACAAACTTAAAAGGAAAGAACTTTATCAGTCCTCGGCTCAGACTGGCTGCAAGCCCAAAAATAAACATAAATAAAGTCTCTGACAAGAAGATAACAGAATGCAAAACAAAACTCTTACAAAGCAATTCACTTCTCCAAGTGTCTCCTTGAATCAGGGTTACAGAAAGCCCATCACTTCTCCAAGTGTCTCTCACAAACAAACCACGACCGATGAATGATGAACGTTGACTCCTGCAACCAGGGCGTGGCACCATCCATTCTTTTATCACCAGAAGACGCCACTAACGAGCTCCAGCTGCATTGTTAATCTTGCATCCCGACTCAACTCACAGCAAACTTCTGCTGAGTCACAACAAGAAATTATGTTTCTAAACAGAATGGGGAGCTGTGCATGAACTATCCATAAACTATAAAAAGGAAAGAAAGGTTTTAAATACTGTGTGCCTTGTGTCTCTTTACCTTGCTTTGTTTGAGGCAGGAACTGGAGGCTGCCCAACTTTGTTTTTGATCATCAGTAAAGTTTAATTTTAGTAGCCTCGTGTTCAAAGTCTCTTTGGGATTTGTTTTGAGTCTGAGCTACAAACATAACAAGAGAAATGGTTCAGTGGTGGGTTTCTAACTTTTTTCCTACCGGTTCGCTTGTGCGCGCACGATGCTACTGCACATGCGCAGAAGAACCTGGGTGGGTGGGCAGAGCCTCTTATCGCCCGATCCCGCCCGAACTGGCAGAAACCCACCTCTGAAATGGTTGTCTGAATAAAACCAGCAGCATCTGGGGGGGAAGGCCAAAATCTATAGGGCAGATGATATAAGATAGCCATCAAAATCTACCATCCTGCAGGCGTTGATCTTCCCCCAGAGATCCTAATGGCAATACTCCACAAATGAGGGGGCTCACACAGCACAGAAAAAAGCATGGAATATGGTCTCAACATTCAACATATTAAGCCAGAGAGAAGCAAGTCACACTTAGGTGAGTATGTGAACTTAGTTATTCCCTTTGGTGGTCTCATGTGTGAATTCACTGGTGTGCAAGTGTTTTGGGCCACTGAACTGAAAGGAATTTAATCTGGTCTCTCCCCATTTGCAGCAGGGATGAGAAACCTTCATTTCTTTTATCAGAATTCAATGTACTGAGATCCGGTTCACTGACAAAAGGGCGAACGACAAAAGCGCACCCGAATAAACCGCGATGACAAAACCGCGAGTTCTAAAGCACGCCAACGGATGAGCGCTGAAGGGCGCCGACAACAGCGCACTGACAGAAGCGCATTGTAAACTTAACCCTAACCCTAACCCTAACCCTAATCCTAACCCTAACCCTAAACCTAACCCTTACCTTAACTTAAATCGCGCTTCTGTTGGCGTGTTGTTGTCACCGCGTTGATGACCTCACGTTGATGATGTCGCGGTTTTAGCGCCGTGGTTTTGTCAGCGCGCTTTTGTCGTGCGCACATTTGTCGGGTCATGCTGAGATCCACCCCTAAATTTATGCAAGGTGTCTTTTACTACCTGTCATTATCTTTACCTTTTGCAATGCTGGAGTTTCACCCTCTTTTACCCCTTGATTCAGATACGAGTCCCTCATTTTGAATCATCTTTCTCACCTATTTTCTCCATTATTCATTCATTTTCCTTCAGCAGGAATCAGGACAATTGATTTAAAATGCCAGACCTACAACAAAACAAATATCCCTTTGAACTTCTGGAATTTACTTTTTATATCTGTAGTTGCACAGACCATGTCAGCACTCTGTTTATCGTGGCATGCACCCAGCCAAGGCATGCTAGTCCCTGAAGATCTACAGTATTTTTCGGAGTATAAGACGCACCATTTTCCCCTCAAAAAAGAGGCTGAAAATCTGGGTGCGTCTTATACACTGAATACAGCATTTTTTGCCTCCCAAAACCCCTTCACCAAAATGGCTGTGCAGAGCCTGTAGAAGGCTTTCAGAGAGCTCCTGGGTTATGGGGAAGGCAGAAATGAGTGAAAAACAGGCTGGCTTTTGCTCAACCCCCCCCCCCCCCAGCAACAGGAGTACTCTATAAGCCTCCTAAAGGCTATGCATGCAATTGTTTTAACAAAAAAAGGGCCCGTTTTCATGAAAAATTGACCATTTTTTGCTCATTTGGGGGGGCACCCCCAGGAGCACTCTACAAGCCTCCTAAAGGCCATTCATGCTGCTTTTTTAAAAAGAAAAACGGGCCAGTTTTCGTGAAAATGGGCCAGTTTTGGAAGGTTTGCAAAATGCAAAAACTTTTTTTTATTTGCCTCTTCAAAACCTTGGTGCGTCTTATATTCCAGTGCGTCTTATACTCCAAAAATACGGTAATCAATAAGCATCCCAAAGAAGGCTCTGTTTTTTTTCTGTTTCACATCCCCTCACTGTTCATTTACCTTTGCAGGCGCGCTCAGTAGCAGGCTCCGCCCACACACCCAGAGGTCATTTTAACTCTGCGTATACGCGAAAGGTCCTGTGCATGCGTGGAGGCGGCGCATGCAAGCGAAGTGAGCTCACGTTGCTAATGAACCAGTGACAAATATGATCAGGATTCCCTGATCACAACCCACCCAAGCAAGAGCCGAGGTGGCGCAGTGGTTAGAGTGCAGTACTGCAGGCCACTTCAGCTGACTGCTATCTGCAGTTTGGCGGTTCAAATCTCACCGGCTCAAGGTTGACTCAGCCTTCCATCCTTCCGAGGTGGGTGAAAGGAGGACCCAGACTGTGGGGGCAATATGCTGACTCTGTAAACTGCTTAGAGAGGGCTGAAAACCCTATGAAGCGGTATATAAGTCTAACTGCTATTGCTATTTCTAAGAATAAATACTAACTCAGTAGGAGGTGAAATACTCGGTAAAATTAAAATTAGTAATTAAAATCAATTTCTTTGGTTTTAATGATTGCCAATGAGTGTTAATTTGAAAGACCTGGTAATGAAAAAGATGCTTTTCATGGTGTTGTAGAAGGATAAAGTATCTATGGATGTCTGGTGATTCACCACAATCACAGTCTCAGGCATTTTAAAGTGAACATATGAACCATTTTCTGATCAGTCACAACCACGGTGTCATTTTCATGCTAATAATACACATAGTATAAACAATTATGTGTTTATCCTACCTACAATTTATAAGCATAGTTCAGCTCCTTTAATTATTTGCTAATATTAATGGTCAGCCTACCTTAGAAGGATGCTAGATAACTAAGGCATGCAGACATAAACTTTAGTAATGAAATTACAGAATAAGTTGGGAAGGTTAGCAGTTGTTAATACTGGTGAAGAGGAAGGAGGGTTTCTCATGCAGCCAATATGCCTCCTGGTGGTGGGGACCCTGTTGTTCCTCTTGGAAGGCTACACTTTTGCAGAAGGCCAAAGGATTGGAGGCTTCCCTCAGCTCTGAGGGCAGGTTGTTCCATAATGCAGCGGTAGTGGCAGAGAAGACCCTCTTCCTTGACCCCACTTGTCAAAACCCTTTGACCGATGGAGTCTGTAATACACTTTCCCTTCCTGAACGAGTGGGACAGGTTGATGTGATGGGGCAAAGCCAGTTCTGTAGGTTGCCTGGCCTTATGCCTTTAACAGAATTGGAAGGGACCTTGGAGGTCTTCTAGTCCAACCCCCTGCTCAGGCAGGAAACCTGGTTAATGCCAATACTCTGAGGTAACAGCACGGAGACAGAGTAGATGCAACAACGTTTGTTAAGCAGAACTGAGCAAGGAACAACAACTTGAAGCCTGACAGCTCTTTTGTATGCGAGCTGTCAGATTATAAAGCAAAAGGAAACCTGTTGTGTATGGCAGTTTCCTGATTCCACTAGGGGGTCCCATACTCGGTTCTGATTGGTTCCTGCTTGACAGCCAGCATATATCAAGAGCTGTCAAGCAGGGTCTCAGCGTTGCCACCCTCGTCGCCAATGTTCTATCTGGGAGAACTTGGGTGGAGGGAAGGACCGAGGCAAGCCAGATCTCTTAATGCTAACAGTTTATTGTTAACAGGTTGCCAACGTGGCATTTCACTACGCGCGTGTCTCAGATAATGGCAACACTAGGCCCAGTAATCTTCAACATCTTCATCAATGATTTGGATGAGGGAATAAATGGGGAACTCATCAAATTTGCAGATGACACCAAGCTGGCAGGAATAGCAAACACTCCAGAAGACAGGCTTAAAATACAGAAGGATCTTGACAAACTTGAACATTGGGCCCTACCTAACAAAATGAAATTCAGTGGTGAAAAGAGTAAGGTTCTACATTTAGGCAAGAGAAACAAAATGCACAGGTACAATATAGGTGGCACCTTGCTCAATAGTAGTAACTGTGAAAGGGATCTTGGAGTCCAAGTGGATAATCCTTTAAATAGGAGCCAGCCGTGTGCAGCAGCTGCCAAAAAAGCCAACACAGTTCTAGGCTGCATAAACAGAGGGAGAGAATCAAGATCACGTGAAGTGTTAATACCACTTTATAAGGCCTTGGTAAGGCCACACTTGGAATATTGCATTCAATTTTGGTTACCACGATGTAGAAAAGATGTGGAGACTCTAGAAAGAGTGCAGAGAAGAGCAACAAAGATGATTAGGGAACTGGCGGCTAAAACATATGAGGAACAGTTGCAGGAACTGGGTATGTCTAGTTTAATGAAAAGAAGGACTAGGGGAGACATGATAGCAGCGTTCCAATATCTCAGGGGTTGCCACAAAGCAGAGGGAGTCAAGCTAGTAATAGCAATAGCAGTTAGACTTATATACCACTTCATAGGACTTTCAGCCCTCTCTAAGCGATTTGCAGAGTCAGCATATTGCCCCCAACAATCCGGGTCCTCATTTTACCCACCTCGGAAGGATGGAAGGCTGAGTCAACCTTGAGCCGGTGAGATTTGAACAGCCGAACTGCAGAACTGCAGTCAGCTGACGTAGCCTGCAGTGCTGCATTTAACCACTGCGCCACCTCGGCTCTATCTAAGCTATTTTCCAAGGGACCTGAGGGTAGGACAAGAAGCAATGGGTGGAAACTAATCAAGGAGAGAAGCAACTTAGAACTGAGGAGAAATTTCCTGACAGATAGAACAGTTAATCAGTGGAACGGCTTCCCTTCAGAAGTGGTGAATGCCCCAACACTGGAAGTCTTTAAGACGATGTTCGATGGCCATTTGTCTGAAATGGTATAGGGTTTCCTGCCTAGGCAGGGGGTTGGACTAGAAGACCTCCAAGGTCCCTTCCAACTCTGCTATTGTATTTTATGGGATTTGTTCACGTGCGCATCAGCTGGCCACTTGTGTGGCCTGGTTCCCCTCTTCCATCCCACCCCCCAAGATGGGCCACCAAGCCGCAAAGGTTGGGGGCCACTATTTTATAGGATTGGAGCAAAATTGGTTCCCTCTTCATTTTATTCTCTAGAAAAAGCTAATTTATCTGATCCTCTGTATTAATTCCAGGATGGGGCTTGATTAATGATCACCACTGGATTACACAAGACTAGGGGGGGAAACGTACTCTGCTGGGAAATGACCACAAATGAAAATCCCCCTGCTGCCAAGGTATACCTTTCTAATCTTTGTCTTACAGGTTGAAGTTTAAAGATGAGGGGTGCCATGCACTAGAAGAATAAATATCAGCTGTTGATTTCAAAGTAAATATAGAATAGAGGTGGATTCCTACCAGTTCGCACCTATTTGGTAGAATCAGTTCGTCAAATCTACTGAACCGGTTAGACCCGGAAAGCAGGCCACACCTACAGAAGAGGTTCCAAAAATTTTTTGAAACCCACCACTGGTCCTTGGATATGATTATTCTACACTATCATGCTCCTATTTATAAAACTCAGTGCCTCTGTGAAAGGTAAGGATGACTACTGCGTTTGTGGTGCAATCAGAACATTGCGTGTGTTGAAGTTGTTTTAACGCAAACCAAAGATGCCTTTTAAAAAAGAAGTTTACATCACATTCTTATGCATGCCAGTGCTGTGTGTGAGGTAATTTAAGGTGGTTCTGACAAGTGTCGTCGTCATCTTCATATATGGTCACATGGGCGGCAAGCCACTCCCATCCGGTCACATGGTCAGCAAGCCACTCCCACAAAGGAGGTCACACCCACAGAGTAGGTTCGAACAATTTTTGAAACCCACCACTGATATAGAAGAACAAAGCTCTGTCAGAGCCTGCTGAATACCACCGCTGCAAAATAATACATGGAAGATCAAAGGTCTTGCTCTCTCTGCAGAGCTCGAGTTCTTGTCTTCTCTGAGTCTCTAAACATTTCCAAAATGGTCCTCGCAATAGGTCAGCTGTACCTGATTGTCTGTGAGGTTCCTGCTTGTTGCAGGGGGCATTTTGTATGAAATCCAGCTGCTTTTGCATTGTGTGTGAGTCACTTGTGTAGCTTTTGTGTTGTTTTTGTGTAAAGTGTGATAGTTGGCTTTTGAGCTCCTTGTGATTCTGTGAGGTTCCTGCTTGTTGCAGGGGCCGTTTTGTGCGAAGTCCAGCTGCTTTTACATTGTGTGTGAGTCAGTTCTGCAGCCACGCCCAACTGGTCACATGACCACCAAGCCATGCCCACCTGGTCATATGACCACCAAGCCACGCCCACCAAGCCACAGAACCCGTAGGGAAAAATTTGTAATTTCACCACTGAAATAAATCACACATCAGAACAGTAAATGAAAATAAATCTTTCAAAATTACAGCAAAACTGAGTGTGGTTTACTTTCCATGCAAGCATTCCATGGATATTTCTCCAACCCTCCCCAATCTTCTCTCTGCTCTACCGAGTCTGAGGAATTGCTCATTTAGGGTGCACAACACGAGCACTTTCTAATAATTCTTCATATATTCTGCACTGCAAAAAAGACTATGGAATTGTACAAAAATAAGGGAAAGAGGTAGGCTGTAGAAATATGGAAAGTGAGAAATGTGGAAAGTTTGATTCTCCTCGTTTTGGAAGAAAAATAAACTTGAGTCTAAGGTGTGTGTTGGTGGGGGGGGGAACTACAATGTTTGATTATGTATCATGGAATCATTGGTAAAAGAAATGGGCAGCATTAACAAACTATCTTCCCTTGTTCCAGGTGTATGGCCAGTGTAAAATAATAATTGAGTTAAACAGGAATTCAGATGATTGGCATTTGCTCAGTTATGACTGCAGTTTTCAACCAGGTATGTATTTTCCACGTAGGCTTGCAAGAAAAGTCTATCCAAGCACAGATATCTCCCAATTGCAGTTTTAAAGATTTCACTACAGAAAATGAAAAAGCAGATGCAAAAGCTCCCAAATTAAAATTTAAAGCTACGTTTTATTCTTCGGGGTATTTTGCAGTGACTTGTCCAGGCAGTCTCCAGGAATCAGACATTGAGGGACGCATCAGAGTTGTGTTTGAGGGCTGGGGTGGGCATGGCCAGGGTGGGTGTGGCCAGCTCGATGTCACTCATGTCGGGAGAACCTGTGGTGGTCCAAGAGCTCTGGCAGCAAAAACAGGGTCCCGAGTCCCGTTTTCAGCTTCCACAGCCTCCGACAACCTCTGACAGAAAAAATGGAGCTCTGTTTTCACTGGCAGAAGCACCGCGGGCCAGTCCTTTGCTCCTTCCAGGTTGGCCCCGTGGGCCAGATCTAAGTACCTCGCAGGCCAGATCCGGCCCCCCAAGGCTTTGAGTTTGACAACCTTGATCTATGACCATTCACCGTAGCCAACTTGCCACTGTTAACTTGCCCCTGTCAACGCGCTGCCAGAAAACTCATCACAGTCAACTCACCAAAGGACAATTCACTGCGGGACGAGGGTTATACTAACAGCAGAGAAATAGTAGAGTAGAATAAATGCAAAACGAGGGACAGAATGAAATGTGAATAGCAGGAACTATCCTTTTAAAACTTATTTTAAATAATTAAATGGGACTGTTAAATTCTCCTGCAGCGAGTTGTCCCATGTCGAGTTAGCCATGGCAAATCATCCAATGGAGGGTTGGCCATGGTGAGTTGTCTGCAGTGGGTTGGCTGTGGCAAATTGTCCCATTCCGAAAACCACCAAGCTCAGAGAGTACCAAGGATTCCATAGTCCAACTCTGGCCTACAGCCGTTCTCTTATAATGGTTGTTGCCATCAGATTTGTGCCCCTCTCAATGACCAACTTCATTGCTTCCCTGCTATTGTGTTGTGTCAGGTTGCTAAATAACGTAACTAGGACCCTGATTAGATTTGATAGAGAAGCTTAATTTTCAAGCTGATCCAAGCTTTCCGTATTTCAGTTCATTTAAATGTACAAGCTCAAATCCGAATGTTTTGCCTTACCTTATTAAATGTCTCTTTTTGCTTTTTTAAAGTTTCTAGTTCGGTTATTGCAGGTGTTTGTCCTGACTGTCCAATACCTTTAGATCCTTCTAAAGACATTTATCAGCAAAAAGCATTGGAGACACTGGCCAAATTCAATGCTGAAAACAAGGACAACAATTATTTTGCCATTCTCAATGTCACCAAAGCCAATTCACAGGTAAAGTTGAAAAGGAGCATTTTTCAGCCAGAAAGTTGATGCAATTATGATTTGTATGAAAAGTGCCACAAAAGACAGGGCTTTTAGGCTAACCTCAGAGATTAAAAATAATAAGTAACATCATTATTATTTTATAATTAATAATTACATGTTTTAATTATTTAATTTTTTTAACTTTAGAAATGTAAAAAAATAATCCCAGAAGAAGACTACATTATTACCAAAGAACGTGCACAGACAGGTTCAGAAAGTCTGCAGGAATCTGATGTTCTCTAGGGCCTAGTGCTGAGAATTATGGGGTCCATTCTGGAAGGCATCAGGCTGATAAAGATTGGCAGGTTACCTAAGATTAGGAGGGGCACTTCCTGCAGACAATGTGACCCATTCTAACTCTTCGTCTATGGCTTTTCACAGTGGGTTGTTGGTCCTTTATACAAAATTTAGACTGCCTTAAAATGAGACTGGACAGTATGTGGGAACACAGACTTTATCTTAAGTTCATTGGATAAATGAAGGCATTATATTATGCCATGCTGTATGCTATTAATTTGGCCATCGCATTCTGGAAGGCTGAATGCTGCTTCTGTCATATTAACAAGAGGTATATTTATTGTATAAATAAGATTCCTCTGAAAACCCATGCTCTGCTACGAAACTATATGATCAGACTTGACCAATTGACACTTCAAAATTAATGAGTAGTTATGAGTGGCCTCCCCTCTCTCCTTCTCTCCCTCAGCCTTGCCCCACAGAATCTTCCCCTATGTTATCACCTGCCCTCCCTCACGCTGGCCTGACAGAATCCTCCCTAATTAATTAAGCAAAGCACAACTGACTTAGGTCAATATGAGAGCACAGTCATCCCCTACTCTGCACCACAATGCAGAAAAAGAATAATAAGAACCTGAAGACCAAGATCTCTTCCAACTCTGTTATTCAAAGAAGAAGAAGAAGAAGAAGAAGAAGAAGAAGAAGAAGAAGAAGAAGAAGAAGAAGAAGAAGAGGAGGAGGAGGAGGAGGAGGAGGAGGAGGAGGAGGAGGAGGAGGAGGAGGAGGAGAACAAGGAGAACAACAAGGAGAACAACAAGGAGAACAACAAGGAGAACAACAAGGAGAACAACAAGGAGAACAACAAGGAGAAGAAGTTCAGAAAGTACCAAGAACTCCACAGTTGAATCCAGACTATATATATTATCTCTTTTAAAAAAACAAAAACCCCAGTTTGGCCAGTTTCCTTTATATAACCTCTCAGAGTTCAGTCTTACTATTTCTTGTTGTTTGCAGTTCTAGATCTTTGCTCCCTACTGCACAAGGACTTCGTCTCAGCTCTGCCATGCTCCAAACTCCCATTACTTTCACAATGGCATATAAGGCTCAAATGAATTCACTCCAAAATTTTGGAGTCCTGGGTATGTTTTTCAAAAAAAAGTGTGTATTTTCCTCACGACCTCTTCCCCTTTCTGCAGCCTTTCAGGATATTATGGGATCTTCAAGAGGGTTATTGAGAAACTGCACAGAATGCCTTCTTTCAGAAAACAATGAAAAAGTTGAAAACATCTTGCCATATGTCTCCTTCCTTCCTTCCTTCCTTCCTTCCTTCCTTCCTTCCTTCCTTCCTTCCGGATGAGATTCAGACTTTTGGATTATGTTAAGTTATGCTTCATTATTAGATCAGTTAGTCATCAACCGATTGCTAGTCATTACGACCTTCTGAAGTTCACCTGGATCTACCAGGGGGGCAACTTATGACCAGATTCAAAGTTCTGATGGTCATTCTGCCTCCCCTGGCCATGTCACCAAACTTTTGGCACTTGTCAACCAGGCCACTGTTACAGCCATTTGCAGCATCCTGTGGTCATGTGATCAGGTTTTACAATGATTTTGCAAAAGAAGAAGAAAGAAGAAGAAAGAAGAAAGAAGAAGAAGAAGAAGAAGAAGAAGAAGAAGAAGAAGAAGAAGAAGAAGAAGAAGAAGAAGAAGATATTTACTTCCAGTTTTCAGAAAAACCTCACTGATAGGGAACTATTGGTTCACTTGGTGACCTGAATCTGATTCCTCAAGCATTTTGAAAATGTTTGCAAGCCAGAATTAAGAGGATTTTTTTTAAAAAAATGATATACAGGCCATAGCAAACTATTCTTCTGCCAACAAAGCTATATGGATGTTCCAATGAGATTGCAGTTGAATTTGAGTTCGCTTCCAGAAAGATAAGATTCATAGCCACCATTTCCTGATTTTAAGAATAGTCCCATCTAAAGTATCAATTGTTTTCCCTCCCAGACTTTACCCAGCCCCTGTGGGTAGATTTGAAGACTTATTGTCTAAAATTTTATTAAATGCTTAAGATTCAAGGTGTTAATTAGAGCCGGGGTGGTACGGTGGTTAGGGTGCAGTACTGCAGGTCACTTCAGTTGACTGTTATCTGCAGTTCAGTGGTTCTAATCTCACCGGCTCAAGGTTGACTCAGCCTTCCATCCTTCCGAGGTGGGTAAAATGAGGACCCAGACTGGGGGGGGGGCAATATGCTGACTCTGTAAACCGCTTAGAGAGGGCTGAAAGCCCTATGAAGCGGTATATAAGTCTAACTGCTATTGCTATTGCTAATTATGATCTTTAAAGCGCTGCATGGCTTAGGTCCAGGGTACTTGCGAGACTACCTAATGCCACCGGTAGCCTCACACCATCCAGTACGATCCCACAGGGTTGGCCTCCTCAGGGTGCCGTTGGCCAGGCAATGTAGGCTGGTGACCCGCAGGGGGAGAGCCTTCTCTGTGGGAGTGCCTTCCCTTTGGAATGAGCTGCCCGCGGAGCTTCGCATAATCCCTGACCTCCGGTCCTTCCGGCACACCCTAAAAAGTTGGCTTTTCCCGCAAGCCGGCCTCACCTGAATAACATTAATTGTTAATTTTAATTGTTAGTTTTAATCTAATTCTAAACCTCATTGTAAATGTCTATTGGGTTTTTTGGCTATTCTATTTAATCTTTCTTTTAACTTTTGTAATATGTGTTTTTATGTTGTACGGTGTCCTGAGTCCTTTGGGAGAAGGGTGGCATATAAGTCCAATAAATCTAAACCTTAAACCTAAGATACTTTATCATTGAACAAACGCTTTGCATTTGTACTCTACTACTAACTCCCTCCCTAAAGCAAACACGGATATTCCGGTTTGGGTGCATATAACAATAAAGTATTCTCTGGAAGTCATTGTCTAGAATAGCTGATGGTTACTTAAGGTGTTCACTTGATTAATTGGACTTTGATACCCAGAACTCTAAGTCAGGTTAACTAAGGGTCACATCCTTCAGGAAATAAGATCTTCTGTAACTCAGCTATGACTTTTTCCATGGTGGATTTTTGGTCCTTTTAATTTTGCCTCTATCAAAGAGACCCCATTCTCCCAAAATCCAGGCAACGTCTGTCATCATTAAGTGTCCTTACTAGATATATATTGAGTCTAAATTTTTGGCCCACGCTGTCATGCAACCTTAACTACTTCTTCCATTGTTGCTTCTAATAAATATTTGTATATTTTTGTTATGAATTTATCTTCCGGGCCTGTTAAAATTTTATCTATTTGTTGTAATCCTGTGTAGATTTCATACTCTTTCACATCTTTTTTGTACCTTGATTGTAGTTGAAGATATGGCCACCAATCTAGATTTATATTTTGCTCCTTTAATTCCTGATTCGTTTTCAGATTCCCCTGAATGTCTAAAATTTCACTATATCTAACCATTTTTGATATTTAATCTTTCTTTTAACATCCCAAGTGTATTGGGATGTGTCATGGCTTCCATAGTGGAAAGCCGTGTCGGTATTTTCATGTAGTGTTTTTCCGTAATTTTATTGCAGACCTGTATCTGTGCATCTCTAATATTGTGTCTATGAAAATATTTTTGTTTCTTTTTTCCCTCTTCTTATAAGAAGAAATGTCATCCAGATTGCAAATTGTGGCCTCTAGTGTTAATACTCTTTTATTTTTTAAATTAATCCAATCCCTAATCCATGTTAACGCTGCTGCTTTATAATAAAAGCAGGGAGTCAGGGAGTCCCATACCACCTCTGTTTCTGTCATCCTGTAACGCTTTCAATTTTATCCTGGATTTCTTCCCTTGACATATAAATTTTAATATAATCTTATTCAGTTCAATAAAAAAAATGCTCTAATTTTATGGGGATTGTTTGAAATAAGTATATAAATCTCAGTAATACATTCATTTTTATCACTGCTATTTTCCCCAATAATGATAGTTGCAGCTTCCCCCATAACTCTAGATCTTTTTTTATTTGTTGCACTAAGTTTGTATAATTATTTTCTTTTATACTTGAGCATTTTGCAGTTAGCCATATTCCAAGATATTTAACTTTCTTTGTCACTTTCAGTCCTATCGGGTGAACCAGTAGGTCCGACGATCAGCTGAGAGTGAACCGGTTTGCTCCACACTCATGTGAGCCCGCCTGCCCACCCCTGCGCTATACTGATGTATATTTCATTGTTTGAAGCCCAACTGATAGGAATGGAAGATAAGATTGCCACACCTCAGCTGTTTTACTCACCAGGGCTGCAGAAGAAGTTAAGTTTTTGAACTGTTTTAAAACACGTTGTTTACGCAGTAAGTAAAAATATTGCTTCTGCGCATGCGCGGAAGCAAAAAAATAAGATGGTGCCACTGTAGATGCCACCGCTAGAACTGGTTCGGATGTGTGGGGAGCCGAGTTATTACCTATTCAGCCAAACCGGTCCAAACCGGGAGGAACCCACCTCTGATCAGAGTGTGTTAATAATAACATAAGAAACACTAATGATCTCATAGTCATTTCAAAAAAATCCTTTCTTAGCGAGCACCTGGAAGCCAAGAGGAATATACCTGCAAAATTTCAAGTTTATTTCAAGCTTTACAGTTCTGGAGATTTCATTATGACGCGCAAGTGGTATTTTGCATTTGTGTGTGTGTGTGCGTGCATGTGTGCGTATTGGGGCATGACACACACTCATATGTCAGATATTTTACAGTGAACATATGAGCCATTTTCTGACCAGCCACACCCACAAGGTAATTATACCAGCAACAATACTCACACTATAAATTATTATACAATAATGATACTCATAACTTTTAAGCATTCTTGAACTTTTCCAAGGGAAGAAGGAAGGGTTCTTTCTACAGTGAAACTGGTTTGAATCCAAGAATAGGACTATAAATGAAAATTTCCCTGCCAAGTTATACATTATAAACCAAAGGATGAAGTGTAAAGGTGTGATCCACCCTATGTTTATAGTAGAAGAACAAATATTAGATATTGTTTTCAAAGCATATATATAGAGATGGACAAGGCTGTTTCAACACCTTTCTCTTCTCAGCGTAGTTCAGTTTCTGCCTTCTCTGATTTTACAATTTTTTTTCAAAATGATTCTTTTTATTTCATTCTTAATTGGGATACAGATCATTTATACGTTGGCTGCTTCGACAGCTCCTTCATTTGTTTACCCATCATGCAATTTTTTGGTGGTAAAGGCTGCTGCGGAAGTGGCCCTAGACCAAGTCAATTCAAATCGGAAAGAAGGCTACGTTTTTGGCCTCCAGCGTATTTTTGATGTCCGCGACCTACCCCAGGTAAGACCTCCTTTTTCTGATGACGTTTTCCTTTCCTTCTATTCAACCCCAGCTATTCTGCTCTCACATCATGGAAGTTCTTATGTACCTACCCTGTTTCCCTGAAAATAAGACCTCCCCGGATAATAAGCGCTATCGGGCTTTTGAGTGCATGTGCTAAAATAAACCCTCCACTCTTTGAAAAGATTGCAACATAGCAACAGCCTTGAGATGACCACGCTCACCGCCTGTTGTACCTCAAAAAAATATGACCTCCCCAAAAATAAGGCCAAGTGCTTATTTTGGGAGTCAAAAGAAAATAGGACCCTGGCTTATTTTTGGGGAAACACAGTAGTCAGGAAAACCCACCCACCCCCTGCAAAAATCACTTGATGGCACCCAAGAGATATAGTCTAGATTTGGTACTACGATAAAATCAGAGTAAGTGGGAAGTTACTGTTTGCCCTTCATACTAGATGCAGTGCCAGCTTCACCATAATACTGAAAGAAGAGCAACAAAGATGACTGGGGGCTAAAACATACAAAGAACAGTTGCAGGAATTGGATATGTCTAGTAGTCTAATGAAGAGAAGGACTAGGGGTGACATGATAGCAGTGTTCCAATATCTGAAGGGCTGCCACAGAGAAGAGGAAGTCAAGCTTTTCTCCAAAGCACCCGAAGGCAGAACAAGAAGCAATGGATGAAAACTAATCAAGGAGAGGAGCAACCTAGATCTTAGAACAAGTAATCAACAGAACGACTTGCCTCCAGAAGTTATGGGTGCTCCAACATAGGATGTTTTAAGAAGAGATTGGGCAACCATTTGTCTGAAATGGTATAGGGTTTCTTGCTTAAGCTGGGGATTGGACTAGAAGACCTCCAAGCTCCCTTCCAACTCTATTTCTCTGTTATTCTATTCTGTTACTAATGCACATTTTGTGGCAGATCTTGATATCCCTGGTTGCACACCCCTTCCCTTTTTTTTAGATGGGACAAGGCAATGCCTTTCTAAGACTTTCTAACATAATCCTTTGAGATCAGATTTGGTGGTAATGGATACTCACCTATTACTAGTATTAAAATAAATATTTTGCATCATGGGGCAAACTATCTGGAGTAAACCCTGACTGTGGACACTGAGCCTCTTTGCATATAAAGTTCCAACATACTATAGTCTTTTTCTGTCCAATTCTCCAACTGCACAGAGCCTGGGGCTTATACATCATTTAAAAATTCTCAAAGATTTGATTGGTGATCTTAATTCAGAGAAGGAAATTTAAACGAGGGACAACGAAGAGAAAAAGCTTGAGAGGACCAAGGAATCTACATTATATGACCTGCTCTTTGTACACACCAAAGTAACCAGTTTATTCTTGATGTAGGAGTTGATATCCATTGTGATATTAAAATACTGGGAGATTCACCCTGAGACCTAGAAGTTCTCTTCCCCTTCATCAAACATTGAGCGCCAACATTGCAGCATCCCAGCAGAAGTGCAAATCTTTTTGGCATGTGCACAAGATGGCTGCACAGGGCTTTAAAAGGCATTGGTCTTGGATCGTGAAGCCTGCATTACTTGAAAACTAAGATGGATGCCACAGTGATTGAATAAATAAATAATTAAAATGACTTGGACCCCCTTGCCCTTTTCAAGGAATCTTCTGGACTTAGGAGTAGGTTCTAGCCAGCGTTACTGCCGGTTTGCTCACGCATGAGCTGTATGCACGGTGCATGCGCATGTGCAATTCAATGGAAATTGTTGTGCAAATGCACAGAACTCCCCAAAAAAAGATGGCGGTGATCAGAGAACTGGTTCAAGGGCATGGCCAGCCTGGGTTGCTGCCGGTTCTGCGACCGAGGCCAGCATACCACTACTGGTTCAGCCGAACCAAGCCGAACCAGTAGAAACTCACCTCTGGCTGGACTCAGTCGAGAGCACAGTTGGCTTCTTGACATCAAGTGAAAATTCAGCTGACCTCCTGTCTTTTCTTTTTTCTAATGGTGATTTGAATGTTAATTTATTTCCATCTAATGTGTTTAAGGTGATTGACACCCTGATTCGCCTTTTCAGGAGTTTTTCTTTGTCTCTCCATAGAAAAATGGTGATTCGCTTTTCTACCTCACCTTGGACGTGGTAGAAACTGACTGCCACATCCTGAGTGGGAAAAAGTGGAAAGAATGCAAGTTTCCAACTGACCATGGAGCAGTAAGTAATCAATCTACTTACTTAAAAAACTACTGACGGGGTTTGGAAGGAAGTTGAATCTGGGTTTTGAACTGGTTTACAAAAGAGGCAGAAGGAGTCACTCTACTCACTTGCCCTGTTGTAACAAATCTCTCTCTTCAGAATAGCCCTCATCACTTCTCCCATTTTGCCACTGGCTCCTTGGTATGTCTGTATTGAAGATAATTCCCTGCACTGAAGTGCCATTTCAAATCAATGGCATGGTACACATGAAATATAGCACTGGAAGCAGTGGTGGGATTCAATTTTTTTTTTACTACCGGGCGTGGCTTGGTGGACATGGCTTGGTGGACATGGCTTGGTGGACGTGGCAGGGGAAGGATACTGCAATCCCCATTTCCTCCCCACCCCTCTAACCTGCTTTCTAGCTCTGTTCTCCTGTTCAGGGCAACAAAAGAAGATCAGCTGGGAGGCAGAGGGGGCGAGGCCAGCCTGTTTGCTGCTTCTCTGAACTACTCAAAATTCCCACTACTGGTTCTCTAGAACCTGTCAAAACTGCCTGAATACCACCTCTGATTGGAAGGGAGGGTGATGAATGGATACAACCTCCACTCACTGCAGGAGCTCAAGGGAAAGCCTTCCTGATCAAGGGCTCTCAGAGCACCTGGTGGTAAATCTATTCAAAGACAGAGATATCTTGTAATTACTCTTGGCTGTCCCACTGGCTGTTACACATGGGAAGGTCCTTTGAATATTCAATCTGAATCTCACTCCTGCAATGTAAACTTGTTCTTCCATGTCTGCACCCTAGAAGGAGAGGAAGCAGTTCTTGACCATCTTCTAAGTGACCCCATTTTTGGTATTGAATGTGATCTTTCACTCTCCCCTCCCCCAGCAGCTAGCTAGCCTCACCTCAGCACTCACCTTTTTCCTTTTACATTTTTTTTCTTTCCATGATGAGAGCGGTGAGGCTATGCCTCACCTGACTGCACGTCACTGCAATGGACAACATTCACATCTCCTTCAAGGCAGTAGAAGGATTCAAATAATTTAACAACCAGTTCTCTGCCCTAATGCTTTGTTCCAACCACCACTTCACCAAACTGCTTAGAAAGTTAACAACTGGTTCTCCCGAAGTGGTGCAAACTGGCTAAATCCCACCATTGCTTCAAGGTCTTAATTTGAGGTGACTTCACCATTCGGGAAATAATTGGGTGGTGTTAACACTAATTATTTTATCTTGTTCCAGGTCCATGGCCAATGCAAAGTAGTACTTCAGTACAACGGGAAGTCAAAGAATTCGTTCATGTACAGATATAGCTGCAGTCTACGCACTGGTATGTATCTTCCATGTTTGCTGCATATAGGTTTACAGGAAATATTGATCTGAGCATATATATCTCCCAATCATAGTTTAACTGATTTCCCTACAGAAATCAAATAAATGCAAAAGTCCCACAATTGTATTTTAAAGCCTTGTTCCATTCTTCAGGGTATCTTAAGACTACATCTGTAGTTTCATTTTGCTCTGTTTCTCAACCATGGGCGCTGTTTGATCCAATTTCCTTTTCTACTGTATATATTTTTGTTGCAAGTTTATTCACTTTTACACAGGTTTTTCTGAGTGCATTTTTCTTATATGTATAAACATATTGATCTTCATTTGACAGGATAACATTAAGATCACCAAGAGTTTGACACAACTGAATGGTTAAAACCACTACTATATTGATCGGTTACAGAATGCTGCCTGCATATATAATGCCCGCATTTCTGAGGAAACCTTTGCATTGCTATAAAATGAATTCATTATAAAATTTAAAAAACAGAATTCAGATTCTAGCCCCCCAGACCCAAATGACATATTCTGTTCATGATGCACTTGTGACTATCAGCATAGGGGGGAGGGTTTAACCCCGGCTTACCTCTAAAACCCAAGGGCCGTTATTAAAATGTATATTAACTCTGATGCATCATTTTTCTCTGAAAATTAGTTTGCTTTATAAAGTCATATTGTAACTTCCTAAAGCTGACTTTCCATGATCAATTTTTCAGTACCAATGTTTGGAAGAAGTATAAACTTTGAGAAATGAGGAGTAATTGCTAAGCAACTACTACATACTCATGTTGCTTGGTTATGTTAAAGAACAGTTACTACAGGTAGTCCTCGATTTACAACAGTTCATTTAGTGACCGATCAAAGTTACAAGAGCACCGAAAAAAGTGACTTATGATTGTTTTTCACAGTTGCGACCTTTGTAGTCGCCCCATGATCATGTGACCAAAATTCAGATGCTTGGCAACTGGTTCATACTTATGACTGCTGCTATGTCTCAAGGTCATATGATTCCCTTTTGCAACCTTCTGACAAGCAAAGTCAATCGGGAAGACAGACACTCACTTAACAACCCTGTGACTAATTAAATAACTAACCAGGTGTTCCCACTGAGGCTTCCCAAGAGCGTGAAGCAAACTTCTTGTCCCCGCAAAAACCCCTTTTATTAATTTAGCAATAGCAATAGCCGTTAGACTTATATACTGCTTCATAGGGCTTTCAGCCCTCTCTAAGCGGTTTACAGAGTCAGCATATCCCGCCCCCTGGTCTGGGTCCTCATTTCACCCACCTCGGAAGGATGGAAGGCTGAGTCAACCTTGAGCCGGTGAGATTAGAACCGCTGAACTGCAGATAACAGTCAGCTGAAGTGGCCTGCAGTACTGCACCCTAACCACTGCGCCACCTCGACTCTTTACTGTGAATTCTGCTCATTCACAACCAGCAAAGTCTTTCAATGGAGGATTTACAGTCATAGACCTTATCTGGCTTGGAGAGCTGACAGGCCCATATCTGCAGAACTTGGCAAGGAGTCTCAGAGAGTTATTAACGAATTAGAGAACTAATAGTCTCCTGCAAACTCCACTCCCCTTTCGCTCCTCTTTTATTTCCTCTGGGAGTGGCCATTCATTGTCCACCTATGGCCTTACTCCCAAGTTGACCTCTGTTCTTTAGCTATTCCCTTCGTCTGGCAACTCTGTGCATGTGCACACTGGGAACAGGCTCCAGCTGTTTGTCTGCCCCACTGATGTCTGACTCTGAAGGCAGCTGGTAACTGTCGGAGCTCAGGCCCACTCTCTGCCTTCGACACAGAGCCCTCATCAGAGCCTTCCCCAGACTCCAGGACTGGCCCATGTTCCTTCCCAACCTCCTCACTCTCCGAATCTGCTGCCAGCTTCGCTGGCTGCTGGCAGGCCACAACACCAGTGATTCACTTACCAATTGTAGCAAGAAAGGTCGTAAAATAGGGCAAAACTCACTTAACTTGTAGTTTGTGCCTCAGTCTATTTCTGCAAAAAAAAAAAAAAACCCACTTGATTTATTTGCAGTTCAGTAACGAGAACCTCGACAGGCAATTGGTGAATGGCTCATGCTTTGCCAACATGGCTGACTGTGCCAGTTAGAGAGTGGATTGTGTGAGCTGGAAGTTGTTGCAAATGTGGTTTGAACTTTAGATCAAGAGGCATCTCCTTCATCAGGTGTTAATGGACACAGACTAAAAGTTACTTTGGTCTTGATATATTCATTCTTTGGATGTTACTACATTGTAGAATCCGATTCTACCATAAAAGAAAAAGTAATCCAGATTAAGAGCCAGTTTAGCAATAGCAATAGCAGTTAGACTTATATACCACTTCATACGGCTTTCAGCCCTCTCTAAGCGGTTTACAGAGTCAGCATATTGCCCCCAACAACAATCCGGGTCCTCATTTTACCCACCTCAGAAGGATGGAAGGCTGAGTCAACCCTGAGCCGGTGAGATTTGAACAGCCGAATTGCTGAACTGCAGTCAGCTGAAGTAGCCTGCAGTGCTGCATTTAACTACTGCGCCACCTCGGCTCAAGTTTGATGTAGTGGATAAGGCATCAAGCCAGAAACTGGGAGAGCGTGAGTTTAAGTCCCCTTCGGGGCACGAACCCAGCAGTGACCATGAGGAAGTCATTTTCTCTCCAACCTAGGAAGGAGGCCATGGCTAACTACTTGCCAAATAAATTGCACGGAGTTGTCCAAGCTGTCTCCAAAAATCAGGCATGAATAAATGGAGCAGGGGGGATCCAAATTGAGTTTAGATTTGGGATTCCAGTCTGTTTGGTACAAGAAGGCAGAGGAGGTTTCAGGTAATGAATCATCTGCAAGCAAAACCACCAAGCTCAGAGAGCATCAAGGAGTCCCACCCTCACCTATAGATATTCTCTTCTATGGGATCCTGCCTTCAGATTTCTCCCCTCTCCCAATGCCAGGCTCCACTGGTTCCTTGTTGTTGACTGCTGTGCCAGGTTGCTAAACAACTATGATCCTCACTAGATACAGGTTCGAGAGTGATGGCTTATTCTCCATGCTGATCCAAGGTTTCTGTATTTTGCTTCATTTAAATGCACAAGCTCACATTCAAATGTATCGTCTCACCATTTTAAATAATACTTCTTTGCTTTTCTAAAGTTTCTAGTTCTGCTATTTCAAGACTTTGCCCTGATTGTCCACGACGTGGAAACCCTTCTGAAGAAAGTTATCAGGAGACAGCAAAACGGACCCTGGCGAAATTCAATGCTGAAATTAACCACACTCATTATTTTGGCCTTGTCAAAGTCACCAAAGCAATGGCATGGGTAAAGTTGAAGCTGAGTGTTTTTGAACAAAAACTTGATGCTGTAGATTTGATTTGTATGGGAATTGCTACATATGTCCAATGTAGAAATAAAAAATAGTAATAGAAGTAATCCCAGAAGAGGATAATTTATGTCTCCATTATTGCCAAGGAAAGTGCAAAAGACAGATTCACAAAGTCTGCAGGAATCTGATGTAAAGATTATTTTAACTTTTATCTGCCAGAGGGCTTCCCGGGAACCTCAATATTTATTTATTTATATTTATTAGTTTGTCAAACATGTACAAGATAACAAGTATAGGTATGAACATAAACATGAATAATACAATACAATACAATACAGTAGCAGAGTTGGAAGGGACCTTGGAGGTCTTCTAGTCCAACCCCCTACCTAGGCAGGAAACCCTACACCATTTCAGACAGATGTCTATCCAGCATCTTCTTAAAGACTTCCAGTGTTGGGGCATTCACAACTTCTGGAGGCAATTTCTGTTCCACTGATTAATTGTTCTAAGTTGACAAATGGGGACAGTAAGACAGGGACGGAAGGCACGCTGGTGTGCTTATGCCCTCTTTACGGACCTCTTAGGACTGGGATGATGTCCACGGTAGACAGTTTAAGGTTGAAGTTGTGGGGATTTGAGAATGCAACAACTGAGTCGGGTAGAGCATTCCAAGTGCTGACCACTCTGTTGCTGAAGTCGTATTTTCTGCAATCGAGTTTGGAGCGGTTTATCTATTGTTTGCCTAAGTATTACTGCTATTTACTGAGCCGAGGTGGCGCAGTGGTTAGGGTGCAGTACTGCAGGCCACTTTAGCTGACTGAGATCTGCAGTTCAGCGGTTCAAATCTCACCGGCTCAAGGTCGACTCAGCCTTCCATCCTTCTGAGGTGGGTGAAATGAGGACCCGGACTGTGGGGGCAAGTTGCTGACTCAATTTGCTAAAAAAATTGTAAACCGCTTAGAGAGGGCTGAAAGCCCTATGAAGCGGTATATAAGTCTAATAAATAATAAATAAATAAATAAATAAATAAATAAATAAATAAATAATAAATAAATAAATAAATAAATAAATATTGAAGCTGAAAAAGTTGACAGGCAAGACATTGTAGCAGACAATTTTGTGTACTATGCTTGGATCGGACCCAGGCGGCACAGTTCCAGAGTATTCAAGCTCAAAATTTCAAGCCTAGAGGCATAGGGAGTTCTTTTGTGAGTAGAGGAGTGGAGGACTCTTCTTGAGAAATACCTGTGAACCCGCTCAATCATGTTAATGTCAGATATACAATGTGGGTTCCAGGTCAAGAATTGACCTGGCAAAGGTTTTGTATGCCCTAGTTAGCAGTACAATGTTACCAGAGAAGAAGCTTCGCAAAATTAGATTAACAGCTCATGCCGTTTTTGGCAATGCTGTTATGGATGGATCTCTGATCTTTGGATATGTTACATTCTATTTTATTCTGAATATTAATATTACTTTATTAGTAAGGACACTTGACAATCTTGCCAACTCTTCAGGAACTAATGCTGAGAATTATGGGGACTATTATGGAGGGCATCCGGCTGATAAAAATTGGCATGGCACCTAAATTATGAGAGCCCTTCCTGCAGAGAATCTGACCCACTCTAACAGTTTATGACTTTCTACAGTGGGTTTCTGGTGCTTCCGAAGAGGTAGAATACACCATCCAGGAGACTTCCTGTCGGAAAAATTCACGTGTGCCTGACATCACTAAATGCCCTTTCCTCCCAATTGAAAATGCAGTAAGTATTCACAATGTTGCATAAAACCTAATCTGACATCATGGACCCGGACTGTGGGGGCAAGTTGCTGACTCAATTTGCTAAAAAAAAATTGTAAACCTCTTAGAGAGGGCTGTAAGCCCCTATGAAGCGGTATATAAGTCTAATAAATAAATAAATGGCTCAATGCATTCCTTCTCAAGAACCAAATTTTCAACTGCTCATACCGAATCATGTTCTTTAGCCATTAATATCTGCCGAACTCAATGGCTGCATTTATACAACATGTACATTTGCCAGGAATGGGATTGGACAGTCTGTGGGAACACAGAAATTATCTTAGTTTGCTGAATAAATCAAGCCACCCCATTATGTCATGCTACAGGTTATTAGTTTGGCCATTGCATTGTGGAAGCCTGAATGTTTCTTTTCTTTTCCCGTCTAAACAAGAGGTAGATTTATTACACAAGCAATGCATCCCTAATATATTAAATGCACCCTAGGCAAATTCATATACCTATTAATATAATACTATATTCATAAGTGACGTACTATTTACTGTACTCAAAGAAGTTGCAAATTTCCCTTTTCCATTGTGTTCTTAACCACACACCCTTCTTAGCAGTTACCATCTCTCTCTCTCTCTCTCTCTCTCTCTCTCTCTCTCCCTCTCTCTCTCTCCCTCTCTCTCTCCTCCCCTTCCTCCCTCTCTCCCAACATTCATCTTCTTCACCTTCATGGTTTCTCTTTTTCTCTTTCTGCACAACAGTTTTAGTCTCTATGCTCTTAAAGACCCAGGGGATGCAAAAGGATAAGAAAGGAAAACTAACATAAAAGCTCATTAGGTTGGACGTAAATTCTTAAGTGAACACAGGAGTTGGGTTTTGCTCTCCTGTTTAGCATTCTAAATGAAGCCACCTTTATAAATCAAGAGCAACTGGGAGACGGATGCTAATATCAGCTATAATAAATAGATCTAAAAACAAATAAGAGTGATAGGTAATAACCAATGGTGGTTGACTGAGGGAGAGCCAAACGTTCACCATGTACTATGACTGTTTAACGTTTATTTCATTGCTGCTGATTTTGATTTTACAGTTTTCAAAGTTTTACACTTATGTTTTTATTTTGTTTTAAGCTGCCAGATTTACTCAGGTTGCTGAGATGGCCAGAATGTAAATTTAATAAATAGGTGAATACATAGTAATCATCCTACCCCAAAGAAGCAATTACAACTACTGCTACCAACTGCATATTTGAAATCTTGGCAGATTAAATTTCTTGGCTTTTGTTGATGAAACTTTTCTCTTTTGCTCTAGGAGAGAGGCCTGTGCAAAGGCTCTGTGATAAACAAAGGGATGGCATTACAGGAAAAAGTCTATGTAAAATGCAATTTCTTCCCACGTCCGGTAAGTTCCTCAGACAGTTATGATCTGCAGAAAATATTCATTCCTGGGTTGTTGAGCATAGTTTACATTTTAAAACACATTGACCGGGCTTCTACCAACAAACCAACAGATTTTTTCAGTCAAGTAATAACTCATTAAATCATTGATTAAGACGTGGTTTGATTAAGGAGGTAGATGAAGTTCTGCTGAATAGGTTTTTTGTGAGTTACCCTGTTTCCCTGAAAATAAGACCTCCCCGGATAATAAGCCCAATTGGGCTTTTGTGCGCATGTGCTCAAATAAGCCCTCCCCTGAAAATAAGCCCTCCCCAAAAATATTGCAAGATGACAGCAGCCATGAGGTGATCACGCTCACCACTTTCTGCACCTCAAAAATAATAAGACCTCCCCAAAAGCACTTATTTCAGGGGTTAAAAGAAAATAAGACCCTGTTTTATTTTTGGGGAAACACGGTACTATTATTTCCGTAATGATCTTTATTATATTACAATTTTAGATTCTATCTAAAGCCCCTGGAGTGAGGCAGCTTATAACTCTTAAAATACAGTAATGAAATGAAATTGAACAGCATCCCCCCCCCAATTAAATAGGTAGAGAAAGACATTCATAGATAATTGTAATGTTATATGGGAAAGACCTTGGGAGATGGCGCAAAGAGATGCTTCTTAAAGAATAGATAGCCAGCAGCTGCATAATGGGTGGAGAAACAGGTTTAGAAGGGACCTTCACTAGTTTCTTGAACTATAAAGGGAACGGGAGATTTGGGAGATCTGCATTTTCAGATTAGCACATTTTTCTTAATGCAGCCTTAGAGCAAAGTAGAATTAACTCATCTGGATGTGTTTCCTGTCCATCCACCTGGTAAGACTGACAATGAATATAATAATATAATATAATATAATATAATATAATATAATATAATATAATAGAATAGAATAGAATAGAATAGAATAGAATAGAATAGAATAGAATAGAATAGAATAGAATAGAATAGAATAGAACAGAATAGAACAGAATAGAACAGAATAGAATAGAATTCTTTATTGGCCAAGTGTGATTGGACACACAATGAATTTGTCTTTGACGCAAATGCTTTCAGTGTACATAAATAAATATATTCATCAAGAATCATAAAATTCAACACTTAGTAATAGTCATAGGATACTAATAAGCAATCGACAAATACTGTAAACAATATAAATTGTAAAGATACAAACAAAATGGTTTTAGCCATAAGTGGGAGGAGATAGGTAGTAGGAAGGATGAGAAGAAGAATAGTAATACAGTAAATAGTTTGATAGTGTTATGGGAATTACTTGTTTAGCAGAGTGATGGCATTCTGAGAAAAACTGTCCTTGTATCTAATTGTTCTGGTTTGCAGAGCCCTATAGCATTGTTTTGAGGATAGGAGTTGATACAATTTATGTCCAGGATGTGAGGGGTCTGTAAATATTTTCACAGCCCTCTTTTTGACTCTTGCAGTATACAGGTCTTCGATGGAAGGCAGGTTGGTAGCAATTGTTTCTTTCCCCCTGTAGTCATAATTATCCTCTGAAGTCTGTAAATGTCTTGTTGGGTTGCAGAGCCAAACCAGACAGTTATAGAAGTGCAGATGACAGACTCAACAATTCCTCTGTAGAACAGAATCAGCATCCTGATTTGGTGCAGAAAGTTGGAACAAACATGTTTATTGTGCTATTTTGATGGTTTTTTATGCTAGGTGTCCATTTTAAGACTTGAGATGATAGAACCTAGAAACCTGAAGGACTCTACTGTTGTAGATTAAGATCCTACTGTGAGGAAGTATAGTTAGAAAGGTCTACCCTTGTTGCATCCAGAGAGCAGAAGTTATGAACACCAGCTGCCTTGAATATTTCATGAAATAAGTAAACATAATCTCTAATCCAGTTATGGTCAACCAGCTAAGCAACTTTTCTGTATCTTTTGTCTTCTTAGAAACGCCAGTCTCCGTACTCAGTCATGCAATTCGTGCAAACCATTCCTCCCTTCCCCAAAGAGTTTTCAGGATCATCTAAATGCCCAGGAGACGTTTTAGCAGATGTCAACGGCCTTCAACTACCCTCCCCACCAAAGGCTTAAAACCTCTTGAACAAAGAGTGATATATAACATTGAAAGCTTAATTCAGAGGAAACCTCCCCCTCCTTCCCTCTCTCCATCCCCCCTCTTTCTCTTCCTTCCCTCCCTCATCAGAAATTACAGCAACTACTTTTCTGCTCAAGCAAATATTAAAAATATTCAATAAAAGAAACTATCTTTGCGGTGGTTATTTCAGAAATCACAGGTTTTTCATTTTCTATTTTCACTTTTGAAACAGAGGCCCAGGCACAGTATCCTCTGGCAATGACAGGCTTTTTTCCTGTTGTAAGGAGCATAAAAATTAAGATCACCAGTAGTTTTGAACCATTCCAAATAAATAAATAAATAAATAAATAAATAAATAAGAACATACAAGGTGGTTATGGATACATGATTTTCCCTGGATGTTTCAAACTTAGAGCTTCGAAAAATGCTCTTTCAAATTGACTAGTAGAAGTTGATATATAGAAATCCAAACATTTCTATACTCCTTGTACGATACATATTGCTATTTTCTTGCTCCACATTCTCTTTATTTGTCAAAATAAAATACAGCAAGAATACACAACATTACAAAATTGTAAATGGTTATTTAGACCAGAATTTGCATAACGGCTGGGGAATTCTAACATTGAGGTCTACACATGGTGGCATTACCAAGGTTGTAAAAATACTTGGGCCACAAGTCTAACTCATGTGTCAACGCTGTCAAACTATTTACTAAATCTGCATTATTACTATTAATCTTCTCATCATTCCTATCACCCATCTCCTCCCACTTATAACTGTATGACTGTAACTTTGTTGCTTGTATCCTTACAATTTATATTGATTGCTTCCTAGTATAATTTGATTGCTTACTTGTAGCCTATGACTATCATTAATGTTGTACCATATGATTCGTGACAAATGTATCTTTTCCTTTATGTACAATGAGAGCATATTTACCAAAAACAAATTCCTTGTGTGTCCAATCACGTTTGGCCAATAAATTCTAAGGGCATCCTTCTAACTTATTACTTTCTTGTCACTTTCCTATTGCTAAACAGTATTGTCCAAACATGGGTTACTGGTCATGTTACACTTATCGCAGCTGCAACTTTCTGCCTCAGCAATTCCTTTAAAAAAACCTCCCTAATTCCAACCTGAGACCTTCAATATTATATATTATATGATATCATAGATATTGTTATCTGAAAAATGACCAGGGTTGTGAGGCAGCTTAGTTCAGAAAATGGCTGATTCCATGGGTGCGTTTGCTACAAAATGGCCACCATTTTGGCTGTGAACATCCATAGATGAAAAAACAAATTGGGAAAGTGTCAACCCTTCGGAATAAACCAGGCAGGAAACAGGACAAGATGAACTAATTCTACTTTATTGTAAAGTTACTTTCAAAGAATCTTGCAAGTCTGAAAGGACAAACTTCCTGCTGCCTTTTTGAAGCACTTGATCATGGTGAGCCCTTCCTAATGTGGGAAGGAAAAGCTGCTCCAGATTTCAGTGGCGAAAGGGAAAAAAAAACCCGCTGTTGCAACTTGAAGAGGAGAAAGTTTTATTTCCAAGAGTTAAAGCCCATGGACAGTAGACTACAAAATATGAAACATTCAGCAACAATATATATAGTATTCTAAATTAGTTTATTAACTGGTTTTCCTCGTTCATTTTTTTAGCATTCTTATTAACCCGGAAAAAGAGCTGAATAAATCAAGCAATGATTGAATCTTTCCATTTAAGCTATAAGTGCGATGATTAAGCTTACATAGTAAAAAATACTTTGAGTGTTTCCTTCCTTCCTTCCTTCCTTCCTTCCTTCCTTCCTTCCTTCCTTCCTTCCTTCCTTCCTTCCTTCCTTCTTTCCTTTTTCTTTCTTTCTTCTCCTCACAACTTGAGAAATGACTGACAGGATGCATAGGGTGGGTGTTTGTTTCAAAAGAATAAATGGAAAAAATAAACAAACTTGATTTTTGAAATAAACACTACACTACATGATTTTATTGAATGTTAATGGTATATGGATAATCGAATGTTTTTAATATTTTTAACATTTCCTTGAGCAGAAAGTAGTTGCTTGGGAAGGAAGGAAGGAGGGAGGGAGGGGGGAAGGAAGAAAGGAAGGAAGGAGAAGGGAGAGAGGAAGTGAGGCAGGGAGGTTTCCTCCTAATTAAGCTTTCAGTGTCACACATCCTTCTTTGTTTCAGAGGTTTCAGCCTGTTCCCATGAACGTGAAGGCAGGTGAAGGCCAGGGATCTTTATTGCAACCTTTCCTGGGCATTCAGGTGATTTGAAATAGCTCCAAGGACAATCGGTCACCTGTCCCACTGCTTCCTTCTGATTTGGTGGAGTTTCTATGACATTAGCTGATGGCTAATAAGACAAAAAATAAAGAAAATGACTAGCCCATATCTGGCTTGCAAATTTTCAAGACAGTTGATATTCATATATTCAGCTTTCTGGATTCAACAAGGGGAGACCTTTCCAGCTGTACATCCTCTCAGATAGACCTTATTTTTTATCAGTCTTAGCAGGTAGGTGGACAGGAAACATATCCAGGTAAGATAATTCTATTTTGTTGTATGGTTAGATAAAGAAAATCAGGCAAATATGAAGGTACAAATTGCCCCCCTCCTTTACAGCCCAAGAAACTAGGGGGGGGGGTCTCTTTTGAGCCTATTTCTCCATCCTTTATGCAACTGCTGGCTATGTAACCATTCCCTAAGAAGCATCTCTTCCTTCCTAATGAGTCCTGGTGGTGCAATGCTTAAGATACAAAATTGCAGGCAAATTCTGCTCACAGCCTGGAGTTCAACTCTGATGGAGCTCAAGGTTGACTCAGCCTTCCATCCTTCTGAAACTGGTAAAATGAGGAGCCAGATAACGGGTGAGGGTGGGGGGAATATGCAAATTATTTTTACACTGTAAACTGCCCAGAGATGATGGAAAGCAATATGGGATGATATATAAGCCTTAATGGTATTGCTATCTCTCAAGGTGTTTTCCAGATACATTTAAAATTATCTATATACTTCTTTCTCTGCTTATTTAATTGGGAACGGGGTAATGTTGTTCGATTGTTGCTAATCGTTTCATTTCACTATTGGATTTGAAGAGTTATCCAATAGTGGATACCCAAACTGCAACACTCCAGAGGATCTCCCTCTCCCTCCCTCTCTCCCCCCTCTCTCTCTGTCTCTCTACCTCTGTCTGTTTATCCATCCATCCATCCATCCATCCATCCATCCATCCATCCATCCATCCATCCATCCATCTATCTATCTATCTATCTATCTATCTATCTATCTATCTAAATATATATAGGATACCCAATACCCAAAGCGTTATCCAATAATGGAACCCAAACTATGTCATTCCAGAGGCTTTAGGCAGAATTTTAAATCAAAATATAATAGGCATCATTATTAAAATAATAACATCTAACAAAAACCTTATAAGCAAATCATCATCTGTCTGCTTAATCAAGCCACATAGTCATATATTGAATTATTATTTGACTAAGAAATCTGTTGGTTTGTTGGGTGAAGTCCAGCCGGTTCCACCACAAAAGCGCGCTCGACGAAACCGCGTACCTGACGTCATCACAGCGCGATGAAAAAAGCACGCTGTGAGTGGTAAAGCTAAAATTAACGCGTAAACCTAAACCTAACCCCCCCAAACCTAACCCTAAGCCTAACCCTAAATCTAACCCTTAACCTAACCCTAAACCTAACGCTTAACCTAACGCTAAACCTAACGCTAACCCTTAACCTAACCCTAAACCTAACCCTAACGCTTAACGTAACCCTAAACCTAACCCTAACCGTTAACCTAACCCTAACCCTAAACCTAACCCTTACCTTTACGTGAATCGGCTTGCTTTAAAAGCGCTTTTTAAAGCGCCCTTTTTTCTCTGCGGTCGTTGTTGTCGCGCTGCTGATGACGTCAGCGACGCGCTTTAATTGGGCGCGCTTTAGTGGACCGCGGTTTTGTCGTGCCATGGTCCAGCCATGTGTTTTAAAAAGTAAACTATGTTTAACCACCCAGGAATAAACATTTTCTGCAGCTGATAGCTGTCCGAGGAACTTACCAGATGTGGAAAGAAATCACATCCTACAGAGACACTTCTTAAAGGTTTTACTGAGAGTTGGACACTCACAGTACCCTTGCATAGGGCCTAAAGCAAAAGAGAAAGGTTTCATCAACAAAGAAATTAACCTCAGAGCTTAGAACATACAATGGGATAATAGTAGATGTGGTTGATCAGACATTCTGTGTTATAGGCCCTTCTCCATTGCTCCCTGTGATAGGCATGTCATTTATCCTATTCAGAATGAGAATTTCTGCAGTCCCTTAGAGTCGATGGAGCCTCCATGGGAAAGCTGAATTCCTCTGCTATGCTTCTTGGAATTTTGAATTCTTTCTTTTCAGAGTCATCCAACCATTCTGTGGATTACTTGAAGCAATTTTTCCCAGAATAGGAAATGTGTTTTGGTGTTCCAGGTATTAATTTTGGTATTTTAGTGATTATATTCCTATAATTATATACTCTCCAATCGTTGCAGAATTCTCCTGCAAAATTTTTGGAAATGGGAAGCTAACCTTATTGTTGATGGGTTGGCTTGGAAAATAATAAATTACTAAGCTTGGATTCCAACAGGAACAGCCTTCTTCCTTCATCTATTAAGGGTTTATGTAAGGTTGTAGAGCCAGTTTGCTGGGATGATAAGATTATTCCAGCTAGGAATGGAGTTTGGTTTGGACCAGAAGACCAGCAATGTCCATTCCAACATGATTCTATGCAGGGATGGGTTGCTGCCGGCGTTACTGCCGTTCGCTGCATGCGCAGTTGCCTATAAATTGTTCTGCGCATGTGCAGAACATTAAAAAGGACTAAAAACCATGCCAGCAAAGGCATGGGCGACCTGGGAACTGGTTCAGGGGCATGGCCAGCCGGCCGTCCCTACTAACGTGCCCGAAGTGGTGCGAACCGGTAGCAACCCACCTCTGATTCTATGTCTCCTTTCCATTTCTAGAAGATGGATATGTAAACTATGTTCCCAGATTGAATGATAAAAGCCTGTTCTGAAAGTAGATTTAGACATTGGCCTCTTCTATGGCTTCAGTATGGATCTTTATTATTTGTTTGTTTGTTTATTTATTTTATTTATTTACTGCCCATTTCAGTGTCTCAATGATTCTGGTGGCATACAATAGAATAAAAACATAGGTATAAAAACATTAAAAAGGTTATAATCAAGATTAGAAACAATGAGATAATAGTTAAACCAAGAGCACCAGTGATGCAAGGGTGGAATTTTGTCTCTCACTCAATGCCCCCAATATTTGCACTTTTTATATTTAGATGGATTATTATATCTAATGTTAGCAAACACCAGCAATGGCACCCTATAATCAGGAGTGAGCTTTAAATTTTTAAGCAAGGGGTTCTCTGCCTGGTTGCTGGGTGGGTGTGGCCATGGTGGGCGTGGTCATGGTGAGCATGGCCTAGTTGGCTTCCTGCACCCCAATATTGCACTTTTTATATTTAGATGGATTATTATATCTAATGTTAGCATCTGACTCCCACTTTGTTCCTCATTGAAAATAGTTTGCTTCATTCAGAATGGTAGAAACAGGTAAAAAAACCCTCAATGCCTACTGTATGTTCACATAAGAATTTATGTGCAAACGCATTAGTTTTTGTGGGCATTTTCCTTTCTTATCATGTTGTGTCCTCTGGGATTCTAAGAGCGTAGAGGCCACAACTGTAGTGCAGAGAGAGGTGTGGGGGGGGGGGGAGAAACTGGGAAGGTACAGGAGTTGACTGTTGGTGGAAAGAGAAAGGGGGTTTAGTTTAAGACCTGAAGGAGAAGCCAGTGGAAAAAATTGAGAAAGACTGACAGATGAAGAAGGAAATAAGAATAAGATAGCAAACACCAGCAATGGCACCCTATAATCAGGAGTGGGCTTTAAAATTTTTAGCAAGGGGTTCTCTGCCTGGTTGCTGGGTGGGTGTGGCCATGGTGGGCATGGTCATGGTGAGCATGGCCTAGTTGGCTTCCTGCACCATGGTGGAGGTAGGAGATTTTTGCCTTCCCTGGGCTCTGGAGGTTTTCCTTGAGCCTCTGGAAGGGTGAAACAGCCTCTCCAGGCTTCAGGGGCCCTCCGGAAGCTGGAAACAGGCCCTTTTCTGGTCTTCCTGAACTTCTGGTAGGCCCATTTTTCACCCTCCCCAAACTTCCGTGCACGTCCTGCACTTACCTGCATCCACAACGAGCCGCCTGGAGATTCTTGGGAGGGGAGGGGGTGGGTAGGGAGGGCCAGCCAGGAGTGGGATTTGGGGGTTCTCTGCAGAGAATTTTAGCTAGAGGTTCTTCCGAACCTCTGTGAACCCCCACCCCTGCCTATAGTTGCACCTTATCAGTATTGGGGCAGGGGTGGGATCCTACCAGTTTAACAACAGTTTGTTGAGCGTGCTGCACATGTGTGCACAGTTTGGAGAATGCTCATCTTCCGGATTGCTTCTTGGGAAGGGAAACAGCTGAGGCGTGGCAATCCACTCTGCCACGCGACTCAGCTGAGAAGATAAAGGTAGGCAAAGCGCAGGGGCGGGCCCACTTGCTCGTGGGAGTGGACCAGTCGGAGCTACTGGTTTGGGTGAACCGGCCTGAACGGTAGAATCCCACCCCTGTATTGGGGGGGGAGTGGGGGGGAATAATATCGAATCAAGTGTAGCTTGAAAGAAAATTAAGTCCTATGTAAAGAATGGTATTTGAAATCCCTAAAGGAGAAAGAGAAAGAATGGTGTTACCTTGACTGCTAAGGAAGGTGGGTGATTAAGAACACCACAGGAAGGTGAAATTTGTAACCTTGTGGAGTACTATAAATGATATCCTTATCACTTATAAATATAGCATAACTAAGGTGACCAGACGTCCCGCTTTTGGCGGGACACACCCGCTTTCCAATGCATTTTCCCGCGTCCCGCACGCTTTTTTAAAAAGCACACTTTTTTTGGCGCTCGCAGCTCCCGCCCATCAGCTGCTAGCTTGCTGGGCTGGCTCATCGTTCTGTTCTCTATCCTACCAGATGAGCCAGCCCAGCAAGCTAGCAGCTGATGGGCGGGAGCGGCGAGCGCCAAAAAAAGGGTGCTTTTAGCCTTTTACCTACTACAAATTTAAGCCAGCCCAGCCTGCCGCTCACTGATTGGATTGGCCTGGACTCCAGCCAATCAGTGAGCTGGCTGGGATGGGAAATTTTCAGCACGCCTGCGCGAGTCTCCATTTCCTTTCGCCAAAAGACGAAAGAGGTTGCAGCTGCGCTGACTGGTGAGTAATCTAATTCTAATCGAATTTTCCGCTCGCCGCGGCAGGAGGAAAGGTTGGGGCGCTGGCAGCCGCCCGCAGACAACTTCCAAGCAGTTCACGGGCTTCTGCCGGGCAGCGGGAGCCCTGGAAGCGAGAGGAAATTGTCTGCGGGCGGCTGGCAGTGCCCCAACCTCTCCTCCTGCCGCGGAGTCCGTTCGTGAATCAAAATGGATAGCCGCGGCAGGAAGAGAGGTTGGGGCGCTGGCAGCCACCTGCAGACAATTTCCTCTCGCTTCCGGGGCTCCCGCTGCCCGGCAGAAGCCCGTGAACCACTTGGAAATTGTCTGCGGGCGGCTGGCAGCGCCCCAACCTCTCCTCCTGCTGCGGAGTCCGTTCGTGAATCAAAATGGATAGCCGCGGCAGGAAGAGAGGTTGGGGCGCTGGCAGCCGCCCGCAGACAATTTCCTCTCGCTTCCGGGGCTCCCGCTGCCCGGCAGAAGCCCCTGAACACTGTTCCACCCCTACGCGGCCGCGCACATGGCAAGAAACCCACGCGGAGAGGTTTCTAACTCCCGCGCAGAGAGCGGAACTCTCGGGTTGCCCGAAGTGCTTTGCTGCCTTTGCAGGAAGAAACGCGGCTTGAGGCGCAAGGACGGTCCTGGCTATGGGGCGCAGACCCGGTAAAAGCCTCTCTTTGGTTCCCTTCTCCTCCTCCTCCTCCTCCTCCTCCTCCTTTCTGGAGCCCCTTCCTCAAAGATTTGGTACCAAAGCAATGGCGGTGAGGAAGTTGTGTCTTTTGGATTTTGCTGCACTGTTGTCTTTTCAATGGTTCTCAGACTGGTTGAACCTTTAGCAGCTGGGGTGATATTCTTTACTGTTAAGGTTACAATTGGATGTGTTGGACGAATCTTAAAAGATGAAACTTTTATTAAAACGTTTGACTTAACTAAAAACGTCTTCCTTTTTCTTCTTCTTCTTAAATATGATTTATTTATTTATTTTTACTTCAGAAGTTTGATGACCGTTGTACAAATGTAGAGGAGGAGAAGAAGATGGGGGGGGGATTTAAAAAGAGCAGAGGAAAAAGAAAAGAAAGCATGAAGAAAACATAAAGAAAGGGATGGGAGGGAGGGAAGGAAGGAAGGCACTTTATGTTGAAACAGAAAATATTATATAAGGAAGAAAATGGAAATAACTTAGGAAGGAAGGAAGGAAGGAATTGCACTTAATATTGAAGGAAAAGAGAATGAAGGAAAAAGTATTGGAAGGATTGAAAGAAGGAAGGAGGAACAAAGAATTACACTTAATATTGAAATGGAAAAGAAAATATAATGAATGAAAGAAGTATAGGAAGGAAGGGAAGGAAGGAAGGAAGGAAGAAACAAAGACTGTTGAAACAGAAAAGATAATATAAGGAAGAAAATGGAAAGACGTATAGGAAGGAAGGAAGGAAAAAAGGAAGACAATGTTGAAATGGAAAAGAATATAAGGAAGAAAATGGAAAAAATTATAGGAAGAAAGGAAGAAATGTACTTAATATTGAAACAGACAAGGGAATGAAGGAAAAAATATTGGAAGGATTGAAAGAACAAGGTTTTCCTTGTATGGGATTGATAGTGTCATTCTTAAATTTATTCCCCAAATTTTTTCCCATTTGTCTAGTTCAATGTTATAGCCAAAGTTCTGTGCCCATTTTATCATTGGTTCTTTTACAATTTCCAATTTCCTCTTCCATTTGATACTTCAAGAGGAATTTGTATATTTTCCCTATCATCTTTCTGTCCAGACTTTGAATAATTTTATTCAATTCATGTGGTTCTGTTTCAATACCATATATTTTAGTGTCTTTATTGTATTTAGTTTTAATTTGGAGGTAGGTTAGCCAATCACCTTTCATATTCTGATCTGCCAATTCTTCAATTGTTTTTAAATTTCCCTGTCTGTCAATTAGATCTCTGTATCTTAGAATTTTGTTCCAATCTGTAAAATTTGGGTGTGTCGTTCTTTCTGTTGGTGATAGCCAATTTGGGGTTTTCACATAGTGGATTTTTTTGATTTTGAGCCATTGTTGCAGTAAAGTTCTAATTAAATGATTTTGAAAGTATTTGTGCGTTTTATGTTTGTCATTCATTCCATAAGAAATTATGCCAGCCTGCCTGCAGGTCATGGCCTTCTAAGATCAGAATTCTTTTATTCTTTAACTCAATCCAATCCTTCATCATTGTCATTGTTACTGCAGTTGCGTATATACTAGGCTCCCTGTGTGCTTCCATCCATCGCTACGAAGATCTGCTGACTCTGCCTGCCTGCTGGTAAGTGAGCCGGGTTTTTTCTTTTATTTTTTTAATGTATTTTAAAATAATATTTTATTTATTGTGCATATGATTTTTTAAAATAGTGGTATTCTGTGTTGATTCTTTTTTTAAATTGTCTTAGACTATTTAAAAAAAGATTCTATCCAAAATAAATTGAAACAAGCCATTTTTAAAATTTCTATGCACAATACTTTGAAATGGACTCAGGAGTCATGATTGACACTGAGTGAATTTGCACTTTAATAATCAGGAAGATACAATGGCATTGAAAAAAGTGACTGATGACCATTTTTCACACTTAGCGACCGTTGCGACCATTTTTCACACTTAGCGACCGTTGCAGCATCCTCATGGTCACGTGATCAAAATTTTGTTTGGCAACAGATTCGTATTTATGCTGGTTTCAGTGTCCTGGGGTGACCTTTTGACAAAAATTTTTTTTAAAAAAAAACCCCCCCCCCCCCCCCCCCCCGGTCAAGGGCGTCCCTCTTTTCCAATCTGAAAATCTGGTCACCTTAAGCATAACACATCTATAGGTGTTTAACTTTGCATATAATGCACTTCTTATATTAGGGGTGCATTGTTTGTATAATTAATATACACAGCATTGGAGCTTCACATTGGAGGTGGTTGATGGATCCCATCTCCCCCCTGTTCATCCTACTCCCTCCCTGCCCATCTTTTAGTTAAGGTATTTATATTCTCATAATATTATATTTGTTTTGTCTACATGTTTTTTACCTTTTGTCCTTTTAATATTGTGAGCCACCCAATTACCCTGTGGTAAAATAGGTGGCCGATAAATTTAATAAATAAAAAAGTGAGTGAATGAATGAACGAATCAATGAATGAATTTAGCATTCCACAATACAATGGACAAATTAATAAACTATTGCATGGTATAATGTGATGGCTTGATTTATGGAAGAAACAAAGATCACAATTGCTGGATTCCCACAGATTAACTCATCCCATTTTAGGCCAGTCTAAATGTTGTATTAATGCAACCACTGAGTGTACCAGATACTGATGAATAAAGAACAAGATACGAGCATTAGAAAATGTTCTTCAGAAGACACACTTTGAGGCAGGTTTCAACTTAGTTTTTTTACAAGATTGGGAATGCTTACTGCAAATGGGAGATAAGGGCATTGAGTGATGTCAGGTGGATCTTTAGGACAAAAAGTCTTCTGGATGATGAATTCCACAGCCGTTGCAAAAACAAAAAACAGCTGTAGACAACCACAAATATTTAGAGTAGGTCACATTCTCAGTAGGAAATGTTCCCTGTAATCTTGGATGCCCTATCAACCTTTAATAACTTGAAGCTCAGTGGTGGGATTCAATAATGTAGAAATCCCCTAGCCTCTTCTGGAATGATTCCTGTTATTATTTTCAGTTTCTATATTTCACATAAACCCTAGGTTTTCTGACAGTTTCTATACAAATCAACATCATAGATCAAAATGGGACCTTGAAGGTCCTCTACTCCAACCCCCAGCTCAAGCAGGAGTCCTTATACCATTTCAGACAAGTGATTGTCCAGTCTCTTCTTCAGTGATGAGCACCCACAACCTCTGATGGCAAACTGTTCCATTTTTAGGAGGTTTCTCCTTAATTCCAGGTTGCTCCTCTCCTGGCTTAGTTTCCATCCATTGTTTCTTGTCCTGCCCTCTGGTGCTTTGGAAAAGGAGTTGACCCCCCCCCCCTTCTTTATGGCAGCCTCTCAAATATTGGAATGCTGCTATCATGTCACCCATCCATCACCCATTTCCTCCCACTTAAGATTGCAGGACTGTAACTTTGTTGTTTGTATCCTTACAATTTATATTGATATTGTTTGTTTCCTGATTGCTTATTTGTACCCTATGACTATCATTAAGTGCTGTACCTTATGATTCTTGATGAGTGTATCTTGTTTTTTTATGTACACTGAGAACCTCTGCACCAAAGACAAATCCCTTGTGTGTTCAATCACACTTGGCCAATAAAGAATTCTATTCTATTGTATTATGTCCTGTCCTGTCCTGTCCTGTCCTGTCCTATCCTATCCTATCCTATCCTATCCTATCCTATCCTATCCTATCCTATTCTATTTCCCCACTACTCCTTCTTTTCTCTAAACTAGCCAAACCCAAATCCTGCATGTTTTCATATGTTTTAGTCATATGTCTTAATCTCAAGATCTTTAATCACCTTAGCTGAACTTCTCTGCACTTTTTCCAAAGTCTCAACATCTTTTTTCTTATGTGGTAACCAAACCTGGATGCAGTAATGCAGTAACTAGATGGTCTTATTAAGGCTTTATAAAGTGATACTACCATTCCTGTAGTAACGGTGGCATTGGTGACCTCAACGAGGGCAAAATAATGTTGGTGGACTGTTTCATTATTGAGTTTGTCCAGGCATTCTCTTGCTATTTCCTGAAACCTCTCTTCAGAAGGATCTTGGCGAATTGGACAGCCAGTGCAAAGAGGAGTAATAACTTTAGGGGAAAAAAATATCATTTGAAAGGGTGAGACAAGATGTTTGAATACAAGCTTGTACATTTAAATCAAAAACCTTCGATCAACTTGGAAATTGAGCTTCCCTCTCAAACCTGTTTCTCATCAGGGTCATAGTAGTTTAGCCACCTGACAAGACAGTCAATAGCAGGGAACCTGTCAAGTCTGTCATTGTGAGTGGGAACAAATCTGAAGTCAGAAAGCGATAGAAGAGAATATCTATAGCTCAGAAGTCCTTGGTGCTCTCTGAGCTTTGGTAGTTTTGCTTGTAGATGATTCGTTACCCCAAACCTCCTCTGCCTCATTGTACCAACCAGCAAAATACTAGAATCCCCAAATAATATACTCAAGTTGGATTTTTTTTCTTTCATTCATTCATGCCTGATTTTTGGAGACAACCTGGACAGCTCCGTGCAATTTATTTGGCAAGATTTTTCAGAAGCGGTTTGCCATGGCCCCATAATCCCTTGCAGAGTAGAGCCTGGGCAACTGAATAGAGCTGAGTATTTACTGGCCGGATGCCTTTCCTGTCTCCAATGCAGAGTTTTGTTCAGCAGATATATTCTCATTGTGCCCAGAGAGAAATCTCTGCCTCTACCTAGGATCGACCTCGCAGCCTCCTGATTGTGAGGCAAGAACTATTGGAACTATTATATTTTGTAATTGAAATTGTGTGAGAGAATACTTTAACAACAACAACAACAAAACCCCTACCACATTGGCCTAATCAGTCAAAATATGGGGTGCTTTATGCTGCTATAACATGGCAGAGACAGAGACAAAAAGGGAAAGTTGATGGTATGGAATTTATCTGACCTGTTCAAAGATGTTTGAATCTCAGGGAGACCAAAAGTGTTTTTAAAAATGTTGATATTCCAAAGGTCTGCATGCCATCAAAAAGAAGAGATGTTCAAGATATATCTTGGACATGGAGTAAAAAAGATGCTGGCTTTTCTAATATTTATTTCTTCATGGTCAAAATTGCATTTTATTCTTCTAATTGCCAAGAACTGTATTTATTTCTAGGTTGATTCTTTGATTAGTGTCCATCCATTGCTTCTTGGTCTGCCGTCAGGTCAGAAGTGCTATTCAACCAGTTCTGACCGGTTCTGGAGAACCGGTAGTGGAAATTTTGAGTAGTTCGGAGACCCGGCAAATACCACCTCTGGCTAGCCCCACCCCCAATTATTCCCTGCCTCCTGAGTCTCAGCTGATCAGCTGGGTCTTCTTCTGTTGCCCTGCACAGGAGAATGGACCTGGAAAGCAGGTTGGTGGGGTGAGGAATTGGGGATTTTGCAGTATCCTTCCCCAGGAGTTTGGTGGAAATGGGGATTTTGCAGTATCCTTCACCTGGAGTGGGGATGGAATGGGTGATTTTGCAGTATCCTTCCCCTGGAGTGGGGAGAGAGTGGAGATTTTGCAGAATCCTTCCCCTGGAGTGGGGAGGGAATGGAGATTTTACAGTAACGTTCCCCTGGAGTGGGGAGGGAGTGGAGATTTTGCAGTATCCTTCCCCTGGAGTGGGGAGGGAGTGGAGATTTTGCAGTATCCTTTCCCTGGAGTGGGGAGGGAATGGGGGTTTTACAGTATCCTTCCCCTGGAGTGGGGAGGGAATGGGGATTTTGCAGTATCCTTCCCCTGGAGTGGGGAGGGAATAGAGATTTTACAGTAACATTCCCCTGGAGTGAGGAGGGAGTGGAGATTTTGCAGTATCCTTCCCCTGGAGTGGGGAGGGAGTGGAGATTTTGCAGTATCCTTTCCCTGGAGTGGGGAGGAAATGGGGATTTTGCAGTATCCTTACCCTGGAGTGGGGAGGGAATGGAGGTTTTACACTAACGTTCCCCTGGAGTGGGGAGGGAGTGGAGATTTTGCAGTATCCTTCCCCTGGAGTGGGGAGGGAATGGAGATTTTGGAGTCTCTTTCCCTTGCAGTGGGGAGGAAATGGGGATTTTGCAGCATCCTTCATGTGCTATGCCCACCAAGCCATGCCCACAGAAATGGTAGTAAAAATTTTTTGAATCCCACCACTGCTTCAGGCGCTTTGGAGAACGTTGACCCACTGTCTTCCCCTAGAAGTGCTGAATTCCAAGAAGTCTCACCCAGAGTGCCCAAAGCCTTCTGGCCACAAACGTAAAACAAAACAAGGGACAAATATCATTTTAGAATTGAACATTTTATTTAGGAAGTACCCTGTGCCTTTTGCCTTTTGCTGTCACTATATCGGACTTTGTTCAACATTGACCTTGTAAAATAATGTAACATGGTGAAATATGTGGGGTTGGGGAATCTCATTAGGAATAGAAGGGATGAGCAGATATTGTTGTCAAATGTTATACATTTTCTCTTTAAAAGAAAAAAAAATAAGAATTTTGACCTTGGGGCTAATAAAAATTCTGTTCAACTTTCTTCTAGATCCTTGGCTGAACCGAGAGAGACTGGAAGATGTGAAGTTTGCAGTGAGCGTCTGCAGTTGTAAAAGCAGAAAGGCAGAAATACAATGCCTCTTTCTCACAACAACAACAACAACAACAACAACAACGGGAATCCCAACACCAAGCCTGTAATGTATCAGGGTAAAAAACCCTTTTTGTTTTTTATTTTTAAGTATATTTTATTCAATTTTCACATTCCATTTGCAATCATTTATATACAGGGTATTTACTATAAAAAAAGAAAAAAAAAGAAAAAGGGAATAAAACGAACAAATAAAAAGGAAACACAACTCATCATTCACAACCCCACCTAACCCTTTCATCCTCCATACACCCCATCTACCCCCTCCAACTTTCCTTTCTCCCTCTAACACTCCCCTCCTACTTCCCTTTCCCCTCAAACCTTCCTTCTCCCCTTACTCCCCGGACACCCTCCTTACATTCCCCTTACTCCTTCCTTACTCCTCCATCTTCTTTCCCTCTACCTCCCTCCTTGGTGTATGCCTTTATTCGAGTGTTGTTTGATCTGATAAAAGTAAAATGAACCAAGGAAAAAAAGAAATAAAAAAAGGGAAAAAAGGAAAAAAAAAAAAAAAAAAAACCACCGTATATAAATACATTCTTGTTCTTATTAAGACTATGTTAACACCCCCCCACCCCACCCCCCACAAATCCCCATCCCTAATCCTCCCGACTTCCCAGGGCCCACACCTGGCACTACCTTCTGTCTAAAATATCTTGTATACATATGGATTAAAAAATAAAAGTAATATATCAAAAGAAAAAAAAAAACAGAGAAAAGAAAAAAAAAAGAGAAAAGAAAAGAGAAAAGAGAAAAAAGAAAAAAAAAGAAAAGAAAAGAAACCACTCTTTGTGTTGATCTCAGCCCCCTATCTTTATCTATACTTAAATAGTATAAATCATTCTATCTATATTTTATTCTCGTCTCTTACTTCTTTGCTATTTACCCCAACCTTCTGTAGATTCTCCCGTTCCTCTTCCTAAACCTCATGATCCCTTCCAATAAAATGTAAGCAGCGTGATTCATGCCATATATTCAAATATAACTTTACAGACAAGTAATCAAACTTTCCCTTCTGGTAAAATTTAAACAGCGTAAGTGATCTTTCTTTACCCCCTTTTCAAACAGTAATTCAAAATCCCCTTCTTAGTAAAATTAAACAGCGTAGATCAAATATTACTTTACACAGGAATCAATTTCTATCTTAAGATAATTCCAACTGACTTCCTCTTCTAATAGGATTTAAATAACGTAGTTCATTCCACATGCATTTTACCCTCATCCCTCACTTGTCTGATATTTACCACTATCAAATTTATACTAGCATTTGTTTGAAATATAACTCAGAGGGATTTCAACCAACTTTCCCTTCAAATGAAAGTTAAGTAGCATGGATCATTCCACATATTCAAATAATACTTTCAGCAAGAGTCAGTTAACCTTCTATTTTAAAGTAATCCCTTCTAACAAAGTTTAAGCAACATAAATCATTCCGCATTCTTTTTACACTTATCTTAAGATAATCCCAACCGGCTTTCTGTTCTAATAAACTTTAAACAACGTAAATTTTACCCTCATCCCTTGCTTGTCTGATGTTTACCACAAATAACGTAGTTCATTCCACATGCATTTTACCCTCATCCCTTACCACTATCAAATTTGTACTAGCATTTGTTTAAAATGTAATTCAGAGCGATTTCAACCAACTTTCCCTTCAAATAAAAGTTAAATAGCATGGATCACTCCACATATTCAAATAATACTTTCAGCAAAAGTCATTAATAAGCTTTAAACAACGTGAATTTTACCCTCATCCCTTGCTTGTCTGATGTTTACCACTATCAAATTTATGCTAACGTTAATTTAAAATCTAGCTCAAAGTAGTTTCACCCAGCTTTCCCTTCTGATAAAAATTAGTCCGCTTTTTCTACCGGAGAGAGGTCTCAAACCCCCATTCAGTCCTCAACTTTAGCAAGCATTTTGAAATGTCTAGATTCTCGATCTCCGTTTTTCTGCTTCTCCGAGGGGGGAGGGGCTACCCCCTCCATCTTGCAGCCACATGGCCTGCCGTTTGCCTTCTCCTTCCGCTTGTCTCTCCTCTCTTCCAAGCGAGTCAGGAAGTCCCGCCTTCAGAATCCTACAATAGAAATCTTGAGCCTCCGAAACAGAGTTAAGACGAAATCTTTGATTCTCAAATGTAACCGTGATACCGGCAGGGGCCTCCCATCTGTATCGAATCTGTTGACTCCTAAGCTCCTTAGTTAAAAAGGCGTAATCCCTTCTTGCTTTCAGCATCTGAAAAGGAATATCTTTGAAAACAATCAGGTCCTGGCCGTCAACTCGGAAACTGTTATTATGAAGCTTTTGCACAATCGCATTTCTAGATTCTTTTGTAGAGAAATGTATAATTATGTCCCTCGGGAGCTGTCGCTGTGCCGCTATCAATGAGTTCTGGCGATAGATTTTCCGAATTTGCCAGTCAAAGTTAAGTCCCGGGCTTCCCAGCGCATGGCTGAAGGCTTCAGCAAAGGTCTGTTTCAAATTCTCTTGCTCCTTTTCACGGAATCCTCTGACTCTTATCGCAGATGCCTTCCTATTAAAATTTATCATCATAAGCTGTTTTTCGTTATCTCTAATTTCTTGTTGTAAAATTTGAATATTGGTAGTCAAATTAGAATTAGCCTTCTCCAGACTTTCCAATTTGTTCTCCATTTCAGCAGAGTAATCTGTCAGGGCAGACACGGCTGCAAACGTATTTGCCTTCATTTGATTAACTTTAGATTTTAAATCATCATATAATTCCAATACAAATTCCCTAATTTCTTTCTTAAAAGCATTAAGCATTTTAAAGAGATATTCCTGTGTTAAAAGTTCTCCAGCAGAGGGCATAGGAGACAAAGGCTGTGTTTCCAATAAAGATTCTTTAAATTCTTTAGACACATTTGTAGCAAGACGCTTCTTTGACTTGGGTGCCATAATAAATAAACAAGTAAGCAGAGCTTCGCTCCCCTCTATTTCAAAAGAAGAAGAGTTTATTTTGTTAAGGAGCAGTCTGCAGGAAGATAAAACCGGCTAAGTACATCAATCATCCACGGAGAGAAATCGCCATTTTGAGGTCTATTTAGACAAAGAAGTCTCTAAGACGAATGGTGCTGGTATTTACGATAGTAATAAAAGCATAAATCTCACAGGGGTGGGACCCGCCCGTATCAATTCTAGCTTGAAAAAACTTTGTTTTGTCCTGGGGGGGGCTAGCCTGTCTGGGGCTGCCAAAAAAAAAAAGGGCAGCTGAGAAGAAATGGCTGGAGATAAACGCTCCGCTTCAGCTGGATCTAATCTCTTTCCACAGCCAAAAAAGAAAAAAGGCTGTGGCTTACGAATAGACCCTAGCCTACGGAGCTATCCTCCCTGCCCCTTTCTTAGCCAAAAAGGGGTGCTATCTATGATCTTATTTAGATATACAGACCAGATCTCTGAGGAGCTCGGTGGAGCCCTCCTCGGCAACAGGCCACGCCCCCCGGAAGTCGGTAAAAAACCCTTTTTGGATGCAAGGTTTGAGTTCAGATTTGAAAACAGGGTTTTTGCATTAACTGGGCGGCTTCTTCAGCTCTCTGGCATGGCTGACCTACACCTTGAAGTGATGTACTTTTCCCGGACAAAGTTTTATAGGGTGGGTGTGATCGTGCGATGGCACTGTTGGCACTTCTCTTTTAGCCACATGAGGTGGGATTGCCGTCCCATGTTCGTGAGAATGAGTCTCATGTGAGGCGCTTGTATGGTTGTGTGAATGGATGAGGCTCAGGACAGTATTGTTGTATCCTGGGGACACAATGTTTTTTCTAAAGTGATGCTCCACCAAATGGCTATGAGAATGTCCGTCCTGGAAAACAAAACACAACAACAACATGTAAACACGGATGAGTCTTCTTCGGCCATTGAACCAGGAGCCGCGGTGGCGCAGTGGTTAGAGTGCAGTACTGCAGGCTACTTCCGCTGACTGCTGGCTGCCTGCAATTTGGCTGTTCAAATCTCACCAGGCTCAAGGTGGACCCAGCCTTCCATCCTCCCGAGTTGGGCAAAATGTGGACCCGAATTATTGGTGGCAAACACGATAACTCTGCAAACCGCACAGAGAAGGCTGCAAACCACTGTAAAGCAGTATATAAGTTTAAGTGCTATTTTATCCTGCTTTGACCTTTCCAACGCATTAACACGAAAGTGATCTAAGAAACCCCACTGAAAACTGAACATAGGAAAATCGGCGGCTCTTAATATTTCCAATAGAGGGAAGTCCTCATTTGTTTAGTGACTTTTCGAAAGTACACAGCCATGAAAATTGTGACTTATGTCTGTTTTTCACGCTTGTGATTGTTGCAGAATCCCCAGGAGTCAAATTTCGGTCGTTTGACAACTGATTCTTGTTTATGACAGCCGCAGTGTCGCGGGGCCATGTGGCCTCTTTTTTTTTGCCACCTTCTGACAAGCAAAGTCAACTAGCTCTGAGCCAGTTATTCTGTTTTCAGCCCAACCTACAATCCCATGGGTAGCTTTGAAGATAAAAATAATAATCTCAGAGAAAAGGAAGTATATAAATAAAAGAATCTATGGTTTGCAAATCCTAAAGGCTGCATTATGCTAAGCGAAGATCAAACAAATCGTATTATATATCAGAGCATTTACTCATTTGAAGGGATACAGGGGAATTTATAGCTGGAACAAGAAGTTAGTATTGAGTCCCATGGATGGACAGAATGGATAAGAGAAACCAAGAGATATGTAGACTTCAACTCCCAGAATTTCCCAGCCAGCTGGCTGGGGAATTCTGGGAGTTGAAGTCTACATATCTTAAAGTTGACGAGGATGAGAAACTCTGGTGTGGAGGAAGAGGAAGGAGGATGAACAAAATTGCATTTAACATACATACCTTAACATCAAAGATAACACAGTCTGACTCATACTGTTCATCTGTAGGCTTTCCAGTGGCAGCATGCGATCTAAACACAGTGGCTCTGCATAATCCAAAATGCTGCAGAGAAGGAAGAATTAAGATATTTCCACGTGAACCCCAAAAGCTACTAGTGAATTAAAGAATCTGGTGAGATCACAACCCAGTTCATTAGAGTACTCGGCATCGTATCCTTCTTCAGATGTTGATGGGAATGCATTATTTCTGGACCAATTGCGAAGAAATTGATTTTGTGCAGAGGTTAAATTGTAGGATTTGGGCTGGTGAGAGCCAGATTCAAGTCTCTGTTTCTCTATAGAATATTTGGCCTTGTATATTTATTTGGAATGTGGCCCTGGTTTGCTAGGAGAGAGAGGGGGGGGGGGAGAGGGAAGAAGAGAGGGGGAAGAAAGAAAGAGAAAGAAAGAAAGAAAAGAAAGAGAGAAGAGAGAGGGAGGAGAGAAAGAGAAAGAAATAGAGAGAAAAAAGAAAAAAGAATAGGGAGAGAGAGAAAGAAAGAAAGGAGAGAGGGAAAAGAGAGAGGAAGAAGGAGAGAGAAAGAGACTGAAAGAAAGAAAAAGAAAGAGAAGAGAGACAAATAGAAAGAAAGAAAGAAAGAAAGAAAGAAAGAAAGAAAAAGGGAGAAAGAGGAAAGAAAAGAGAGAGAGAGAAAGAAAGAAAGGATAGAGAAAAGAGAGAGGGGGAGAGAGGGGGAGGAAGAGTGGAAGAGAGAGAGTGGGAGAGAAAGGGAGGGAGGGAGAGGAAGAGATGGCAATTGCTCAGATAGGATTGGCGTTGACCCTCGCACTTACCGCTTCTCCTAATGCTTTGGGATCACAGTGATAGTTGTCATCGTGAGCTTCCTGATGAGTGCAGTTGGTCTCCACAATAGCAAACTCCACATAGTAACCTTCAGGGTCGAACTGAAATCAAAGCAAGAGACATTTCAGCTGGGTTGTGGGCAAAGTTGAAGGGCTGGGAGAATGAAGTTTTAGTCCTGTCTGCTGCATCTCCCCACCATCATCCATGGTCACCTGTTCCTCCTGAAATTTTCCACCTTCCTTTGGCAGGGAGGGAGAGGGGGGTAATTCGTGATCCCCAGACTCCCTGAGAAATAAGTATTTCTTGGCTTTTATGTGGCTGCTTCATTTCTTCTGTTTTAGAATATTTACAACAGAATAGAGCTGGAAGGGACCTTGGAGGTCTTCTAGTCCAGCCCCCTGCTCAAGCAGGAGAACCTATGCCATTTCAGACAAGTGGCTGTCCAGTCTCTTCCTAAAACCTCCAGTGATGAGGCACCCACAACTTCTGGAGGCAACTTCTGTTGCACTGGTTAATTGTCCTCAATGTTACGACGTTTCTCCTTAATTCCAGGTTGCTTCTCTCCTGGATTAGTTTCCATCCATTGTTTCTTTTCCTTCCCTCTGGTGCTTCGGAGAATCATTTGACCCCCTCCTCTTTTTGGCAGCCCCTCAAATACTGGGATACTGCTATCAGGTCACCCCTAATTCTTCTTTCCTTTACTAGCCAAACCCAAAACCTGCAGCTGTCCTTCATGTGGCATTTTACTTAGTGGCTGTTTCTAAGTTTCCCTTGGCTGGGTATTGGCCATAATTATATTTTATAAATAAAATGTCAGTGAATCCTTGTTCACTGGATTCAGAGGCTTGGGACATAAATTTAAAAGAGCCGGCTACAGCCACTGGCTCTTGAAAAGTTATCTATCCCTTTTTTTTCTTCTTCTTAGCAGCTGCTTCTTTGTGGAGTCTTGGTACCCTCTGAACTCGGCTATTTTCCTGCAGACATTTTATTACCCAAACTAAATAACATCATTTGTCAGGGGTGGGATTGAAAAATGTTAGCAACCACTTCTCTGCCCCATTGCTGGGTGGGTGTGGCCATGGTGGGTGGGGCCTATTCAGCCTCCTGCACCATGGGGAGGGGAGCTTTCACCTCAAGCCTCCGGGAGGCTGAAAATGGCCTCCCCTGGGCTCTGGAGGTCCTCCGGAGGCCAAAAACCGGCCCATTTCAGGACTTCTGGAACTCCCAGAAGGCCCATTTTTCACTTCCTAGAACCTCTGGATGAGCCCTGCACTTAATTGGCATAGTGAATGGGCCATGTGGAGACTTCTGGAAAGGGAGGGGAGGCATGGGCGTGGCCAGCCATTCCTTGCAACTACCTGTTCAGCGAACCAGATGTAAAATTAACAATCGTTCCACCCAAAACGGTCCGAACCGACTGAATCCTACCCATGTCATTGGTGTTAGTCTATAATCAGTTTAGCACTGATGATGTTACCTAGTTTGGTTAATGAAACATCTGCAAGAAAACAACCAAGATCAGAGAACACCCAGGACCCCTCATTTCAATCCTGAGCTACAAATATTCTCCTTTCTTGATATCTGGTTCTTTTCCTAAATTTTTGCAGATTTCTCCCCTCCCCCTCAATCTCCTCCTGCTTTCTCTTAGTTATATGAAGTATCAAAGCATTAAACTGGAAGAGTTAATCAGAATTCCTTTTTAAGATTTGCATACTAACCTTCTGCTGCCCTCTTGAAATCTCAAGGACTTCGTAAGCATGGTGGGGCAGTTTGTCATTGTGTTTATGGAGCACATAGTTAGCAGAATTTATCACATGAGGGTCACTCAGAGACAAAAGAATTGGACATTTTGGACAATGTTGCCGCACGTCTTCCACAGAATCTGAAAAGACAAAAAAAATTGTCAAGAAGGGCATTTACAGATACAGATTAACAGAACAGGAAGGGACCTTTTAGATCATCTAGTCCAACCCCCTGTCCAAGCAGGAGACCCTGCACCATTTCTGACAAATGGCAGTCCAGTCTCTTCTTGAAAGCCTCCAGTGATGAAGCTCCCACAACTTCTGAAGGCAACTTCTGTTCCATGGGTTGATTTTTCTCACTGTCAGTAAGTTCCTCCTTATTTCTAGGCTGAATCTCTCCTTGTTCCGTTTCCATCCATTATTCCTTGCCTGGCCTCCGGGTGACTTGGAAAATTGCTTGACCCCCTCCTCTCTGTGGCAGCCTCTCAAATATTGGAAGACTGCTATCATGTCTCCCTTGGTCCTTCTCTTCACTAGACTATCCATGCCCAGTTCCTGCAACCGTTCTTCGTGTGTTTTTAAAGCAGGTGGCAGGCTTCATTGAGAACTGTTGCAAAAAACGTAGGATATCATGTACCATTTTAGACAAATGGTTGTCTAGTCTCTTTTTAAAAATTCCTAAGGTGTTGCTGAGTTTTAAAGAAAGACTGGGTTAGTAACTCCACCATCATAAAAAGTTAATAAAACAGGACAGGAAATGACAAGGTGTCACTGGTTAGCGCGGCTCTTATAGTTCAGGGGTTGGCAACCTGCGGCTCTGGAGCCGCATGTGTCTCTTTCATCCCCCTACTGTGGCTCCCAGCACCAGTTGGCTATAGAATCAATAGGGTTTTTGGTTAGGATAGGTAGAGGAAAAAGAACGCTGCGCTAAGAGGAGACTCCATGGTGGGGGAACAGGACTTCCGGTCAGCTCCAGAATTGAATGGGGGTTTCTGGTTAGGACTTTTGTGGCTCTTTGAGAGTTTAAGGTTGCCGACCCCTGTCTTAGTTTCTTGAACCCAGCCCACCTAAGAATCCAAGAGGGACGAGGACAAATTACCTGGCTCTGAGTGGCATTTTGCAGCAACCACTTTGTCGACGCCCTCATCACTGACCAGCTTGACATTGCAGTCTGCTTCAACAGCCTGGAGGTACAAAGGCATTGAACCTTAACTTAACATGATTTAACTAACCATTTTCGGTTACTGCTTTTAAAACTGGTACTTTCTGGGGGATTTATAGCATTAGTAGGCTTTATTATGGTCCATTACAGCATATTTCATGTTCTTAACAGAGAGGAGATTATTAAAATAAGCACAGTGCACCAGTAACTTGGGTAGACTAATTTGTGAGGCAGTATCATTACGGTAGCTAGTGCACTGTGGTAGAATGCAGTCTGGATTCCCAGGTGGAAGGGGTTAGGGTTAGGGGTTAGGGTTAGAGAAAACGAAGTGGTGTTTTAGCAGGTGCGAAGGATGGTAAACAAAGCATTTTAAACTATAGCTTATAACTTTTCAAATGGAATAATAATAATATAAGAATGGCAAAGAAAAAAAATAATTATGTGAATGTATATCTATAACTGTATGAAAGAGAATAAATGACAGTAAAAATATAAAACATAATATAGGTAAATAATATTTGGTCATAAGTAGCTAAGTTTAAATAAATAAAGAAATGTACATAAAAATGGATAACAAATAAGGAGATTATGAATGGAAGATGGAAATGTATAGTAGGGAAAACACTAACTGCAAAGAAACCGATTCGGAACTGTAGTATGATATACGATGGAACTTATTGTTCCTATGTTGTTTTTTATGTGTTTGTTTTTGTTGATGTGCTTATGTGTTTAAAATAAAATTTTTTTATCACATTACGGTAGCTAGTGCACTGTGGTGGAATGCAGTCTGGATTCCCAGGTGGGAGGGGCTAGGGTTAGGGGTTGCATTCCAGAGAAGCAAGAGACAGCAAAGTTTAGATAGTTTGGTTGGGAAGAAGAAGGTCAAGGCAGCTCCTCCCTAGAAGTTCTCAGAATACTGTATACGTTTAATGATGCAAGTAGTTTGCTTTATGGTGGCATGATTTCTGTCTGTACTAGGTAAGGAACAATAAAGGAAAATTGCTTTGCCCTAACTTAGCGGGTCTCTTTTGGTTTTGATCCTGACCTGCATACTTGCTTCAAAACTATCTTATCGGTGTCTTTGGTGCCGGTGTTGTAATATGAGAATTTCTACTTGGGCAGTTCCATGTTGATGAAATTTGGACACTAACCTCTAAACCTGGGGGATCTAATCTTGGACATAGCTTGCTGGGGAATTCCGGGAGTTGAAATCCACAGGCCTTAAAAGTGGTTGTGGTTGGATACCTCCTGCTTTAAGCAGAGGAGCAACAAGGTACTTTTCATGGCATCTGGCATTGGAACAATTCAACTTTGGATATCACGGGGTGAACTTGAAAGAAGAATTGACTTCTTAATTGCTGACTAATTCGTTGCTCAGAGTTGAAATAAAATCTGGCTATGTAATGTAGGAAGTTAGTACCCACCCCTCTCCTAGAAAAAATGAATTGCTGTAGGAAATATTAAAAGGGCAGAATATTTCCTCCTAAAAGGGAGGCAGAAACTCAGCCTCCCCACCTTTCAGTGGGCCATTAAGGCCTGAGCCAGTCTGTTCTACATAACAAAGATCTACCTCCTTCAGGCAGAGCCATAATAGGAATCCCAAAGCCCTTTCATTACATCATCACCCAGCAGCAGCTCAACCAAGCTTGGGACTCAAAGGACAGACAGCCTACAAAGTTAGCTAAGACCCCCCGCCCCCTGGGAGTCTGACTACCAATCAGAATACATTTCTTACACAGGAACAGGAAGCTCCAAGGCGGGGCCCAAGAGAGGGTATAAAACTAGGGCACTCTCGACATCTCTTCCCTTTTTTTTCTTCAAGATCTTCAAGTCATGTTATCCCCTTTCCCCCAGGATCTCAAACCGTGTGGTCCTGTCCACCTTTAAAACCATCTTCCCAAACAGCCTCCATGTTTCCAGCGTCATTCTCCCCACTTGGAACTGAACCCAGAAGGACATTTCTTCCAACAGTAATGTGCACTCAAAACGAATGTGTGTGGAATATGTTAGCGGCAGCTGAGTTTTCCTTAATCCATTGTTCACCAGTGTGTATACGTGTTCAGAAACTCAATTTACTCTTGGTGGAGTGGTAAGAAGCCACCTGTCCTCTCACAAAGCCTTACATTTTCAAGAAGCTTCAGGCACTTACATGGTATTGCTGTGCTCTTACAGAACAATTCTCGATGGGAGTTGGATCCAAGACGTGACACACCGTCTCCAGGAGATCTAGCTCAAGGAAGATGACCTTTCCATGGGGTCTCTGAAATGAAAAATTAGCACGAGAATGACTTTTCTCCCTGCACATTTCTGCCTCTGTTGCATCAGCTGACTCACAGAAATGTTTGAATTGACACACTAGTTAAAGACCTCACCCCGGCGTGCTTCTCAGTTATCGACTGCTTTGAAGAAAAGGAAATGTCAATGCTGCCTTAAGTTGAACATAGTTCCTTCGGAGGTTGCAAGGCAGGAATGGACAAGGCTGACATGTCCTGACCTGAACATCTGCTCTGCATGTGGCATGAGGTTTTCTTGTAGGCCTCAGCTGATTTCCCAGTTGTTGGTTTTGCCCAGGTCTGGGTGGAAGAAATGGCCTCTTTCTGACATTGCATAGTTCACATGAGTGCATATGGTCTATTCAACTACCACCATTTTGGCTCCAAAAATGCCATTGGGTAATCCTGATCTGTCTACCTACACATCAGTGGTGGGATCCGGATCCCGTTCCAACCAGTACGGGCCCAGCATCATCTACATGGACACGCACAGCAGGCATGCACATGCGTCTTACCATCCAGCGGCGCCTATGCGAGCCTACGCGGTGCTCCAGCTGCTCGGCAGAGCGTCACGCAGGTGCTGTATGTGCCATGCGCAGAAGCAGAAGCGCTGATGACTTTAAAGACAGGCAAGGAGCGCGGGCGGGCAGGTGGCCCTCCAGAGCACCATACTGGAGCAGTATCTGGTGCTCCAGGCAGGCTCTGGTACACTCGTACCGGGTGGGGGTACAGCCTGCAACCCACCACTGCTACAAATACTTAGGACAACTATTTGGGACAGGAGGTCTAATGAAGATCATATTGTTGGGAGGGAGCTAACATTTTGCCCAGTTGGAGAGTTCATTTACTCACTTAACCCAGTTGCAGAATTAACCATCTCCTGGATTTCTATCACACACTGAACCATTAACTAACTCAAGGGGCTGAGCTGATGCAACAACTCTAACTGGTGCTCACACCAAGCTCTGCATATAGGGATTCGAACCGCCGAACTGCCGACCTTTCTGATCGACAAGCTCAGTGTCTTAGCCACTGAGCCACCACGTCCCTATAAAGAGGCCATAGATTGCCCAAATTTCAGAAGGAAGACTACAGCAATTGACTGGCACAACATTCCCCCCCCCCCCAAAAAAAAATCACCTAACTGTTATTGATTTAGTAACTAGGAAGCTTTTTCCTCCCATTGTACTTACCCGGGGCAGGACATGAGCATCCTTGATTTGATTGACAACATGTTTGTATCCGTGTAGAGAGTGCTCGTTGATGTAGCTCACGGCCAAGTTTCCTAATTTTTCAGCTTCTTCACCGTTGCAATCGAATTGCGGCACCAAGTGATGGCTAAGCGTGCATCCTATAATCTGACCCAGGAGCACGAGAGCTACCAGGGAATTCATGGTTGGGTTCAGAGATGATGTACAAGGCACCGACAGAAGGAAGGTAGACTTCTGGGGATCCGATGTCAGGTGCCCCTTTATATGGAGTGTTTCTGTCCCCTGTCCTCCCCCCCACCCCATCTGCTACCTGCATTGGCTTACTTGGGAGGATGCAATATTTGCCAAAGGTCCTGCAAACAAGAGGAAAGGAAAAATAAATATGTGGGGACATCTAGTCAAAGTTTGATTAGATAAGGGGGGGGGGGAAATGCAGATTGTGCAGAAAGGGGGAAAGCTACTCCCCTAGTCAATCAGCCATATTAATCCCAGGATATACTGCTGCAGAAAAGGATATTTTAAGAGTACAAAACTATATAGCAAGGATGCACAAAGTCAGTGTGAATTATAACAAATGGAAGACTTCATATCAAACCTCAGCTCCCTTACTGTCCTAACTAACAGGGATTAAGTGCCATCCATCTGATGTTGACTCCTAGCAACTGATTCGACCTTTTCTAAAATGATCTGTCCCCAGACTAGCTTTTAGGCCACCCAACCTGGCAACCATTGCAATTGTAATCAACTCCATCTATCTTGGGCATCAACTCCATCCATCCTCCTCCTCTTTTCATCCCTTCCACCTTTCTCACCATTACAGATGCATTTATTTGTTTCCTTCGCTACCCATGCTGTTCTGTAGACCAGAGGTGTTCAATTTGGGCACTTTTAAGACCTTCATGTTATGACGGCAGCTAGGAGTGTATTTGCACAAAATTGGAAAAGTGAAGAGATCTCTGCAGAGAAGAATGCGATTAGGAAAATATTACCCTGTTTCCCTGAAAATAAGACCTCCCTGGACAATAAGCCCAATCGGGCTTTTGAGCGCATGCACTAAAATAAGCCCTCCCCAAAAATATTGCAACACAGAAGCAGCCATGAGGTGACCACGCTCGCCACCTCCTGCACCTCAAAAATAATAAGACCTCTCTGAAAATAAGGCCAAGTGCTTATTTGGGGGGGATGTCAAAAGAAAATAAGACCCTGTCTTATTTTGGGGAAAACACAGTAAAATGTGCAGAAATGAACAGATTGACACTGGCAATCAAAGAGAAAGAACAAACTGATTATTATACAATTTGGGAATCTTTATACCAGTGGTTAGATAATAGACATAAGAATTAATACTAAAAGACGTTATCTAAAGTATAGAAAATGTATCATTAGTTAACATAACTAACAGAGTTAAATAAATTACAATGGGGTTGTTATAATATTAGATACTTATGGTATTAGAAATTAAGCCAAGATGGGATTAAATAATGAATAAGATTGTATATTTTAATGTTGGCACAAAATATTTGTACCTAGATGACACGTTGGTTAATGGAAAATGGATTGTTTATATAAAAGTAAAATAAAAACATTTAATAAAAAAAGACTTAAGAACTTCAACTCCCAGAATTCCCCAGCCAGCATGGACACCCCTGCTCTAGAGTCTTATACAATACAATAATACAATAGCAGAGTTGGAAGGGACCTTGGAGGTCTTCTAGTCCAACCCCCTGCCTATGCAGGAAACCCTATATTGTTTCATGGCTATCCAACATCTTCTTAAACACTTCCAGTGTTGGAGCCTTCACAACTTCTGGAAGCAAGTTGTTCAATTGATTAATTGTTCTAACTGTCAGGAAATTTCTCCTCAGTTCTAAGTTGCTTCTCTCCTTCATTAGTTTCCACCCATTGCTTCTTGTCCTGGCTTCAGGTGCTTTGGAGAATAGCTTGACTCCCTCTTCTTTGTGGCAACCCCTGAGATATTGGAATACTGCTATCATGTCTCTCCTAGTCCTTCTTTTCATTAAACTAGACATACCCAGTTCCTGCAACCGTTCTTCATATGTTTTAGTCTCCAGTCCCCTAATCCCTTTGTTGCTTTTCTCTGCACTTTTTCTAGAGTCTCCACATCTTTTCTACATCGTGGTGACCAAAACTGAATGAAGTATTCGAAGTGTGGCCTTACCAAGGCATTATAAAGTGGTGTTAACACTTCACCTGATCTTGATTCTATCCGTCTGTTTATGCAGCCTAGAACTGTGTTGGCTTTTTTGGCAGCTGCTGCACACGGCTGGCTCCTATTTAAATGGTTGTCCACTAGGATTCCAAGATCCCTTTTACAGTTACTACTGTTGAGCAAGGTACCACCTATACTGTACCTGTACAGTTCGTTTTTGTTGCCTAAATGTAGAACCTTACTGTTTTCACCATTGAATTTCACTTTATTAGATAGTGCCCAATGTTCAGGTTTGTCAAGATCCTTCTGTATCTTAAGCCTATCTTCTGGAGTGTTGCCTATTTCTGCTAGTTGGACTCTTCTCCAACTCCCAACATTCAAAAGCACCAGTACTGTTCTGCCATGTGAAGTAGAACATTGGAACATTGTAAAAATAGCCCCAATTAATATATTAAAAGTAAAGAATTATAATAACCAAGTTAAGAGGTTGCATTGCAGATTCCGCAGAAGCAAGTGGAAGAGGCTTAGTGTTGCCATTGTGTGATGAGCTTGTGCTTACTCTGATCCCTTCTTTTTATGGCAACACCTTAGATATTGGAAGGCTGCTATCATGTCTCCCCTAGTCCTTCTTTTCATTAAACTAGACATACACAGTTCCTGCAACCGTTCTTCATATATTTTAGCCTCCAGTCATCTATGTTGCTCTTCTTTGCACTCTTGTGAGCAACAAGAAGTCAAAAATTAGAGTAACAATGCAATTTTCACAATAGACTTGGGAGAATGCTTTGTGTGACTATGGCTAAGCCTGCCATCCATCATCTTACAAGTTCCAATGAAACCCACTGAATTCCTGGTCTTCTGAATGGAGAAATCAAGGTCATTAATAACTCTTATCCTCTTTTAGAGTCAAAATTACAAAATGTGAACAGGCTGTATATCATTTCAGCAACAATTAGATCAGGGGTTGGCAACCTTAAACACTCAAAAGAGCCACAAAGGTGCTAAATGGAAGCCTCCCGTTCAATTCTGGAGCCATCTGGATATCCGGTTCCCCCACCATAGAGTTTCCTCCTAGTGCGGTGTCCTTTTTCTTCTGATGACTGGAAGTCCGGTTTCCCCACCATAGAGTTTCCTCCTAGTGCGGCATCCTTTTTCCTCTACCTGTCCTAACTGAACACTCTATCAATTGTGGAGCCGACCAGTGACAGGGAGCTGCAGCAGAGGGATGAAAGAGCCACATGCGGCTCCAGAGCCGCAGGTTTCTGACTCCTCTCCTAGGTGACCCTATTATGAAGCTAGAAGGCCTCAATGAGGCCACAGCTATAGAATTGCAAGGTATATCCTGATACTGGGGATTAAACTGTGCTCTTTCAAGTAGGATCTGAAGAATAGCAAACAGGATCTGGTGGCCCTTTGGGGGAACACATTTGGGACTTCTTATTTCACTAAGAGACCCTAATTTTGATGAAATGTGGAGCTGTGGGGAGCATTTTATGTGACATCAAAAGGGAAGACTTTCCACTACGTGCGGACAAGGTCATCAAATATGTTCAAAGTCAAAATTTAAGGTGAATGAACAAGGCTTCAATCAACAGAACTGTCTGAAAAGTAGCCAAAGCTAATATTTCTTGATAAAATAGTTTACAAGTTCATGGAGAGTAGTCTGTCCCAAAAATCAGAGTTTGTCCTTCTTCCTCTGCTGATTCCATAGATTTACACCACCCACTACTCTTTTCTGTCATAGGTAGACCTCGATTTACAGCTCCAATTGAGCCCAACATTTCCATTGTTAAGTGACATGATTGCTAAGTGGGTTTCACATCATTTCATGATCTTGCTTGCCACAGTTGTTAGTGAATCACTGCAGCTGTTAAGTCAGTAACATGGTGATTGACTTAACAGCTGGTGAATTTGGCTTCCCTGTTGACTTTGCTTGTCAGAAGGTCGCAAAAGGGGAGCAGGGCACTGCAACCGTCATAAAAATGAACCAGTTGCCAAGTATTCGAGTTTTGGTTGTTGTTGCTAAATGCCAGATCTATGATTCACAAAGCTCCCCTCGTCCGGGACCTGATATTGGACAAGGGGACAGATCTGGCATGTATTACTGAAACCTGGTTGGGCCATGAGGGAGGAGTCCCCCTCTCTGAAATGTGCCCTGAAGGGTTTCAGGTGCTCCACCAACCGCGACACCAGAGAAGGGGTGGAGGAGTGGCTGCCATCAGCCGAAGGTCACTGGGTCCTTATAGGATCCCTGCTCCGGAGATTGTCGGATGTGAGTCTCTTCTGGTGAAGTTGGACCTTGGGGGTCAAACGGGCTTGTTGTTAACGTACCTACCTCCCAGCTGCGTTGCAACAGCCCTGCCTGCGCTCCTGGAGTCAGTAGCCGGACTGGCGGTTGAATTCCCCAAACTTATAGCATTGGGGGATTTCAACCTGCCATCTCTTGGCGAACGCTCTGATGGGGTGCAGGAGTTTATGGCTTCCATGACAACCATGGACTTGATCCAGGTAATTCTGGGCCCAACTCATACAGCGGGACACACGCTCGACCTCGCGTTTCTCTCAGGGCAGTGGAGACGTGATCTGAAATTAGAGGGCATTGCGATCTCACCCCTGTCATGGTCACATCACTTCCTACTGAGGCTGGACTTTTGGAAACCACTCCCCCACTGCAGGGAGGTGGAGCCGATTAAGTGGTTCCGCCCCAGGTGCCTGATAGACCCTATGGAATTTCAAACGGAGCTTGGGGATATACCCGGCTCCCTTGCCCGCAGCCCGACACAGTCCTTGGTCACTGCTTGGAATATAGCAGCGGCTGGGACTCTTGATCGGATTGTGCCTTTGCGACCTCTTCACGGCAGTAGATCCAGGAGGGCTCCTTGGTTTACCGAGGAACTCTGGGAGATGAAGCGCCAAAAGAGATGCCTAGAGCAACGCTGGAGGGCTAGTAACTCCGAAGCTGACCGAGCACTGCTAAGAACCTATATTAGGACTTATCTCGGGGCAATACGGGCGGCAAAATGTGCACATTTTTCTGCTCTTATTGCGTCCGCAGAATCTCGCCCAGATGCCCTGTTTAGGATCACCCGCTCCTTTCTGAAGGGGAGGGATGTGGAGGAACCCTTGCAGGGAAGAGCTGAGGAATTTGTCCAGTTTCTGTCGGACAAAGTCGCCCAGATTCGGACGGACCTGGACTCCACTTGGGCAGTTCCTGCCGAGATGCCGGGGGTGGGGCTTGATCGGAGTTCTTGGATTGAGTTTCAATCTGTTACTCCTGAGGAAGTGGACAAGGCCATGGGAGCGGTAAGTGCCTCTACCTGCCTATTGGACCCGTGCTCCTCCTGGCTGATTTCCGCCAGCAAGGAGGTTACACGAGGCTGGTTCCAGAGAATTATTAACACCTCTCTGTGGGAGGGATCTTTCCCGCAGCCCCTAAAGGATGTGGTGGTGAGACCCCTCCTTAAGAAACCTTCTCTGGATCCAGCTAGTCTTAATAACTATCATCCTGTCTCCAACCTACCCTTTGTTGGGAAGGTTGTTGAGAAGGTGGTGGCCTTTCAACTCTGACGGTCCTTGGACGAAGCTGATTATCTTGATCCCTTCCAGTCGGGTTTCAGGCCTGGTTACTCCACCGAAACTGCTTTGGTCGCGCTGACCGATGATCTCTGGCGGGCCAGGAATAGAGGATTTTCCTCTATCCTGGTGCTTCTTGACCTCTCAGCGGCCTTCGATACCATCGACCATGGTATCCTTCTGTGAAGACTGGGGGTGGTGGGAAGCACCGTTTTACGGTGGTTCTCCTCTTACCTCTCTGACAGGTCGCAGTTGGTGTTGGTTGGAGGACAGAGGTCGACCCCTAGGCCCCTCAAATATGGGGTGCTGCAGGGCTCGGTCCTGTTCCCCCTCCTATTCAATATCTACATGAAGCCGCTGGGTGAGATCATTCGCCGGCACGGGATCAAGTACCACCAATATGCGGACGATACTCAATTGTACCTGTCCGCCCCGTGCCAACTCAGCAAAGCAGTGGAAGTGATGTGCCAGTGCCTGGAGGCTGTTAGGGTCTGGATGGGAGTAAACAAGTTGGCACTCAATCCAGACAAGACCGAGTGGCTTTTGATGTTTCCTCTCAAGGATAGTCTGAATTTTCCATCTATTAGCCTGGGGGGGTGAAAGCTTACACCCCTCAGAGAGGGCCGGCAACTTGGGTGTCCTCCTGGATCCGCATCTGACTTTAGAACATCATTTGTCGCCTGGTGCACCAGTTGCGACCCTATCTGGACCGGGAGGCACTTCAAATGGTCACTCATGCCCACGTAACTTCAAGGCTCGACTACTGCAACGCACTCTACATGGGGCTGCCCTTGAAGAGTGTTCAGAGACTGCAGTTGGTCCAGAATGCAGCCGCACGAGCGATATCGGGTGTACCTCGGTACACCCATGTTACACCTATCCTCCGCGAGCTGCACTGGCTCCCCATTAGTCTCCGGACACGCTACAAAGTGCTGGTGATTGCCTTTAAAGCCCTACATGGCACTGGACCTGGATATCTGAGAGACCGTCTCCTGCTACACACCTCCCAACGTCCAATAAGAACCCATAGGCTAGGCCTCCTCCGTGTGCCGTCGACCGGACATTGCCCACTGGCGACCACTCGGGGGAGAGCCTTCTCTGTAGCTGCTCCGGCTCTGTGGAATGAGCTACCAGCAGAGATCCGGACCCTTCCCACCCTCGTGGCCTTCCAAAAAGCCACCAAAACCTGGCTGTTCCGACAGGCCTGCGGTTCTGATTTTCGAATCAGGTTCAACCTCCAATTAAACTGAATGTATGTTGTTTTTTTAAAAATTGTTCGTATTGTTTGTATTCTCCTCCTGTGTGTATTTTATTTCATTTCGTATTTGTAAGCCACCCGGATTCCCCAGGGATTGGGGGGCATATAAACCCTTTAAATTGCGAATTGTGAATTGCAGTATCCTTCCCCTGGAGTGGGGAGGGAGTGGAGATTTTGCAGTATCCTTTCCCTAGTGTGGGGAGGGAGTGGAGATTTTGCAGTATCCTTCCCCTGGAGTGGGGAGGGAATGGAGATATTACAATATCCTTCCCCTGGAGTGGGGAGGGAGTGGAGATTTTGCAGTATCCTTCCCCTGGAGTGGGGAGGGTATGGGGATTTTGCAGCATCCTTCCTGTGCTACGCCCACCAAGCCATGTCCACAGAAATGGTAGTAAATTTTTTTGAATCCCGACACTGCTTCAGGCGCTTTGGAGAACAGGTTGACCCACTGTCTCAGAGGTGCTGAACTATAATTCCCAGAAGTCTCACCCAGAGTGCCCAAAGCCTTCTGGCCACAAACGTAAAACAAAACAAGGGGCAAAAATCATTTTGGAATTGAACATTTTATTTAGGAAGTATCCTGTGCCTTTTGCTGTCACTATATCGGACTTGGTTCAACATTGCCCTTGTAAAATAATGTAGCATGGTGAAACATGTGGGGTTGGGGAATCTCTTTAGGAATAGAAAGGATGAGCAGATATTGTTGTCAAATGTTATATATTTTCTCTTTAGAATTTTGACTTTGGGGCTAATAAAACTTCTGTTCAACTTTCTTCTAGATCCTTGGCTGAACAGAGAGAGACTGGAAGATGTGAAGTTTGCAGTGAGCCTCTGCAGTTGTAAAAGCAGAAAGGCAGAAATACAATGCCTCTTTCTCACAACAACAACAACAACAACGGGAATCCCAACACCAAGCCTGTAATGAATCAGGATAAAAACCCCTTTTTGGATGCAAGGTTTGAGTTCAGATTTGAAAACAGGGTTTTTGTACTAACTGGGCGGCTTCTTCAGCTCTCTGGCATGGCTGACCTACACCTTGAAGTGATGTATTTCTCCTGGACAAAATAGTTTAATGAGGGCGTGACCGTGCGATGGCACTGTTGGCACTTCTCTTTTACCCGCATGAGGTGGGATTGCTGTCCCATATTCATCAGAATTAGTCTCGTGTGAGGCGCTTGTATGGTTGTGTGAATGGACGAGGTCCAGGACAGTATTGTTGTATCCTGGGGACACAATGCTTTTTCTAAAGTGATGCTCCACCAAATGGCTATGAGAATGTCCGTCCTGGAAAACAAAACACAACAACAACATGTAAACACGGATGAGTCTTCTTCGGCCATTGAACCAGGAGCCGCGGTGGTGCAGTGGTTCGAGTGCAGTACTGCAGGCTACTTCCGCTGACTGCTGGCTGCCTGCAATTTGGCTGTTCAAATCTCACCAGGCTCAAGGTGGACCCAGCCTTCCATCCTCCCGAGTTGGGCAAAATGTGGACCCGAATTATTGGTGGCAAACACGCTGACTCTGCAAACCGCACAGAGAAGGCTGCAAACCACTGTAAAGCGGTATATAAGTCTAAGTGCTATTTTATCCTGCTTTGACCTTTCCAACGCATTAACACGAAAGTGATCTAAGAAACCCCACTGAAAACTGAACATAGGAAAATCGGCGGCTCTTAATATTTCCAATAGAGGGAAGTCCTCATTTGTTTAGTGACTTTTCGAAAGTACACAGCCATGAAAATTGTGACTTATGTCTGTTTTTCACGCTTGTGATTGTTGCAGAATCCCCAGGAGTCAAATTTCGGTCGTTTGACAACTGATTCTTGTTTATGACGGCTGCAGTGTCGCGGGGCCATGTGGCCTCTTTTTTTTTGCCACCTTCTGACAAGCAAAGTCAACGGGGAAGCCAGATTCACTTAACAACCATGTTACTGATTTAACTGTGGTGATTCACTTAACAACCGTGGCAAGAAAGGATGTAAAATGGGGCAAAACTCACTTAACTGCAGTCTTGCTTAGCAAATAAAATTTGTTGTAAATTGAGGAAACTGTAAATTGAAAGCTGGCAGTTGGCAAATGTTGGAGTAGAAGTCAAATGAATAAAAAAAAAACGGCAATTCATCCTGCAGTTAATAGAGGATCGTTACTCTTCTTATTGTGAGGCATATGACTAAGCCATAATTTGTCATAACCACAGTTTGTTGAATGGATAGCATGGCAGTTAAGGGGCCAGGGTTAAACTGGGCAGCCCTTCCTGGCTAGATAAATTTCTGGTTAGCTCTGAGCCAGTTATTCTGTTTTCAGCCCAACCTACAATCCAAAGGGTAGTGTTGAGGATAAAAATAATAATATCAGAGAAAAGGAATTATATAAATAAAAGAATCTATGGTTTGCAAATCCTAAAGGCTGCATTATGCTAAGCGAAGATCAAACAAATCGTATTATATATCAGAGCATTTACTCATTTGAAGGGATACAGGGGAATTTATAGCTGGAACAAGAAGTTAGTTTTGAGTCCCATGGATGGACAGAATGGATAAAAGAAACCAAGAGATATGTAGACTTCAACTCCCAGAATTTCCCAGCCAGCTGGCTGGGGAATTCTGGGAGTTGAAGTCTACATATCTTAAAGTTGACGAGGGTGAGAAACTCTGGTGTGGAGGAAGAGGAAGGCGGATGAACAAAATTGCATTTAACATACATACCTTAACATTAAAGATGACACAGTCCGACTCATACTGTTCATCTGTAAGATCTCCAGTGGCAGCATGCGATCTAAACACAGTGGCTCTGCAGAATCCAAAATGCTGCAGAGAAGGAAGAATTAAGAAATTTCCACGTGAACCTCAAAAGCTACTAATGAATTAAAGAATCCGGCCAGATCAAAACCCAGTTCATTAGAGTACTCGGCATCGTATCCTTCTTCAGATGTTGATGGGAAGTTTGGGAATGCATTATTTCTGGACCAATTGTGAAGAAATTGATGTTGCGCAGAGGTTAAATTGTAGGATTTGGGCTGGTGAGAGCCAGATTCAAGTCTCTGTTTCTCTATAGAATATTTGGCCTTGTATATTTATTTGGAATATGGCCCTGGTTTGCTAGGAGAGAGAGGGGAGGAGAGGGAGGGAGAGAGGGGGGAGAGAAAGAAAGAAAGAAAGAAAGAAAGAAAAGAGAGAGAGAAGAGGGAGGGAGGAGAGAAAGAGAAAGAGAAAGAAAGAAAAGAAAGAAGATAGAAAGAAAAAAGAAAAAAGAATAGGGAGAGAGAGAGAAAGAAAGAAAGGAGAGAGGGAAAAGAGAGAGGAAGAGGGAGAGAGAAAGAGACTGAAAGAAAGAAAAAGAAAGAGAAGAGAGATAAATAGAAAGAAAGAAAGAAAAGGGGAGAAAGAAGAAAGAAAAGAGAGAGAGAAAGAAAGAAAGGATAGAGAAAAGAGAAAGAGGGAGAGAGAGATAGGTGGAGGAGGAGGAGGGAGGGAGAGGGGGGAGGAAGGGAGGGAAAGAGAGAGGGAGAGAGAGAGGCAGTGGGAGAGAAAGGGAGGGAGGGAGGGAGAGAGAGGGAGCGGGGAGGGAGGGAGAGAAAGAGATGGCAATTGCTCAGATAGAATTGGCGTTGACCCTCGCACTTACCGCTTCTCCTAATGCTTTGGGATGACAGTGATGAGTGTCGTCGTGAGCTTCCTGATGAGTGCAGTTGGTCTCCACAATAGGAAACTCCACATAGTAACCTTCAGGGTCGAACTGAAATCAAAGCAAGAGACATTTCAGCTGGGTTGTGGGCAAAGTTGAAGGGTTGGGAGAATGAAGTTTTAGTCCTGTCTGCTGCATCTCCCCACCATCATCCATGGTCACCTGTTCCTCCTGAAATTTTCCACCTTCCTTTGGCAGAGGGAGAGGGGGGTGATTCGTGATCCCCAGACTCCCTGAGAAATAAGTATTTCTTGGCTTTTATGTGGCTGCTTCATTTCTTCTGTTTTAGAATATTTACAACAGAATAGAGCTGGAAGGGACCTTGGAGGTCTTCTAGTCCAGCCCCCTGCTCAAGCAGGAGACCCTGTGCCATTTCAGACAAGTGGCTGTCCAGTCTCTTCCTAAAACCTCCAGTGATGAGGCACCCACAACTTCTGGAGGCAACTTCTGTTGCACTGGTTAATTGTCCTCAATGTTACGACGTGTCTCCTTAATTCCAGGTTGCTTCTCTCCTGGATTAGTTTCCATCCATTGTTTCTTGTCCTTCCCTCTGGTGCTTCGGAGAATCCTTTGACCCCCTCCTCTTTTTGGCAGCCCCTCAAATACTGGGATACTGCTATCAGGTCACCCCTAATTCTTCTTTCCTTTACTAGCCAAACCCAAAACCTGCAGCTGTCCTTCATGTGACATTTTACTTAGTGGCTGTTTCTAAGTTTCCCTTGGCTGGGTATTGGCCATAATTATATTTTATAAATAAAATGTCAGTGAATCCTTGTTCACTGGATTCAGAGGCTTGGGACATAAATTTAAAAGAGCCGGCTACAGCCACTGGCTCTTGAAAAGTTATCTATCCCCCCTTTTTTCTTCTTCTTAGCAGCTGCTTCTTTGTGGAGTCTTGGTACCCTCTGAACTCGGCTGTTTTCTTGCAGACATTTTATTACCCAAACTAAATAACATCATTTGTCAGGGGTGGGATTGAAAAATGTTAGCAACCACTTCTCTGCCCCATTACTAGGTGGGCGTGGCCATGGTGAGTGTGGCCTATTCAGCCTCCTGCACCATGGGGAGGGGAGCTTTCACCTCAAGCCTCCGGGAGGCTGAAAATGGCCTCCCCTGGGCTCTGGAGGTCCTCCGGAGGCCAAAAACCGGCCCATTTCAGGACTTCTGGAACTCCCAGAAGGCCCATTTTTCACCTCCTAGAACCTTTGGATGAGCCCTGCACTTAATTGGCATAGTGAATGGGCCATGTGGAGACTTCTGGAAAGGGAGGGGAGGCATGGGCGTGGCCAGCCATTCCTTCCGACTATCTGTTCAGCGAACCAGATGTAAAATTAACAACCGGTCCACCCAAACCGGTCAGAACCGGCTGAATCCTACCGTTGTCATTGGTGTTAGTCTATGATCAGTTTAGCACTGATGATGTTACCTAGTTTGGTTAATGAAACATCTGCAAGAAAACAACCAAGATCAGAGAACACCCAGGACCCCTCATTTCAATCCTGAGCTACAAATATTCTCCTTTTTTGATATCTGGTTCTTTTCCTAGATTTTTGCAGATCTCTCCCACTCCCCCCCCCCCATCTCCTCCTGCTTTCCCTTTAGTTATATGAAGTATCAAAGCATTAAACTGGAAGAGTTAATCAGAATTCCTTTTTAAGATTTGCATACTAACCTTCTGCTGCCCTCTTGAAATCTCAAGGATTTCGTAAGCATGGTGGGTCAGTTTGTCATTGTGTTTATGGAGCACATAGTTAGCAGAATCTATCACATTAGGGTCACTCAGAGACAAAAGAATTTGACATTTTGGACAATGTTGCCGCACGTCTTCCACAGAATCTGAAAAGACAAAAAAAATTGTCAAGAAGGGCATTTACAGATACAGATTAACAGAACAGGAAGGGACTTTTTAGGTCATCTAGTCCAACCCCCTGTCCAAACAGGAGACCCTGCACCATTTCTGACAAATGGCAGTCCAGTCTCTTCTTGAAAGCCTCCAGTGATGAAGCTCCCACAACTTCTGAAGGCAACTTCTGTTCCATGGGTTGATTGTTCTCACTGTCAGTAAGTTCCTCCTTATTTCTAGGCAGAATCTCTCCTTGTTCCGTTTCCATCCATTATTCCTTGCCTGGCCTCCGGGTGACTTGGAAAATTGCTTGACCCCCTCCTCTCTGTGGCAGCCTCTCAAATATTGGAAGACTGCTATCATGTCTCCCTTGGTCCTTCTCTTCACTATCCATGCCCAGTTCCTGCAACCGTTCTTCGTGTGTTTTTAAAGCAGGTGGCAGGCTTCGTTGAGAACTGTTGCAAAAAACGCAGGATATAATGTACCATTTTAGACAAATGGTTGTCTAGTCTCTTTTTAAAAATTCCTAAGGTGCTGCTGAGTTTTAAAGAAAGACTGGGTTAGTAACTCCACCATCATAAAAAGTTAATAAAACAGGACAGGAAATGACAAGGTGTCACTGGTTAGCTCCGCTCTGATAGTTCAGGGGTTGGCAACCTGCGGCTCTGGAGCCGCATGTGTCTTTTTCATCCCCCTACTGTGGCTCCTTGCACCAGTTGGCTATACAATCAATAGGGCTTTTGGTTAGGACAGGTAGAGGAAAAAGAACGCTGCGCTCAGAGGAGACTCCATGGTGGGGAAACAGGACTTTTGGTCAGCTCTAGAATTGAATGGGGGTTTCTGGTTAGGACTTTTGTGGCTCTTTGAGAGTTTAAGGTTGCCGACCCCTGTCTTAGTTTCTTGAACCCAGCCCATCTAAGAATCCAAGAGGGACGAGGACAAATTACCTGGCTGTGAGTGGCATTTTGCAGCAACGACTTTGTCGACGCCCTCATCACTGACCAGCTTGACATGACAGTCTGCTTCAACAGCCTGGAGGTACAAAGGCATTAAACTTTAACTTAACATGATTTAACTAACCATTTTGGGTTAGTGCTTTTAAAACTGGTGCTTTCTGGGGGATTTATAGCATTAGTAGGCTTTATTATGGTCCATTACAGCATATTTCATGTTCTTAACAGAGAGGAGATTATTAAAATAAGCACAGTGCACCAGTAACTTGGGTAGACTAATTTGTGAGGCAGTATCATTACGGTAGCTAGTGCACTGTGGTGGAATGCAGTCTGGATTCCCAGGTGGAAGGGGTTAGGGTTAGGGGTTAGGGTTAGAGAAAACGAAGTGGTGTCTTACTAGGTGCGAAGGCTGGTAAACAAAGCATTTTAAACTATACCTTATAACCTTTCAAATGGAATAATAATAATATAAGAATGGCAAAGAAAAAGAATAATTATGTGAATGTATATCTATAACTGTATGAAAGAGAATAAATGACAGTAAAAATATAAAACATAATATAGGTAAATAATATTTGGTCATAAGTAGCTAAGTTTAAATAAATAAAGAAATGTACATAAAAATGGATAACGAATAAGGAGATTATGAATGGAAGATGGAAATGTATAGTAGGGAAAACACTAACTGCAAAGAAACCGATTCGGAACTGCAGTATGATATACGGTGGAACTTATTGTTCCTATGTTGTTTTTAAGTTATGTGTTTGTTTTTGTTGATGTGCTTATGTGTTTAAAATAAAAAAAAATTATCACATTACGGTAGCTAGTGCACTGTGGTGGAATGCAGTCTGGATTCCCAGGTGGGAGGGGCTAGGGTTAGGGGTTGCATTCCAGAGAAGCAAGAGACAGCAAAGTTTAGATAGTTTGGTTGGGAAGAAGAAGGTCAAGGCAGCTCCTCCCTAGAAGTTCTCAGAATACTGTATACGTTTAATGATGCAAGTAGTTTGCTTTACGGTGGCATGATTTCTGTCTGTACTAGGTAAGGAACAATAAAGGAAAATTGCTTTGCCCTAACTTAGCGGGTCTCCCTTGGTTTTGATCCTGACCTGCATACTTGCTTCAAAACTATCTTATCGGTGTCTTTGGTGCAGGTGGTGTAATATGAGAATTTCTACTTGGGCAGTTCCATGTTGATGAAATTTGGACACTAACCTCTAAACCTGGGGGATCTAATCTTGGACATAGCTTGCTGGGGAATTCCGGGAGTTGAAATCCACAGGCCTTAAAAGTGGTTGTGGTTGGATACCTCCTGCTTTAAGCAGAGGAGCAGGGAACAATTCAACTTTGGACATCACGGGGTGAACTTGAAAGAAGAATTGACTTCTTAATTCCTGACTAATTCGTTGCTCAGAGTTGAAATAAAATCTGGTTATGTAATGTAGGAAGTTAGCACCCACCCCTCTCCTAAAAAAAATTAATTATTGTAGGAAATATTAAAAGGGCAGAATATTTCCCCCTAAAAGGGAGGCAGAAACTCAGCCTCCCCACCTTTGTCAGTGGGCCATTAAGGCCTGAGCCAATCTATTCTACATAACAAAGATCTACCTCCTTCAGGCAGAGCCATAATAGGAATCCCAAAGCCCTTTCATTACATCATCACCCAGCAACAGCTGAACCAAGCTTGGGACTCAAAGGACAGACGGCCTACAAAGTTAGCTAAGGCCCCACGCCCCCTGGGAGTATGACTACCAATCAGAATACATTTCTTACACAGGAACAGGAAGCTCCAAGGCAGGGCCCAAGAGGGGGTATAAAACTAGGGCACTCTCAGCATCTCTTCCCTTTTTTTTCTTCAAGATCTTCAAGTCGTGTTATCCCCTTTCCCCCAGGACCTCAAAGCGTGTGGTCCTGTCCACCATTAAAACCATCTTCCCAAACAGCCTCCATGTTTCCAGCGTCTTTCTCCCCACTTGGAACTGAACCCAGAAGGACATTTCTTCCAACAGTAATGTGCACTCAAAACGAATGTGTGTGCAATATGTTAGTGACAGCTGAGTTTTCCTTAATCCATTGTTGACCAGTGTGTATATGTGTTCAGAAACTCAATTTACTCTTGGTGGAGTGGTAAGAATTGATTTGATTTGATTTTTGATTTTATTGACATTTGTAGGCCGCCCTTTTCCCTGAGGGGACTCAGGGCGGCTCACATAAAATCAGGGAGGGGGAAATGCAAACAATAACATAGACACATGTAATAAAAACAATAGGCAACATGCATTCATCATTCGGGAGGGGCAACTATCTCTGTCCCCAGGCCTGACGGGCTAGCCAGTTCTTCAAGGCTGTGCGGAAGGCCTGGACGGTGGTGAGGGTACGAATCTCCACGGGGAGTTCGTTCCAAAGGGTCGGGGCTACTACTGAGTAGGCCCTCTTCCTTGTGGTTGCCAGCCGACACTGGCTGGCCGATGGAATACGGAGGAGGCCCAATCTGTGTGATCTAATTGGTCGCAGGGAGGTAATTGGCAGAAGGCGGTCTCTCAAGAAGCTACCTGTCCTCTCACAAAGTTACATTTTCAAGAAGCTGCAGGCACTTACATGGTGATTCTGTGCTCTTACAGAACAATTCTCGGCAGGAGTTGGATCCAAGACGTGACACACCGTCTCCAGGAGATTTAGCTCAAGGTGGTTGATCTTCCCATGGGGTCTCTGAAATGAAAAATTAGCACGAGAATGACTTTTCTCCCTGCACATTTCTGCCTCTGTTGCATCAGCTGACTCACAGAAATGTTTGAATTGACACACTAGTTAAAGACCTCGCCCCAGCGTGCTTCTCAGTTATCGACTGCTTTGAAGAAAATACACCCAACAGGAAATTTCAATGCTGCCTTAAGTTGAACACGGTTCCTTCGGAGGTTGCAAGGCAAGAATGGACAAGGCTGACATGTCCTGACCTGAACATCTGCTCTGCATGTGGCATGAGGTTTTCTTGTAGGCCTCAGCTGATTTCCCAGTTGTTGGTTTTGCCCAGGTCTGGGTGGAAGAAATGGCCTCTTTCTGACATTGCATGGTTCACATGAGTGCATATGGTCTATTCAACTGCCACCATTTTGGCTCCAAAAAATGCCATTGGGTAATCCTGATCTGTCTACCTACACATCAGTGGTGGGTTCCGGATCCCGTTCCAACCAGTACGGGCCCAGCATCATCTACATGGACACGCACAGCAGGCGTGCACATGCGTCTTACCATCCAGCGGCGCCTATGCGAGCCTACGCGATGCTCCAGCTGCTCGGCAGAGCGTCACGCAGGTGCTGTATGTGCCATGCGCAGAAGCGGAAGCGCTGATGACTTTAAAGACAGGTAAGGAGCGCGGGCGGGCAGGTGGCCCTCCAGAGCACCATACTGGAGCAGTATCTGGTGGTCCAGGCAGGCTCCGGTACACTCGTACCGGGTGGGGGTACAGCCTGCAATCCACCACTGCTACAAATACTTAGGACAAATGTTTGGGACAGGAGGTCTAATGAAGATCATATTGTTGGGAGGGAGCTAATATTTTGCCCAGTTGGAGAGTTCATTTACTCACTTAACCCAGTTGCAGAATTAACCATCTCCTGGATTTCTATCACACACTGAACCATTAACTAACCCAAGGGGCTGAGCTGATGCAACAACTCTAACTGGTGCTCACACCAAGCTCTGCATATAGGGATTCGAACCGCCGAACTGCTGACCTTTCTGATCGACAAACTCAGTGTCTTAGCCACTGAGCCACCACGTCCCTATAAAGAGGCCATAGATTGCCCAAATCTCAGAAGGAAGACTACAGCAATTGACTGGCACAACATTTCCCCCCCCCCCCAATCACCTAACGGTTATTGATTTAGTAACTAGGAAGCTTTTTCCTCCCATTGTACTTACCTGGGGCAGGGCATAAGCATCCTTGATTTGATTGACAACTTGTTTGTATCCGTGTTTAGAGTGCTCGTTGATGTAGCTCACGGCCACCCTTGCTAATTTTTCAACTTCTTCATCGTGGCAATCGAATTGCCACCCCTCAAGGTGTTGGCTAAGCGTGCATCCTATAATCTGACCCAGGAGCACGAGAGCTACCAGGGAATTCATGGTTGGGTTCAGAGATGATGTACAAGGCACCGACAGAAGGAAGGTAGGCTTCAGGGGATCCGATGTCAGGTGCCCCTTTATATGGAGTGTTTCTGTCCCCTGTCCGCCCCCCCCCACCCCATCTGCTACCTGCATTGGCTTACTTGGGAGGATGCAATATTTGCCAAAGGTCCTGCAAACAAGAGGAAAGGAAAAATAAATATGTGGGGACATCTAGTCAAAGTTTAATTCGATAAGGGGGAAAAACGCAGATTGTGCGGAAAGGGGGAAAGCTACTCCCCTAATCAATCAGCCATATTAATCCCAGGATATACCGCTGCAGAAAAGGGTATTTTAAGAGTACAAAACTATATAGCAAGGATGCAAAAAGTCAGTGTGAATTATAACATATGGAAGACTTCGTGTCAAACCTCAGCTCCCTTACTGACCTAACTAACAGGGATTAAGCGCCATCCATCTGATGTTGACTCCTAGCAACTGATTCGACCTTTTCTAAAATGATCTGTCCCCAGACTAGCTTTTAGGCCACCCAACATGGCAACCATTGCAATTGCAATCAACTCCATCCATCTTGGGCATCAACTCCATCCATCCTCCTCCTCTTTTCATCCCTTCCACCTTTCTCACCGTTACAGATCCATTTGTTTGTTTCCTTTGGCTATTCCTGCCAGTTGGACTCTTCTCCAACTCCCAACATTCAAAAGCATCAGTACTGTTTCTACCACGTGTAGTAGAGCATTGGAACATTGTAAAAATAACCCCAATTAATATATTAAAAGTAAAGAATTATAATAACCAAGTTAAGAGGTTGCATTGCAGATTCCGCAGAAGCAAGTGGAAGAGGCTTAGTGTCGCCATTGTGTGATGAGCTTGTGCTTACTCTGATCCCTTCTTTTTTAAAACAGAACTTTTTTATTTTTTCTTTAAAAAAAACAACCCAAATATGTCATCATTTGTCAATCATTAAGACATTGAAGTACAATTTTTTTGTTGTGTGTACCCCTCCCTCCCTCCACCCCCCCACCCCCCCTCCTCCTTCCCCCCCCCGACTTCCCAGAACCCGTACACGGTATAGATTTTTAACTAACACAGTCTAAAATCTATTGAGAAAAAAGAAATAAAGAAATTAATGACATTCTAGATTGACCTTAGCTTCTTCTTACTGAACTGACTTTTAACAGTTTAAATCATTTCTGATCTTAAGCATAGGCTAACTGGAATTTCTTAGTCCCGTATTTATTTTGTATATAGTCAATCCATTTTTTCCAGTCTCGTTTATATCTCTCATTTGAATGATCTTTGAGATATGCCGATATTTTAGCCATTTCAGCTAAGTTTGTTACTTTCAATGTCCATTCTTGGATTGTAGGCAAGTCTTCCTTCTTCCAATATTGCGCCACCAACAGTCTTGCTGCAGTTATCAGGTGCAGAATCAAATTGGTCTCTACCACTGTAAAGTCAGTACATATACCTAGTAAAAATAACTGAGGACTAAACTTTATCCTTCTTTTAAAAACATTTTGCATGACCCACCATATTTTTATCCAAAATGCCTTAACCTTTTGGCAGGTCCACCATATATGATAGTATGTAGCATCGAGAGAACCACACCTCCAACATTTAGGCTGTACATTCGGATACATAGAAGCCAACTTTTTAGGATCTAAATGCCATCTATAGAGCATCTTGTAAAAATTTTCTCTCAGATTTTGAGCTTGTGTAAATTTCACATTTCTTACCCAGATTCTTTCCCATGTATCCAACATTATTGGTTCCTCAATATTTTGAGCCCATTTTATCATACAATCTTTAACTAATTCTGTTTCCGAATCCATCTGTATTAATACATTATATATCCTCTTTATATGCATTAAAGAATTATAATAACCAAGTTAAGAGGTTGCATTGCAGATTCCGCAGAAGCAAGTGGAAGAGGCTTAGTGTTGCCATTGTGTGATGAGCTTGTGCTTACTCTGATCCCTTCTTTTTTATGGCAACACCTTAGATATTGGAAGGCTGCTATCATGTCTCCCCTAGTCCTTCTTTTCATTAAACTAGACATACCCAGTTCCTGCAACTGTTCTTCATATGTTTTAGCCTCCAGTCATCTATGTTGCTCTTCTCTGCACTCTTGTGAGCAACAAGAAGTCAAAAATTAGAGTAACAATGCAATTTTCACAATAGACTTGGGAGAATGATTTGTGTGACTATGGCTAAGCCTGCCATCCATCATCTTACAAGTTCCAATGAAACCCACTGAATTCCTGGTCTTCTGAATGGAGACATCAAGGTCATTAATAACTCTTATCCTCTTTTAGAGTCGTCCAACCATTAATGTGACAAAATTACAATAATGTGAACAGGCTGTATATCATTTCAGCAACAATTAGGTCAGGGGTTGGCAACCTTAAACACTCAAAAGAGCCACAAAGGTGCTAAACGGAAGCCTCCTGTTCAATTCTGGAGCCATCCGGATATCCGGTTCCCCCACCATAGAGTTTCCTCCTAGTGCGGTGTCCTTTTTCTTCTGCTGACTGGAAGTCTGGTTTCCCCACCATAGAGCTTCCTCCTAGTGTGTCATCCTTTTTCCTCTACCTGTCCTAACTGAATACTCTATCAATTGTGGAGCCGACTGGTGACAGGGAGCTGCAGCAGAGGGATGAAAGAGCCACATGCGGCTCCAGAGCCGCAGGTTTCTGACTCCTCTCCTAGGTGACCCTATTATGAAGCTAGAATTCCTCAATGGGGCCACAGCTATAGAATTGCAAGGCATATCCTGATACTGGGGATTAAACTGTGCTCTTTCAAGAAGGATCTGAAGAATAGCAAACAGGATCTGGTGGCCCTTTGGGGGAACACATTTGGGACTTCTTATTTCACTAAGAGACCCTAATTTTGATGAAATGTGGAGCAGTGGGGAGCATTTTATGTGACATCAAAAGGGAAGACTTTTCCACTACATGCGGACAAGGTCATCAAATATGTTCAAAGTCAAAATTTAAGGTGAATGAACAAGGCTTCAATCAACAGAACTGTCTGAAAAGTAGCCAAAGCTAACATTTCTTGATAAAATAGTTTACAAGTTCATGGAGAGCACTCTGTCCCAAAAATCAGAGTTTGTCCTTCTTCCTCTGCTGATTCCATAGATTTACACCACCCACTACTCTTTTCTGTCATAGGTAGACCTCGATTTACGGCTCCAATTGAGCCCGACATTTCCATTGTTAAGTGACATGATTGCTAAGTGGGTTTCACATCATTTCATGATCTTGCTTGCCACAGTTGTTAGTGAATCACTGCAGCTGTTAAGTCAGTAACATGGTGACTGACTTAACAGCTGGTGAATTTGGCTTCCCTGTTGACTTTGCTTGTCAGAAGGTCGCAAAAGGGGAGCAGGGCACTGCAACCGTCATAAAAATGAACCAGTTGCCAAGTATTCCAGTTTTGGTTATTGTTGCTAAATGCCAGATCTGTGATTCACAAAGCTCCCCTCGTCCGGGACCTGATATTGGACAAGGGGGCAGATCTGGCATGTATTACTGAAACCTGGTTGGGTCATGAGGGAGGAGTCCCCCTCTCTGAAATGTACCCTGAAGGGTTTCAGGTGCTCCACCAACCGCGACACCAGGGAAGGGGTGGAGGAGTGGCTGCCATCAGCCGAAGGTCACTGGTTCCTCATAGGATCCCTGCTCCGGACATTGTCGGATGTGAGTCTCTTCTGGTGAAGTTGGACCTTGGGGGTCAAACGGGCTTGTTGTTAACGTACCTACCTCCCAGCTGCGTTGCAACAGCCCTGCCTGCGCTCCTGGAGTCAGTAGCCGGACTGGCGGTTGAATTCCCCAAACTTATAGCATTGGGGGATTTCAACCTGCCATCTCTTGGCGAACGCTCTGATGGGGTGCAGGAGTTTATGGCTTCCATGACAACCATGGACTTGATCCAGGTAATTCTGGGCCCAACTCATACAGCGGGACACACGCTCGACCTCGCGTTTCTCTCAGGGCAGTGGAGACGTGATCTGAAATTAGAGGGCATTGCGATCTCACCCCTGTCATGGTCACATCACTTCCTACTGAGGCTGGACTTTCGGAAACCACTCCCCCACTGCAGGGAGGTGGAGCCGATTAAGTGGTTCCGCCCTAGGTGCCTGATAGACCCTATGGAATTTCAAACGGAGCTTGGGGATATACCCGGCTCCCTTGCCCGCAGCCTGACAGAGTCCTTGGTCACTGCTTGGAATATAGCAGCGGCTGGGGCTCTTGATCGGATTGTCCCTTTGTGACCTCTCCACGGCAGTGGATCCAGGAGGGCTCCTTGGTTTACCGAGGAACTCCGGGAGATGAAGCGCCAAAAGAGACGCCTAGAGCAACGCTGGAGGGCTAGTAACTCCGAAGCTGACCGAGCACTGCTAAGAGCCTATATTAGGACTTATCTCGTGGCAATACGGGCGGCAAAATGTGCACATTTTCCCGCTCTTATTGCGTCCGCAGAATCTCGCCCAGATGCCCTGTTTAGGATTACCCGCTCCCTTCTCAAGGGGAGGGATGTGGAGGAACCCTTGCAGGGAAGAGCTGAGGAATTTGTCCAGTTTCTGTTGGACAAAGTCGCCCAGATTCGGACGGACCTGGACTCCACTTGGGCAGTTCCTGCCGAGATGCCGGGGGTGGGGCTTGATCGGATTTCTTGGATTGAGTTTCAATCTGTTACTCCTGAGGAAGTGGACAAGGCCATGGGAGCGGTAAGTGCCTCCACCTGCCTATTGGACCCGTGCCCCTCCTGGCTGGTTTCCGCCAGCAAGGAGGTTACACGAGGCTGGTTCCAGAGAATTATTAACACCTCTCTGCGGGAGGGATCTTTCCCGCAGCCCCTAAAGGATGCGGTGGTGAGACCCCTCCTTAAGAAACCTTCTCTGGATCCAGCTATTCTTAATAACTATCATCCTGTCTCCAACCTACCCTTTGTTGGGAAGGTTGTTGAGAAGGTGGTGGCCTTTCAACTCCGACGGTCCTTGGACGAAGCTGATTATCTTGATCCCTTCCAGTCGGGTTTCAGGCCTGGTTACTCCACCGAAACTGCTTTGGTCGCGCTGACCGATGATCTCTGGGGGGCCAGGAATAGAGGACTTTCCTCTATCCTGGTGCTTCTTGACCTCTCAGCGGCCTTCGATACCATCGACCATGGTATCCTTCTGTGAAGACTGGGGGAGGTGGGAGGCACCGTTTTACGGTGGTTCTCCTCTTACTTCTCTGACAGGTCGCAGTTGGTGTTGGTTGGAGGACAGAGGTCGACCCCTAGGCCCCTCAAATATGGGGTGCTGCAGGGCTCGGTCCTGTCCCCCCTCCTATTCAACATCTACATGAAGCCGCTGGGTGAGATCATTCGCCGGCACGGGATCAAGTACCACCAATATGCGGACGATACTCAATTGTACCTGTCTGCCCCGTGCCAACTCAGCAAAGCAGTGGAAGTGATGTGCCAGTGCCTGGAGGCTGTTAGGGTCTGGATGGGAGTAAACAAGTTGGCACTCAATCCAGACAAGACCGAGTGGCTTTTGATGTTTCCTCCCAAGGATAGTCTGAATTTTCCATCTATTAGCCTGGGGGGTGAAAGCTTACACCCCTCAGAGAAGGCCCGCAACTTGGGTGTCCTCCTGGATCCGCATCTGACTTTAGAACATCATTTGTCGGCTGTGACCAGGGGGGCTTTTGCCCAGGTTCGCCTGGTGCACCAGTTGCGACCCTATCTGGACCGGGAGGCACTTCAAATGGTCACTCATGCCCTCGTCACTTCAAGGCTCAACTACTGCAACGCACTCTACATGGGGCTACCCTTGAAGAGTGTTCGGAGACTGCAGTTGGTCCAGAATGCAGCCGCACGAGCGATATCGGGTGTACCTCGATATCGCATGTTACACCTATCCTCCGCGAGCGGCACTGGCTCCCCAAGGTGGCGCAGTGGTTAAATGCAGCACTGCAGTCTACTGCTAGATCAGCAGTTCAGCGGTTCAAATCTCACCGGCTCAGGGTTGACTTAGCCTTCCATCCTTCCGAGGTGGGTAAAATGAGGACCCAGATTGTTGGGGGCAATATGCTGACTCTCTGTAAACCGCTTAGAGAGGGCTGAAAGCCCTATGAAGCGGTATATAAGTCTACTGCTATTAGTCTCCGGACGCGCTACAAAGTGCTGGTGATTACCTTTAAAGCCCTACATGGCACTGGACCTGGATATCTGAGAGACCGTCTCCTGCTACACACCTCCCAACGTCCAATAAGAACCCACAGGCTAGGCCTCCTCCGGGTGCCGTCGACCGGACATTGCCCACTGGCGACCACTCGGGGAAGAGCCTTCTCTGTAGCTGCTCCGGCTCTGTGGAATGAGCTACCAGCAGAGATCCGGACCCTTCCCACCCTCGTGGCCTTCCAAAAAGCCACCAAAACCTGGCTGTTCCGACAGGCCTGCGGTTCTGATTTTTGAATCAGGTTCAACCCCCAATTAAACCGAATGTATGTTTTTTGTTTTTTTAATTGTTCGTATTGTTTGTATTCTCCCCCTGTGTGTATTTCATTTCATTTCGTATTTGTAAGCCACCCGGATTCCCCAGGGATTGGGCGGCATATAAACCCTTTAAATTGTGAATTGTGAATTATGAATTGCAGTATCCTTCCCCTGGAGTGGGGAGGGAGTGGAGATTTTGCAGTATCCTTCCCCTGGAGTGGGGAGGGAATGGAGATATTACAATATCCTTCCCCTGGAGTGGGGAGGGAGTGGAGATTTTGCAGTATCCTTCCCCTGGAGTGGGGAGGGAATGGAGATTTTGCAGTATCCTTCCCCTGGAGTGGGGAGGGTATGGGGATTTTGCAGCATCCTTCCTGTGCTACGCCCACCAAGCCATGTCCACAGAAATGGTAGTAAAATTTTTTGAATCCCGACACTGCTTCAGGTGCTTTGGAGAACAGGTTGACCCACTGTCTCAGAGGTGCTGAACTATAATTCCCAGAAGTCTCACCCAGAGTGCCCAAAGCCTCTGGCCACAAACGTAAAACAAAACAAGGGGCAAAAATCATTTTGGAATTGAACATTTTATTTAGGAAGTACCCTGTGGCTTTTGCTGTCACTATATCGGACTTTGTTCAACATTGACCTTGTAAAATAATGTAGCATGGTGAAACATGTGGGGTTGGGGAATCTCATTAGGAATAGAAGGGATGAGCAGATATTGTTGTCAAATGTTATACATTTTCTCTTTAAAAGAAAAAAAAATAAGAATTTTGACTTTGGGGCTAATAAAACTTCTGTTCAACTTTCTTCTAGATCCTTGGCTGAACAGAGAGAGACTGGAAGATGTGAAGTTTGCAGTGAGAGTCTGCAGTTGTAAAAGCAGAAAGGCAGAAATACAATGCCTCTTTCTCACAACAACAACAACAACAACAACAACAACAACAACAACGGGAATCCCAACACCAAGCCTGTAATGTATCAGGGTAAAAACCCCTTTTTGGATGCAAGGTTTGAGTTCAGATTTGAAAACAGGGTTTTTGCATTAACTGGGCGGCTTCTTCAGCTCTCTGGCATGGCTGACCTACACCTTGAAGTGATGTACTTTTCCCGGACAAAGTTTTATAGGGTGGGTGTGATCGTGCGATGGCACTGTTGGCACTTCTCTTTTAGCCACATGAGGTGGGATTGCCGTCCCATGTTCGTGAGAATGAGTCTCATGTGAGGCACTTGTATGGTTGTGTGAATGGACGAGGTCCAGGACAGTATTGTTGTATCCTGGGGACACAATGCTTTTTCTAAAGTGATGCTCCACCAAATGGCTATGAGAATGTCCGTCCTGGAAAACAAAACACAACAACAACATGTAAACACGGATGAGTCTTCTTCGGCCATTGAACCAGGAGCCGCGGTGGCGCAGTGGTTAGAGTGCAGTACTGCAGGCTACTTCCGCTGCCTGCCGGCTGCCTGCAATTTGGCTGTTCAAATCTCACCAGGCTCAAGGTGGACCCAGCCTTCCATCCTCCCGAGTTGGGCAAAATGTGTACCCGAATTATTGGTGGCAAACACGATGACTCTGCAAACCGCACAGAGAAGGCTGCAAACCACTGTAAAGCAGTATATAAGTCTAAGTGCTATTTTATCCTGCTTTGACCTTTCCAACGCATTAACACGAAAGTGATCTAAGAAACCCCACTGAAAACTGAACATAGGAAAATCGGCGGCTCTTAATATTTCCAATAGAGGGAAGTCCTCATTTGTTTAGTGACTTTTCGAAAGTACACAGCCATGGCTGGGGAATTCTGGGAGTTGTAGTCTACATATCTTAAAGTTGACGAGGATGAGAAACTCTGGTGTGGAGGAAGAGGAGGGAGGATGAACAAAATTGCATTTAACATACATACCTTAACATCAAAGATGACACAGTCCGATTCATACTTTTCGTCTGTAGGCTTTCCAGTGGCAGCATGCGATCTAAACACAGTGGCTCTGCATAATCCAAAATGCTGCAGAGAAGGAAGAATTAAGATATTTCCACGTGAACCCCAAAAGCTACTAGTCAACTAAAGAATCTGGTCAGATCACAACCCAGTTCATTAGAGTACTCGGCATCGTATCCTTCTTCAGATGTTGATGGGAAGTTTGGGAATGCATTATTTCTGGACCAATTGCGAAGAAATTGATTTTGTGCAGAGGTTAAATTGTAGGATTTGGGCTGGTGAGAGCCAGATTCAAGTCTCTATTTCTCTATGGAATATTTGGCCTTGTATATTTATTTGGAATGTGGCTCTGGTTTGCTAGGAGAGAGAGGGGGGGAGAGGGAGGGAGAGAGGGGGAAGAAAGAAAGAGAAAGAAAGAAAGAAGGAAAAGAGAGAAAGAAGAGAGAGGGAGGAGAGAAAGAGAAAGAAATAGAGAGAAAAAAAGAAAAAAGAATAGGGAGAGAGAGAAAGAAAGAAAGAAAGGAGAGAGGGAAAAGAGAGAGGAAGAAGGAGAGAGAAAGAGACTGAAAGAAAGAAAAAGAGAAGAGAGACAAATAGAAAGAAAGAAAGAAAGAAAGAAAAAGGGAGAAAGAGGAAAGAAAAGAGAGAGAGAGAAAGAAAGGATAGAGAAAAGAGAGAGAGGGGGAGAGAGGGGGAGGAAGAGTGGGAGAGAGAGAGTGGGAGAGAAAGGGAGGGAGGGAGAGAGAGGGAGCGGGGAGGGAGGGAGAGGAAGAGATGGCAATTGCTCAGATAGGATTGGCGTTGACCCTCGCACTTACCGCTTCTCCTAATGCTTTGGGATCACAGTGATAGTTGTCATCGTGAGCTTCCTGATGAGTGCAGTTGGTCTCCACAATAGCAAACTCCACATAGTAACCTTCAGGGTCGAACTGAAATCAAAGCAAGAGACATTTCAGCTGGGTTGTGGGCAAAGTTGAAGGGCTGGGAGAATGAAGTTTTAGTCCTGTCTGCTGCATCTCCCCACCATCATCCATGGTCACCTGTTCCTCCTGAAATTTTCCACCTTCCTTTGGCAGAGAGGGAGAGGGGGGTGATTCGTGATCCCCAGACTCCCTGAGAAATAAGTATTTCTTGGCTTTTATGTGGCTGCTTCATTTCTTCTGTTTTAGAATATTTACAACAGAATAGAGCTGGAAGGGACCTTGGAGGTCTTCTAGTCCAGCCCCCTGCTCAAGCAGGAGAACCTATGCCATTTCAGACAAGTGGCTGTCCAGTCTCTTCCTAAAACCTCCAGTGATGAGGCACCCACAACTTCTGGAGGCAACTTCTGTTCCACTGGTTAATTGTCCTCAATGTTACGACGTTTCTCCTTAATTCCAGGTTGCTTCTCTCCTGGATTAGTTTCCATCCATTGTTTCTTTTCCTTCCCTCTGGTGCTTCGGAGAATCATTTGACCCCCTCCTCTTTGTGGCAGCCCCTCAAATACTGGGATACTGCTATCAGGTCACCCCTAATTCTTCTTTCCTTTACTAGCCAAACCCAAAACCTGCAGCTGTCCTTCATGTGGCATTTTACTTAGTGGCTGTTTCTAAGTTTCCCTTGGCTGGGTATTGGCCATAATTATATTTTATAAATAAAATGTCAGTGAATCCTTGTTCACTGGATTCAGAGGCTTGGGACATAAATTTAAAAGAGCCGGCTACAGCCACTGGCTCTTGAAAAGTTATCTATCCCTTTTTTTTCTTCTTCTTAGCAGCTGCTTCTTTGTGGAGTCTTGGTACCCTCTGAACTCGGCTGTTTTCTTGCAGACATTTTATTACCCAAACTAAATAACATCATTTGTCAGGGGTGGGATTGAAAAATGTTAGCAACCACTTCTCTGCCCCATTGCTGGGTGGGTGTGGCCATGGTGGGTGGGGCCTATTCAGCCTCCTGCACCATGGGGAGGGGAGTTTTCACCTCAAGCCTCCAGGAGGCTGAAAATGGCCTCCTCTGGGCCTCCAGAGCTGGGGAGGCCAAAAACCAGCCCATTTCAGGACTTCTGGAACTCCCAGAAGGACCATTTTTCACCTCCTAGAACCTCTGGATGAGCCCTGCACTTAATTGGCATAGTGAATGGACCATGTGGAGACTTCTGGAAAGCGAGGGGAGGCATGGGCGTGGCCAGCCATTCCTTGCAACTATCCGTTCAGCGAACTAGATGTAAAATTAACAACCGGTCCACCCAACCGGTCAGAACCGGCTGAATCCTACCCATGTCATTGGTGTTAGTCTATGATCAGTTTAGCACTGATGATGTTACCTAGTTTGGTTAATGAAACATCTGCAAGAAAACAACCAAGATCAGAGAACACCCAGGACCCCTCATTTCAATCCTGAGCTACAAATATTCTCCTTTCTTGATATCTGGTTCTTTTCCTAGATTTTTGCAGATCTCTCCCATTCCCCCCCATCTCCTCCTGTTTTCTCCTAGTTATATGAAGTATCAAAGCATTAAACTGGAAGAGTTAATCGGAATTCCTTTTTAAGATTTGCATACTAACCTTCTGCTGCCCTCTTGAAATCTCAAGGACTTCGTAAGCATGGTGGGGCAGTTTGTCATTGTGTTTATGGAGCACATAGTTAGCAGAATCTACCACATGAGGGTCACTCAGAGACAAAAGAATTGGACATTTTGGACAATGTTGCCGCACGTCTTCCACAGAATCTGAAAAGACAAAAAAAATTGTCAAGAAGGTCATTTACAGATACAGATTAACAGAACAGGAAGGGACTTTTTAGGTCATTTAGTCCAACCCCCTGTCCAAGCAGGAGACCCTGCACCATTTCTGACAAATGGCAGTCCAGTCTCTTCTTAAAAATTCCTAAGGTGCTGCTGAGTTTTAAAGAAAGACTGGGTTAGTAACTCCACCATCATAAAAAGTTAATAAAACAGGACAGGAAATGACAAGGTGTCACTGGTTAGCTCGGCTCTTATAGTTCAGGGGTTGGCAACCTGCGGCTCTGGAGCCGCATGTGTCTCTTTCATCCCCCTACTGTGGCTCCCAGCACCAGTTGGCTATAGAATCAATAGGGCTTTTGGTTAGGATAGGTAGAGGAAAAAGAACGCTGCGCTAAGAGGAGACTCCATGGTGGGGGAACAGGACTTCCGGTCAGCTCCAGAATTGAATGGGGGTTTCTGGTTAGGACTTTTGTGGCTCTTTGAGAGTTTAAGGTTGCCGACCCCTGTCTTAGTTTCTTGAACCCAGCCCATCTAAGAATCCAAGAGGGACGAGGACAAATTACCTGGCTCTGAGTGGCATTTTGCAGCAACCACTTTGTCGACGCCCTCATCACTGAGCAGCTTGACATCACAGTCTGCTTCAACAGCCTGGAGATACAAAGGCATCAAATTAAACATGTTAAACTTTAACTTAACATGATTTAACTAACCATTTTGGGTTAGTGCTTTTAAAACTGGTGCCTTCTGGGGGATTTATAGCATTAGTAGGTTTTATTATGGTCCATTACAGCATATTTCATGTTCTTAACAGAGAGATTATTAAAATAAGCACAGTGCACCAGTAACTTGGGTAGACTAATTTGTGAGGCAGTATCATTACGGTAGCTAGTGCACTGTGGTAGAATGCAGTCTGGATTCCCAGGTGGAAGGGGTTAGGGTTAGGGGTTAGGGTTAAAGAAAACGAGGTGGTGTCTTAGCAGGTGCGAAGGATGGTAAGCAAAGCATTTTAAACTATACCTTATAACCTTTCAAATGGAATAATAATAATAATACTATAAGAATGGCAAAGAAAAAGAATAATTATGTGAATGTATATCTATAACTGTATGAAAGAGAATAAATGACAGTAAAAAATATAAAACATTATATAGGTAAATAATATTTGGTCATAAGTAGCTAAGTTTAAATAAATAAAGAAATATACATAAAAATAGATAACGAATAAGGAGATTATGAATGGAAGATGGAAATGTATAGTAGGGAAAACACTAACTGCAAAGAAACCGATTCGGAACTGCAGTATGATATACGATGGAACTTATTGTTCCTATGTTGTTTTTAAGTTATGTGTTTGTTTTTGTTGATGTGCTTATGTGTTTAAAATAAAAAAAAATTATCACATTACGGTAGCTAGTGCACTGTGGTGAATGCAGTCTGGATTCCCAGGTGGGAGGGGCTAGGGTTAGGGGTTGCATTCCAGAGAAGCAAGAGACAGTTTAGATAGTTTGGTTGGGAAGAAGAAGGTCAAGGCAGCTCCTCCCTAGAAGTTCTCAGAATACTGTATACGTTTAATGATGCAAGTAGTTTGCTTTATGGTGGCATGATTTCTGTCTGTACTAGGTAAGGAACAATAAAGGAAAATTGCTTTGCCCTAACTTAGCGGGTCTCTCTTGGTTTTGATTGTGACCTGCATACTTGCTTCAAAACTATCTTATCGGTGTCTTTGGTGCAGGTGGTGTAATATGAGAACTTCTACTTGGGCAGTTCCATGTTGATGAAATTTGGACACTAACCTCTAAACCTGGGGGATCTAATCTTGGACATAGCTTGCTGGGGAATTCCGGGAGTTGAAATCCACAGGCCTTAAAAGTGGTTGTGGTTGGATACCTCCTGCTCTAAGCAGAGGAGCAACAAGGTACTTTTCATGGCATCTGGCATGGGAACAATTCAACTTTGGACATCACGGGGTGAACTTGAAAGAAGAATTGACTTCTCAATTCCTGACTAATTCGTTGCTCAGAGTTGAAATAAAATCTGGCTATGTAATGTAGGAAGTTAGCACCCACCCCTCTCCTGGAAAAAAATGAATCATTGTAGGAAATATTAAAAGGGCAGAATATTTCCCCCTAAAAGGGAGGCAGAAGCTCAGCCTCCCCACCTTTGTCAGTGGGCCATTGGTTATGTTCTACATAACCAAGATCTACCTCCTTCAGGCAGAGCCATAATAGGAATCCCAAAGCCCTTTCATTACATCATCACCCAGCAACAGCTCAACCAAGCTTGGGACTCAAAGGACAGACAGCCTACAAAGTTAGCTAAGGCCCCACGCCCCCTGGGAGTCTGACTACCAATCAGAATACATTTCTTACACAGGAACAGGAAGCTCCAAGGCGGGGCCCAAGAGAGGGTATAAAACTAGGGCACTCTTGACATCTCTTCCCTTTTTTTTCCTTCAAGATCTTAGAAATGTGAAATTTACACAAGCTCAAAATCTGAGAGAAAATTTTTATAAGATGTTCTATAGATGGCACTTAGATCCTAAAAAGCTGGCTTCTATGTATCCAAACTTACAGCCTAAATGTTGGAGATGTGGTTCTCTCGATGCTACATATTTTCATATATGGTGGACCTGTCAAAAGGTTAAGGCATTTTGGATAAAAATATGGTGGATTATTAAAATATTTTAAAATATTTTTAAAAGAAGGATAAAGTTTACTCCTCAGCTATTCTTTCTAGGTATATGTACTGACTTTACAGTGGTAGAGACTAACTTGATTTTGCATCTAATAACGGCAGCAAGACTGTTGGTGGTGCAATACTGGAAGAAGGAAGATTTGCCTACAACTCAAGAATGGACATTGAAAGTTACAAACTTAGCTGAGATGGCAAAAATATCGGCATATCTTAAAGATCACTCAAATGAGAGATATAAACGAGACTGGAAAAATGGATTGACTATATACAAAATAAATATGGGACCAAGAAATTCCAGTTAGCCTATGCTTAAGATCAGAAATGATTTAAATTGTTTAAAGTTGGTTCAGCAAGAAGAAGCTAAGGTCAATGTAGAATGTCATTAATTTCTTTATTTCTTTTTTTTTCTCAATAGATTTTAGATTGTGTTTGTTAGAAATCCATACCGTGTACGGGTTCTGGGAAGTCGGGGGGGGGGAAGGTGGAGGGGGGTTGGGGGAGAGGGTGGAGGGGGGGAGGGGTATATATTAGGCTAGACAAGAATTTGGTGGTAAACTAGAATTATTTTGATATACAAGAAATTGTAGTTCGATGTTTTACTGATTGAGGAATGATGAAATGTTTGCCTTAAAAGAAATAAAACTTTTGAAACAAGATCTTCAAGTCATGTTACCCCCTTTCCCCAGGACCTCAAAGCGTGTGGTCCTGTCCACCATTAAAACCATCTTCCCAAACAGCCTCCATGTTTCCAGCGTCTTTCTCCCCACTTGGAACTGAACCCAGAAGGACATTTCTTCCAACAGTAATGTGCACTCAAAACGAATGTGTGTGGAATATGTTAGTGACAGCTGAGTTTTCCTTAATCCATTGTTGACCAGTGTGTATACGTGTTCAGAAACTCAATTTACTCTTGGTGGAGTGGTAAGAAGCCACCTGTCCTCTCACAAAGCCTTACATTTTCAAGAAGCTTCAGGCACTTACATGGTATTGCTGTGCTCTTACAGAACAATTCTCGATGGGAGTTGGATCCAAGACGTGACACACCGTCTCCAGGAGATCTAGCTCAAGGAAGATGACCTTCCCATGGGGTCTCTGAAATGAAAAATTAGCACGAGAATGACTTTTCTCCCTGCACATTTCTGCCTCTGTTGCATCAGCTGACTCACAGAAATGTTTGAATTGACACACTAGTTAAAGACCTCGCCCCGGCGTGCTTCTCAGTTATCGACTGCTTTGAAGAAAAGGAAATGTCAATGCTGCCTTAAGTTGAACATGGTTCCTTCAGAGGTTGCAAGGCAGGAATGGACAAGGCTGACATGTCCTGACCTGAACATCTGCTCTGCATGTGGCATGAGGTTTTCTTGTAGGCCTCAGCTAATTTCCCAGTTGTTGGTTTTTCCCAGGTCTGGGTGGAAGAAATGGCCTCTTTCTGACATTGCATAGTTCCCATGAGTGCATATGGTCTATTCAACCACCACCAGTTTGGCTCCAAAAAATGCCATTGGGTAATCCTGATCTGTCTACCTACACATCAGTGGTGGGATCCGGATCCCGTTCCAACCAGTACAGGCCCAGCATCATCTACATGGACACACACAGCATGCACGGACATGCGTCTTACCATCCAGGGGCGCCTATGCGAGCCTACGCGATTCTCCAGCTGCTCGGCAGAGCGTCACGCAGGTGCTGTATGCGCCATGCGCAGAAGCGGAAGCGCTGATGACTTTAAAGACAGGTAAGGAGCGCGGGCGGGCAGGTGGCCCTCCAGAGCACCATACTGGAGCAGTATCTGGTGCTCCAGATAGGCTCCGGTACACTCGTACCGGGTGGGGGTACAGCCTACAACCCACCACTGCTACAAAAACTTAGGACAACTGTTTGGGACAGGAGGTCTAATGAAGATCATATTGTTGGGAGGGAGCTAACATTTTGCCCAGTTGGAGAGTTCATTTACTCACTTAACCCAGTTGCAGAATTAACCATCTCCTGGATTTCTATCACACACTGAACCATTAACTAACCCAAGGGGCTGAGCTGATGCAACAACTCTAACTGGTGCTCACACCAAGCTCTGCATATATGAGCCATGATGGCACAGTGGTTAGAGTGCAGTACTGCAGGCTATTTCTGCTGATCACCGGCTGCCAGCAGTTTGGCAGATCGAATCTCACCAGGCTCGAGGTTGACTCAGACTTCCATCCTTCCGAGGTGGGTAAAATGAGGACCCAGATTGTTGGGGGCAAATAGGCTGACTCTGTAAACCGCTTAGAGAGAGCTGTAGAACACTTTGAAGTGGTATATAAGTCTGTTATTGCTGCCCAAAAGCAATCACAAAAACATGCTTTGTGCTAGTTAAACATGTTGTGTGTATGGTGCAGATCACAAGGTGACCACCCTCCCTTTCTAAGGATCCGATAGCTAAAGAAGCAGCAGTCTTCTATCGCTGAGATGAGGTGGGAGCATTGCATGTCACTATCAACAAAATGATGGACACCTGTTGTCCACACCCATCTAGCAATTCAATTGAAATGGAAGCTATGAGATTACAGAACATTGACTAGAAAGGGGCCATAAAGGTAAAGGTTTCCTTCACACATATGTGGCGGTGCTCATCTATGGGGCGGTGCTCATCTATGGGGCGGTGCTCATCTCTGTTTCAAAGCTGAAGAGCCAGCACTTATCCGAAGACGTCTCCATGTGGCCGGCATGACTAAACACCAAAGGCGCATGGAACGCTGTTACTTTCCCATCAAAGGTAATCCCTATTTTTCTACTTGCATTTTTACATGCTTTCAAACTGCTAGGTTGGCAGAAGCTGGGACAAAGAACAGGAGCTCACTCCCTTACGCGGTGCTAGGGATTCGAACCGCCGACCTTTCTGATCGACAAGCTCAGTGTCTTAGCCACTGAGCCACCACGTCCCTATAAAGAGGCCATAGATTGCCCAAATCTCAGCAGGAAGACTACAGCAATTGACTTGCACAACATCAACCCCCCCCCCCAAAAAAATCACCTAACGGTTATTGATTTAGTAAAGGAAACTAGGAAGTTTTTTCCTCCCATTGTACTTACCCGGGGCAGGACATGAACATCCTTGATTATATTGAGAGCATGTTTGTATCCGTGTATACTGTGTTCGTTGATGTAGCTCACGGCCACACTTGCAAATCTTTCAGCTTCTTCGCCGTTGCAATCGAATTGCGGCCCAAAGTGATGGCTAAGCGTGCATCCTATAATCTGACCCAGGAGCACGAGAGCTACCAGGGAATTCATGGTTGGGTTCAGAGATGATGTACAAGGCACCGACAGAAGGAAGGTAGGCTTCAGGGGATCCGATGTCAGGTGCCCCTTTATATGGAGTGTTTCTGTCCCCTGTCCTCCCCCCTCCCACTTGCCACCTGCATTGGCTTACTTGGGAGGATGCAATATTTGCCAAAGGTCCTGCAAACAAGAGGAAAGGAAAAATAAATATGTGGGGACATCTAGTCAAAGTTTGATTAGATAAGGGGGAAAAGCGCAGATTGTGCGGAAAGGGGGAAAGCTACTCCCCTAGTCAATCAGCCATATTAATCCCAGGATATACCGCTGCAGAAAAGGGTATTTTAAGAGTACAAAACTATATAGCAAGGACGCACAAAGTCAGTGTGAATTATAACATATGGAAGACTTTGTGTCAAACCTCAGCTCCCTTACTGACCTAACTAACAGGGATTAAGTGCCATCCATCTGATGTTGACTCCTAGCAACTGATTCGACCTTTTCTAAAATGATCTGTCCCCAGACTAGCTTTTAGGCCACCCAACATGGCAACCATTGTAATTGCAATCAACTCGATCCATCTTGGGCATCAACTCCATCCATCCTCCTCCTCTTTTCATCCCTTCCACCTTTCTCACCATTACAGATCCATTTGTTTGTTTCCTTCGCTACCCATGCTGTTCTGTAGGCCAGAGGTGTTCAATATGGGCACTTTTAAGACCTTCATGTTATGACGGCAGCTAGGAGTGTATTTGCACAAAATTGGAAAAGTGAAGAGATCCCTGCAGAGGAGAATGCGATTAGGAAAATATTACCCTGTTTCCCTGAAAATAAGACCTCCCTGGACAATAAGCCCAATCAGGCTTTTGAGCGCATGCACTAAAATAAGCCCTCCCCAAAAATATTGCAACACAGAAGCAGCCATGAGGTGACCACGCTCACCGCCTCCTGCACCTCAAAAATAATAAGACCTCTCTGAAAATAAGGCCAGGTGCTTATTTTTTTTTGGGGGGGGGGGGTCAAAAGAAAATAAGACCCTGTCTTATTTTGGGGGAAACACAGTAGAATGTGCAGAAATGAACAGATTGATGCTGGCTATCAAAGAGAAAGCACAAACTGATTATTATATAATTTGGGAATCTTTATACCAGTGGTTAGATAATAGACATAAGAATTAATACTAAAAGACGTTATCTAAAGTGTAGAAAATGTATCATTAGTTAACATAACTAATAAAGTTAAATAAATTACAATGGGGTTGTTATAATATTAGATACTTATGGTATTGGAAATTAAGCCAAGATGGGATTAAATAATGAATAAGATTGTATATTTCAATGTTGGCACAAAATATTTGTATCTAGATGATGTACCTAGATGGTTAATGGAAAATGGATTGTTTACACAAAAATAAAATAGAAACATTTAATAAAAAAAAGACTTGAGGACTTCAACTCCCAGAATTCCCCAGCCAGCATGGACACCCCTGCTCTAGAGTCTTATACAATACAATAATACAATAGCAGAGTTGCAAGGGACCTTAGAGATCTTCTAGTCCAACCCCCTGCCTAGGCAGGAAACCCTATATTGTTTCATGGCTATCCAACATCTTCTTAAAGACTTCCAGCGTTGGGGCATTCAAAACTTCTGGAGGCAACTTCTGTTCCGCTGGTTAATTGTTCTAATTGTCAGGAAAATTCTCCTCAGTTCTAAGTTGCTTCTCTCCTTGATTAGTTTCCACCCATTGCTTCTTGTCCTACCCTCAGGTGCCTTGGAGAATATTTTGACTCCCTCTTCTTTGTGGCAACCCCTGAGATATTGAAACACTGCTATCATGTCTCCCCTAGTCCTTCTTTCTATTAAACTAGACATACCCAGTTCCTGCAACCGTTCTTCATATGTTTTAGTTTCCAGTCCCCTAATCCGCTTTGTTGCTCTTCTCTGCACTCTTTCTAGAGTCTCCACATCTTTTCTACATCGTGGTGACCAAAACTGAATGCAGTATTCAAAGTGTGGCCTTACCAAGGCATTCAATTCTGGAGCCATCCGGATATCCGGTTTCCCCACCATAGAGTTTCCTCCTAGTGTGGCATCCTTTTTCCTCTACCTGTCCTAACTGAACACTCTATCAATTGTGGAGCCGACCAGTGACAGGGAGCTGCAGCAGAGGGATGAAAGAGCCACATGCGGCTCCAGAGCCACAGGTTTCTGACTCCTGTGCTAGGTGACCCTATTATCAAGCTAGAAGGCCTCAATGGGGCCACAGCTATAGAATTGCAAGGTATATCCTGATACTGGGGATTAAACTGTGCTCTTTCAAGAAGGATCTGAGGAATAGCAAACAGGATCTGGTGGTCCTTTGGGGAAACACATTTGGGACTTCTTATTTCACTAAGAGACCTTCCTTCCCTAATTTTGATGAAATGTGGAGCTATGGGGAGCATTTTATGTGACATCAAAAGGGAAGACTTTTCCACTACGTGCGGACAAGGTCATCAAATATGTTCAAAGTCAAAATTTAAGGTGAATGAACAAGGCTTCAATCAACAGAACTCTCTGAAAAGTAGCCAAAGCTAACATTTCTTGATAAAATAGTTTACAAGTTCATGGACAGGCAGTCTGTCCCAAAAATCAGAGTTTGTCCTTCTTCCTCTGCTGATTCCATAGATTTACACCACCCACTACTCTTTTCTGTCATAGGTAGACCTCAATTTATGGCTGCAATTGAGCCCAACATTTGCATTGTTAAGTGAGATGATTGCTAAGTGGGTTTCACTTCATTTCATGCCACAGTTGTTAGTGAATCACTGCAGCTGTTAAGTCAGTAAAATGGTGACTGACTTAACAGCTGGTGAATTTGGCTTCCCTGTTGACTTTGCTTGTCAGAATGTCGCAAAAGGGGAGCAGGGCACTGCAACCGTCATAAAAATGAACCAGTTGCCAAGTATTCGAGTTTTGATCACATGACTTTGGGGATGCTGCAACCATCATATGGGTGAAGAATGGTCATAAGCCACTTTTTTCAGTGACATTGTAAGTCTGAACGGTCGCTAAATGCCAAGAACTACGTACATAGGTATATATGTATGTATCAGTGGTGCGTTGCAGGTGGTATGCCCCGGTACGCGTACCGGTGCTTGCCGGGAAAACCAGGTACCGTTCCAGTACGGTCCTCCAGAAGGCCCGCCCACCCGCCCACCTTACCTGTATTTGAGCTCTTCTGCACTTCGTACGATGCCTGTGCGGCGCTCCGCCGAGCAGCTGGAGCGTTGCAGAGGCATCGCGGTGTGTCGCAGGAGGTAAGGATGCATATATGCACTGCACACATGTGCACGCATGCCGCACATGTTCATGTGGTGGACGCCGAGCCACGTTGCACTGTACCGATTGCAATGGGATCCAGAGCCAACCACTGGTATGTATGCATACATCATACATATATACATGCATAGAAGATAGGGTCAACCTGTTCTCCAAAGCACCTGAGGGTAGAACAAGAAGCAATGGGTGGAAACTCATCAAGGAGAGAAGCAACTTAGAACTAAGGAGAAATTTCCTGACAGTGGTTTCCTTTTGCCGCTAAGTGATCCAAATATAACTCCAGTGACTTTCCCCACATGTTATGGCCAAAGTGAGACACAATTTCATGATTTTGCCTTCTAAAAACATGTCAGGTGTTCTGTGTGCCAGTACAAATTAATGCAAAATTAATGCAACGGCCACACATGGGTTGCTGTTGTTTGTAAACAAACAACAGGAAATTTGGCGCTTACCCAAAAAACCACCCAATTTGGTCGTGGTCAGAAACGTTCATGACCAGAGGTTCTACCGTACTTGCTTGTTAATCAGCTTTGGTGTCCAAGGAATACACAGGAGCCTTCTCCTGCACCTCAGCTCAGACAAGTTGATTTTCTTCCTTCTTGCTTTTGTTGGTTCTTAGGTTGAGAGAGAAGGACTGAATCAGAATACAGCTGGAAGGGACCTTGGAGGTCTTCTAGATCAGCCCCCTGTTCAAGCAGGAGATCCTCTACAAGTTCAGACAAGTGACTGTCCAGTCTCTTCTTTAAAAAATCCAGTGATGAAGAACCTACAAGTTCTGAAGGCAACTTCTGTTCCACTGGTTAATTGTCCTCACTGTTAAGATGTTTCTCCTCAATTCTAGGTTGCTTCTCTCCTTGAATAGTTTTCATCCATTGTTTCTTGTCCTGCCCTCTGGTACTTTGGAAAATAAGCTGATCCACTCTTCTCTGTGGCAGCCCCTCAAATGTTGCAACACTGCTGTCATGTCCCCCTTAGTCCTTCTTTTCTCTAGACTGGCCGTAACCAATTCCTGCAGCCATCCTTCATATGTTTTAGTCTCTGGGCCTTTAATCATCTTATCTGCTTTTCTTTGCACTTTTTCCAAAGTCTCAACATCATTTTTGTAATGTGGGGACCAAAACTGGATGCAGTATTCCAGGTGTAGCCTTACTAAGGCTTCATAAAGGGGCCCAGAGATATCCAGGAGCCATCTATGGTTGAGTTCTTCATATATAGAGAGCCGAGGTGGTGCAGTGGGTAGAGTGCAGTACTGCAGGCCACTTCAGCTGACTGCTATCTGCAGTTCGGCAGTTCAAATCTCACCGGCTCAAGATTGACTCAGCCTTCCATCCTTCCGAGGTGGGTGAAATGAGGACCCAGATTGTTGGGGGCAATATGCTGACTCTGTAAACCACTTAGAGAGGGCTGAAAGCCCTATGAAGCGGTATATAAGTCTAACTGCTATTGCTATTGCTATATGTTTTAGTTTGGGTAAGCTAACTAAGTTGAAGCTTCTTCCCAGTTCAACATCTACCTATAATTCCACACTGCTTCTTGGAACCGAGAGAAGAAATGGCTCAAAGCCTCCCAGTGAGCACGATGGGCAGAACAAGCATCACAATGTCATCATGCCAGTTCCACCTTTTTGAGTGTGTACATGTCACAACATCGCATCCATGTTCAAAAAAGGGCAACGCTTGCAAGGCAAGACCCACCATTTCTGTTCCGCCGTTTGGATGAAACGGATGGATTCTGCAAATGTCCATGTCCATATCACTGGGCCCAACGTAGGCCTCATAGGGATAGAAGGAAACATCTGGGGAACGGGTTTGCCTCCTAGTATTTGAAAGTTCTGGGGATGTTTACTTTCCAAACTTGCTCATAGCCCTCAATGATTGAGAGCTAAATTAAAATCCTGAAGATGGACCATTAACTACTACGAGAGTGAAAAAATTGGACTCTATTTCCTCATTTATCTAGAGCTGGAGTGTCAAACTCAAGGCCCGTGGGCCGGATCCGGCCCACAGGGTGCTTAAATCTGGCCCACGGGAATTGATATTTCCAGACTGGCCTGTGATGCCTCTGCCAGCCCCCACAGAGCCTCGGTGCGGCACATTTTTGATTGACACATCAGAGCTGGGTTCCTACCAGTTCAGACCAGTTAGTAACCTGGCTGGCCACGCCCCCAAACCGGTTATATCCTTTTTCTATTCCATCTTGTTTTTTTTTTCTATCATTCTATCTATTCCACCTTGTTTTTTTCACTACTTTTTTCACTATTGCGCATGTGTGCACCCAAAGCGCCTCCCTGAGTGAACTGCAGTAACAGAAACCGGAACCCACCAGAGTGCAGCTGGAGGCCGGGGAGGCCAAAAATGGGTTGCACGGGGGCCTTGCGTGATCTTTGCGCAGCACGTTTTTGGCCAGGACACTGTTGCAGGAGGCCATGGAGTCAAAAACGGAGCCGGGGGGAGGGGGGCATGTGCTGTTACCCTGAGACCCATTTTTGGCTGACAGGGTGCTGCAGGAGAGATCCGTCCCATCTCCCCCTACTCCCTGCCCTCCCGCTGGCCCACGGGGGAGAACTACAATGCTTATCTGACCCTCAAAGAAATCCAGTTTGACACCTCTGATCTAGAGCACCCTTAAAAAGATTCCGAGTCCATATACGTGCGGTTTAAAATGCTGGTTTCCTTGGCCGCGTTGTGGAATCCCTCTGGATTTGCACCAAGAAGGTCAAAATTAAGGCTGCTGCTGTAAAAAAAAAAAAAAAGTTCAGGTGATGAGTTCCCCTTATCTCGTTTCTAAGTCAGATGGTGCCTAAACTTCCTCCTCAAAAGCCTTTAAGACGCTATTCTGATTTTTTCTCCCGTTAGCATATTTTAAGGAACAATAAAAACACAGCAACAAAAAAAGGAGGAAAAGCAAGTTTGCAAATGGAGGATGTTTCTCATTTGGGGCTCTTGTAAAATACACTGGAAAAAGTTACAAGGTTGCACAACGCAGGTCTCTCAAAATCAGCCTCTGAACCTTGGTGGATCAATAGAAGAGATCTCTGTCGCAATTCTTATCACTTTCTAGTGATAGTTTAACTACGAGCCTCCCTGGATTGCCCACACATCTCCCTTTAATGTTTAATTATATAAAAAGGGCAGCATGCACTGAAACCCCCCTCTTCCCATGTTCTCTCTAACCCAAACTGTAAGACAAATTCATTGTAGCCCAAATCACCCAGGGATTTTTTTTTTTTGTGGTTGACTGTGGAATAGAAACTGCAAACTGCAAAGAAGAATAGAGGGAAAGGGGGAGAAACACAGGATGGAAATGGGGGTCAAAAGGAAGAAGGGAACAAAACCAGCTGTGGGTTTCACATTTTGTTACAACCGGTTCGCCCCACGCGTGCTTGCTCACTTCACGCATGTGCCCGGCCTTCTGCACATGCGCTTTGCTCATGCGTACACCTTCTGCACAGGCGCCTGGCCTCACAAAACATGCCTAGAGCCAGGGTGGATGGGCCATCCACGATTTCGGACCCACGATTTCCATCACCAGTTCAGGCAAACTGATCCGAACCGGCTGAATACCAGCCGAGGTGGTGCAGTGGTTAAATGCAGCACTGCAGGCTACTTCAGCTGACTGCAGTTCTGCAGTTTGGCAGTTCAAATCTCACCGGCTCAGAGTTGACTCAGCCTTCCATCCTTCCGAGGTGGGTAAAATGAGGACCCGGATTGTTGTTGGGGGCGATATGCTGACTCTGTAAACCGCTTAGAGAGGGCTGAAAGCCCTATGAAGCGGTATAGAAGTCTAATTGCTATTGCTATTGCTATTACCTCTGAACAAAACTGAATAGTGATCAGGAGAGTAAAAAACAAGATATTAATCAGAGATAGAAAGAAAGACTCATAATTTCCTTTCAGCTGGAGTTCCTGTGGGAAGATGGAAGACGATCTGGAGATGTAGGGTTTGAGAAAATAGCTTGAAAGAGACTCAGTGCCAAAGCTCAAGTCATTTCCTCCTGCCAGGGAGATGACACTAGGAATAATTTTACAGCTGGCACAGACTAGTGTTGAAGGGATACAGATAATCTGCAGAAATGAACGATCTTATCCAGGGCTGAGATTCTGCCCTTTGGACCGGTTTGGGCAAACCGAATGTTAATTTTAATCTGGTTTGCCGAACCAGTAGTAATAGCCCACCTCACCCCTCCCAGGAGTCTCCACAGGGCCTGTTTTGGATGCCAGGTAAGTGCAGGAAAGGAGCAGAGGTTCTGGAAGGGTGAAAAACAGGCCTACCAGAATTACCAGAAGTCTGAAAATGTGCCTGTTTTCAGCCTCCAGAGAGCCTCTGGAGCCCAGGGGAAGCAGTTTTCGCCTTCCCGGAGGCTCAAGGAAAGTGTCTGGAGCCTGGGGAGGGTGGAAAATGCCCCCCCCATGCAGGAGGCCGACTAGGCCACACCCACCATGGCCACGGCCACCCAGCAACAGGGCAGCGAACCCGTTGCCGCAATTTTTGAAGCCCACCCCTAATCTTATCTATATTATTCATTCTATAAGGTCATTTTTGTCTTCTGTTTCCATGATAACCAAGTGTCTCTGTTATCCTGCACCTTCTCATTCTTCCACTTTCCTTTCCTCGAGAGACTTAAAAGAATTTCTATGTATTGTAAGGAGCCGAACAAAATGACAATAGTAAAGCAAACGATTGCTTCACAAGTTATTATGAAAGGGCTAAATTCACCAGGCGGAGAACTTGTTCCAAGCAGCAACTAATCTTCTCATTAATCTTGAAAAGCACCCAGGCTTTGCAGTAAGCCAACGTTGCAGCTGTTTGCGCTGTTGTGTTAATTCTTTCATCTTTCTTTCAACTCTAACAGATTTTCTACTATCAGTAAAATGTAAGCTGTCAATTGGGCCCTAAAAAGTGTTCTGCAAAAAAAAAAAAAAAATGGCTAGGACGTTGGTGGTATGATTAGGGATCTGGACGGGATCTGTTATGGACATTTTTCAATATCTGGGATCCCACCTCCAAGTCAATGGCGACATCAATGAGGAGAGCAAGGCAGTGGTGGGTTGCAGGTGGTACGCCCCGGTACGGGCATACCGGAGCCTGCCCGAAGCACCAAGTACTGTTCCAGTACGGTGCTTTGGAGAGCCCACCCGCCAGCCTGAGCTCCTTACCATGTTTTAAAGCTTTTGGCGCTTCTGCGCACGCGCATGGCGCATACAGCACCTGCGCGATGCTCTGCCAAGCAGCTGGAGTGTCGAGGAGGCTTGCAGAAGCCTTGTTTGCAGCTATGCATCTATGTGGGTGACGCCAGGGCTGTTCCAACCGTACCAGTTGGAATGGAATCCGGAACCCACCACTGGAGCAAGGGTAAATGCAGCCTGGATGTTTTGGCCAGATCTTACTGGTGTATTATGTGCCAGACAAATGCCAACCCATCTTAAATCTAAGATTTACAAGACAACCATCTGCCCTGTTGCACTGTGTGGCACAGAATGCTGGGTAGCAACAACAGGGATCGAAAGCTCTCTCCATGCCATGGAAATGTGAAATGCTTCATTGGATATTGGGCATCTTCCTCCCTTCTTGACCCCATCGCAAATGACATCATTCGAGAGCATTTTGGGGTGGCACCAATTATAGAGAAGATGAGAGAAGGTCCTCCACTGCAGAGGTGGTATTCAACCAGTTCTGACAGGTTCTGGAGAACCGGTAGCAGAAATTTTGAGTAGTTCAGAGAACTGGTGAATTGGCTGGCCCTGCCCATGCTGCCTCCCAGCCTCCCAGCTGATCTTCTTTTGTTGCCCTGAACAGGAGAACAGAGCTGGAAAGCAGGTTAGTGGGGTGGGGAGGGAATGGGGATTTTGCAGTAACCTTCCCCTGCCACGCCCACAGAACCGGTAGTAAAAAAATTTGAATCCCACCACTGCTCCACTGGTATGAACATGTCCCGAGAGCAGCACCTTCCACCGTGGCCAAGACTGCCTACCAACTAGAAATCGATGACTGGTGATCTCGCGGGCATCTGAAACAGAGATGGCAAGACACCATCAGTAAAGATATTCAAGCCACAGGCCTGTGCCCTGGAGATGCAGCTGGCTGTGCAAAGTGGTGTTCAACGATCCAAAAAACGGACCCTGCACTTACAGGAATACGCTAGGAGGAAAGAGGTGCAGGAGGAGAGGACTGTGGCCTAGAGGTGATGCTCTTGCCTCACAATCAGGAGGTTGTGAGTTCGATCCTAGGTAAAGGCAGATGTAAGGTCTCGTGCTTGGGCAAGGGGTTAGACTAGATGACCTACAAGTTCCCTTCCAACTCTGTTAATCTGTTAAGAGGAGGAGGAGGAGGAGGAGCAGAAGAAGAAGAAGAAGAAGAGGAGAAGGAAGAAATCTGCTATGGCTTTCAAGGGGAATGAGCTGGTACAAATTATCAAAATACTTGTTAGGGCAGCTAAGAGAGGCAGCTCGGCTCAAGCAGCAGTGAAGGACAGTGGGAAACAGCCGTATCTTTTCACTAAAAATTCTGCACAAAAACGGCATATTGGGAAATTACATGTAAAACTCCATAGGTTAGGAATGTTTCAAGAGCATACCACAAAGCTGCATATATTAAAGGGAACCTGCAGCTTACTAGGGCTGTGCCAGCTGGCAGGACTTGTTTGCTTTCTCAGCGACCTTTGCATTGCCCAAGAGTTTTCTGCCCCCTTCGTTCTGCACGTTCTCAGTTGGATTAGAAGTGGAGCGGCCTTTTTGCTGTTCGGATGCAAAGAATCTTGCAGTATTTCTCCTCCGCCAGGCGATGGCGCTGTTGCCAGTCTCCTCATCCATTTCTGCTAACACGATGCTTTTCAACCTCTAGGATGGTGGCATTCTAAGGAATTGAAGTCCACGCATCTTAAAAGTTGCCAATGTTGAAAAATACTAAGCTAGAGTGTTCAAAGGGGGCCGGCACAGGTTCAGGGGAAGGATTTACCACATATAATTGAAAGTTCTGCAGCTGGGTACATGCCAGTGTGCAACAGGTGTCCTCCAGCTGCTGTTTGCACGCAGTTACACAGAGCACAGCTCCACTCCTGAACAATAGGAATGATTTCTGTGTTTCCAACTTAACAATCGCAGTGGTTCGCTTAACAGCTGTGGTGAGAATAGTCATAAAATGGGGCAAATCTCGCTTAGCAACAGAAATTTTGGGCTCAGTTGTGATCATAAGTAAAGAACACTTGTATACATGCCTGGTCTTTATTGGCAGAGAATTCTGGTAGCCCTAGACCCAACCTATCAAAACATCGGAGACAAAATTCAAGATGGCGCCGCCCTGGCTCTGTGCCCTCCGATTTAGGCACGTTTTTGAGGCTGGGCGCACGCACGTAGGGTGAACTAGTGGTAACAAAATGTGACACCCACTACTGCAGCTGTGGCCAAAATAATTTCTGATACAGGATCAAAGATCAAACAATTGTAATCACCAGTGGTGGGTTTCAAATTTTTTAAGAATCTCTTCTGTAGGTGTGGCCTGCTTTGTTGGAGTGGCTTGCCGGCTATGTGACTGAGTAGGCATGACCAACTTGTAAAATGTGGTGAAACTCACTTAACAACGCTCTTGCTTAGCAACCAAAATGTTGGCTCAGAAATTCTGGCATTTGAAGCACGCAAGTCTTAAAGCTGCCAAGTTACAAGACCCTTGCACCCCTAACCCTTTAGGGAAAAAACCCCAGGGGTGTTCAAACTTGACAGCTTTAAGACTGTGGACTTCAACTCCCAGAATTCCTCCTCTCGCTCTTCATCTTGATGATGTGTGAACGGGCGGGGGGAGGGAGCTGGAACCGGTTCTAAACGGCACTGTAGATTTGTGGAACCTCTTCTATAGAAGATGTTAGAACTGGCAGGAACCCACCCTTGGTAATCACCCTGCCTTCCATTGAAGAGGCGCATATTGCATGATATCTGCAGATCCCTCAGATTCTGGATATAAACTGTTTCAACTCCCACAAAGCATTGCAAGTCAAAACAACGAGATTCAGTGACACTTATTGTTATTGTTATTTTCATTAAACATGAAACTCAGCCAACTGAACATTCAAAAATGCATTACAAATACCATTGACTGGTGCTAATAGTTGATACGGTTTGCTGCCAGTGTCCTAGATGTCAACCCAGTACCTTCTTAAAATATAAGATGTTCCGAGCAGCACAGTTTTTTTTTGCAGTTCTGCTGGTGTTATTACAGGAAGCTGCAATGTGTTGATGTATCTTATAAAATTCTTGGACATGGTACCAAGTGCCCCGATGACAATGGGTATCACTGTTACATGTTTGCATGAGAGCTTCAGCACTGGAGACCAATCCCTTCTGTGTGTCTAATCACACTTGGCCAAATGAAGTATTCAAAATTAGAGCAACAATTTCTGGATATCTAGTTTTAAGTCATCTGGCAATTATGGTCCCCGCACATCTGCAGGTCATCATGGAAACAGCTACTGTTATTTCGCCCTGAAGTCTCATCTCAAGATGAAGAGTTTAGCTATCAGGATGACAAAGCTTAAACCCGCTTTAGACTAGTAGACTCTGCTGAAGGTAAGCGCTACAAATGGATCATCTTGAGGATGCCAGTGCAAGTGCTTAGTTTAAACAATCTGTGCAGTCCCCTTAGCAATATCCCCACCCCCTTTCTCTAATAATGTAACCCATTTTGATCTGTTATGCTTCTGGCAAGCTCAACTGCTGTAATAAATGAACACCATTAAGCTGGAAGAGACCTTGTTGAGGGTTGATCCATGTATCCATCTCTCTGTGATCAGAGGATATCAAAACAAATGTAAGCTCAGATTACTTCGCGTGAATTATGTCGCCGGGATTGCTCTCAAGAGAAAGTAAAGTACTTCTTTCTCGAAGCTCATTTGCTTTGCTTAAGTGTTTACTGACCTGGAGTCCATTACGGCTGGTAAGGCAGTTGACCCTTTAGATGCACGCCATTACTCCGTTAGTTATCTACTCATCTACAAGGCCGTCCCTGTTTAGGGTCACTGCTCAATGCACCCGCGGTGATTCACACAGCCCATTCAGTGTGATAGCAGGCTGAGGAAAAAGAAATCCGAGTCCCACTGTGAGTTACATAAAGCCTTCCTATATGTTTCAATCCTAAACGGACTTCGAAGTTCTCCCTGTTGCTGAAAATCAGAAAATACGAAAGTGAATCGAATATAGATTTTTAAGAATCACTTTGTTGGATAGCATAGCCTTTATTGTCATTGTACATCATGTATACAACGAAATTGGTTTTAGCCTCACTGGTACAATCCATGACAACAAACCCAAACAACATAAATAGTATAAAGAACAACCCCTATGCAAAAGTAGAATAGAATAGAATTCTTTATTGTCCACGTGTGATTGGACACACAAGGAATTTGTCTTTGGTGCATAGGCTCTCAGTGTACATAAAAAAAGACAAGATATATTCGTCAAGAATCATAACATAATTAAGAAAGAAAAAATAAAAACTCTGTGTGTGCGTGGAGTGATTGTGGTTGTGTTTAAGAGTCTGACAGCCCAAGGATAGAAACTATTTTTAAACCTATTTGTTCTGCTGACTATGCTTCAATGTCTTCTGCCCGATGGTAGAAGTGTGAAGAGACACGGACCAGGGTGTGAATCATCTCTGAGTATCTTCCTTAGTCTGCTAAAGAAGCAAGACCTGGCGATGTCATCCAGTGGTGTCAGAGGGCAACCAATGGTTTCTTGTGCTGAATTGATCACTCTCTGTAGTGCCTTCCTGTCCACAACAGTTAAACCAGCATACCGTACTGTAATGCAATATGTGAGGACATTTTCTATTGTGGACCAATAGAAAGAGGTCATCAGCCGTTGTGATGCGACATCTGTAGGGTTTGGAATGAATATAAAACAAGGTTCTCTGTTGTGGCCCAGCAGGAGCCATTGGAGCTGCCACCAGACTCTGACAGCGAGGGGCCCTATGAGTCGGCTCTGGAGGATGTGGAGGACCCTGGACAGGGTTCCGGCTCCGAGCAGGGCGCAGAGAGATTGGTTGGCCACCAGGAGGCGCCTGAGCCTTGGACCAGTGGGGAGGAGACAAGGGAGAGTGAGCCGGACACCAGAAGTGAGTTGTTCCTGGATGCCCGGCACCAAAGAGCTAACAGGTGTCAGGAACAGTTGTGTAGTTACAGGAGGTAATTGCACTCAGCTGGTGGTCATTAGGCTCCTCTCCAGACTATAAAAAGACTGCTTGTGCACACGCTCCTCTTGCCAAAGTCAACGCAGGAACTAATGTGAGCTTGGAATTGTGAGCTTGGCAGGCTGGATTGCTGCCAAGCCTTATCTGTGCTGGATTGCTGCCCAAGCTTGTCTGTGCTGGTTTGCTGCCAAGGACCTGTCTGTCTGTTAATTAAATGCCGTAACTTATCTTTGGCTTGGAGTGTGTGTTGGTATGGGACGAGGGGGGTCAGAACAGTTCTCTATGAAGGTGTGTCTTTGGGTGTCACCTCAGGGAGCTTTATTGAGAAAAGAAATGACGGCAAGGCAAGTGGTAGACTTGGACCAATTAGGATGTCAGGAAAATCAACCAACATTCCTTTAAAACTCAAAGCAGCATCCAATAGTATACAAAGAAGTATATGACTAAACAAGGAAGCTCCTAAAATTATATAATTATCATCCTTTCCCTCCAAAAAAAGATATCGACAGGATAAATTTTGATTAACAGATTTAACCAGAAATCAAAATAGTTCCAAAATTTCAACAAACTAGAGAAGGAGATCATGTGATTGATTGGAACAACATCAACAACTAAAATGGAAGCCTAATGATCTTGCCTGATGAGACCTAATTCTATTTCTCACTTTTCTGCTTTAGAGATTATGTCTCATATTCCTTCCTTCTTCCTCTCCACAACAATAACCTTGTGAGGTAGTAGTTCTGAGAGAGAGAGAGAGGGAGGGAGGGAGGGAGAGAGAGAGGGGGGGGGAGACTGGCCCAAAGTCATCCAGCTGGCTTTGATGCCTAAGGTGGGATTAGAACTCAGAGTCTCCTGGTGATTGGCCCAAAGTCATCCAGCTCGGGGGTAGGTTCCTGTACCAGTTGGAACTGGTTCACTTTGCATGCACTTTGCACCCACACTGCTTGCTTCACTCACCCACCCACCCGCCGTTCGTTGCTCGCGCATGCACAGTTGACTGTAATTTGTTCTGCGCATGCGCAGAAACATGCTGGCAACAGCAGAAGAGACTGGGGAACTGATTCGGGGGTGTGGCCAGCCTGGGTCCCTGCCAGTTCTGTGACCTAGGCTGAATCACCACTACCGGTTCAGCCGAACCGGGTCGAACTGGGAGCAACCCACCTCTGCTGCTAGTCTTAATGCCTAAGGCAGGACTAGAACTCACAGTCTCCCAGTTTCTAGGCCAGGACCTTAACCATGACACCAAACTGATTCACTGGCATGTCAAGCAGGTAGTTGTGAAAAATGGCATCAGAGTAGCCACCGCCTGGATTAGATTATTTTGAAACAGGGTTGTGTAGGCTGAACATTGAAATTGGATTATTCCAATGGCCATAATTCTCTCTGAAAGAGGGGAAGGGCGAGGCCTGGATACTGACAAGATAAGCAGCACCCAAGATACCTATTAAAAAAAACATTTTATGTATTTTATAAGAGTTGGAGCTGGTTTAAAAAACAACAACACCCAAATTCTTACCAGCAATTTCTTTGGTGATACTGTCAGATCAATTTCATCTGAATTTTATTTTTTTTTAAATCGAGGCAGCGCCTCATATCATTCAAAGGGCACCCTGACTTTGATAAATTTGGAAGTTGTTCTGAAAACATGAAAGAAAAATGGTACCAGTAATGTGGCATATCTTATCAACATCTTTTATTTTTTAATGTTTTCTCTGTGGAGAAGAGCATCTGGATGTGTTTTTCTTGCACAGATTTACTACTTGGATTCCTACTGCAAAATTAAAAAAGAGGCCCTCTGTTTTCCATTTCCCCCTTCCTTTAACCAAAATCTATTCATCAGCCTAATGTGGGTGAGTTCAACATGAAGGAGTTTAAAAAAGGAGATTATTTATTATCTCTTTTATTTTTCTATGCATAATTCAGGTCCAAAAAAGTGTCTTCCCAGTGGCAAGGCAAGTTTATTTCTTTAATCAATTGTCCTAAATTCATTCTTAGAGAGGTGTTTTTAAAGGGATTCAGATATTTGGCTAACGTTATGGATCCAAGCAACTTGGAAAATAGTGGAGGAGACACAACCAAAGCGGTAAGACAGGGGTGTCAAACTCGATTTCATTGAGGGCCGTATCAGGGTTATGTTTGACTTTGGGGGGGACAGAGTGGGCGTGGCCAGACTGGGGATGGCCAGCTCGATGTCACTCATGTCGAGGGTGCCTGTTGTGGTCCCAGTGCTTTGCTAGTGAAAATGGGCTCCCGAGCTCTGTTTTCAGCTGCAACAATCTCTTGCAACCTTATCGAGCTCCGTTTTAACTGGCAGAGCCACTACGAGCTGGTCGATCGCTGTTTTCAGGGCAGCGACTAGTCCAGTAAGCATGGTGAGCAAAGCAGTAACCAAGGCAAGAAGTCCAGTTAGCAAGATTACCAAAACAGTAACCAGAGCCAGAAGTTCAGTGGAGCAGGCAAACCGGGCAAACCCTACAAATCAGAGCACAGTAATCTCTAGGCGCCGGCAAGACACACACAAGGCTCCACAGATTCCTCGCTTGTTCCCAACAAATGCTCTCCCACCAGCACCTCCTTACATCTCAGTCCCCAGGTGTGCCTTGTGAAGGGTGGATGGGTGTGGGTGGGGCACTCTCCTCCCTTGTAGCCGGCTCAGTCTGCGTTGTTCTCGCCTTCTCTCTTCTCTTTGTACTCTAGGATCAGGAGTTGGTGGTCCTTGCTCATCACCTGAGCTCTGTCTCTCATGTTCATCTTGCCCCTGTTCCTCCCTGTCTACAAGCTGTCTTAATCCTGAAAGGCCCTGCCCTTCCCCATTTTCCTCTGAAGCCAGCAAAACTCGCCCACTCAACCTCTGTCAGCTCAGGTTCCAGCTGTTCTTCCCCCAGAAGATTCAGGCTCCAATGGGGACATGACAGTTGTTGAGGCCACCTGGAGGTTTACCGGTGTCCTCGGGTGGTCACCTGAGTAGTGCAAATGGGTGTGGAGCCTTCTTGGAACTGTTGAAAGGACTGTGTTGTAGTCTGGAGATAGATGGCATCGTATCCCTCCCTCTCTGAGGGCTGTTCAATTTTGAATGGTTGTAAGTTGAGGATTGTCAAGAGTTTTGGCCGTGTGACTAGTATTATGTGATAAACCCAGGAGCATAACCCAGCACCCAGAGTCTTTATGCAATTAACAGTGGTTTATCTACAAATATATACAGATACATAAACATAGAGATAAATCCCCTTACCATTCACTACAGACACAAGGAGAGAACTGAATACACTGAGAGAAGAGCAACTCCTCTCTAATGACCACCTATATATATATAGAGAGAGACTCCTCTTAAAACAGTAAATGACTTGTGTGGACCCCACCAGAGTCTTAAAGAGGCTACACCTGTATTGCTGAACCATCCTCATTGTATCAGCGTTGCCTTACATTGCATCAGCTGATTATAGCTTACAACCTTTCATCAGCTGGCAGCTATTAAATCCTCAGTACCTTGAACTTGCATACAAGGGCCATTGTCATGTCAGCTGTTCCATCCCCACCTCCCCGTTTTCATGCATCTGTATTTTGCTTCTTAAGTGAAGACGTTTGTGCTTGTCTGCCATTTTACACAGCTATTTTATTTTCCTTTTATGATGAATACTGCTGACCCTCAATAGGTGCCCAAGTTCCCAGCTTGGATGGATTTAGAATAGAGATAAGGAGATCTCCATCTTCTGTTCTATCCCATCTCCAGATAAAACAGGTATTTGTCCTGTCACGACTCTGCACCAGCGGTGGGTTTCAAATTTTTTAGAACCTCTTCTGTAGGTGTGGCCTGCATTGTGGGAGTGGCTTGCCAGCCATGTGACCCAGTGGGAGTGGCTTACCGGCCATGTGACCTGGTGGGAGTTTGCTGGTCATGTGACCGAGTGGGAGTGGCTTGGCAGCCATGTGACTGGGTGGGCATGGCCAACTTGTAAAATGCGGTGAAACTCACTTAACAACGCTCTTGCTTAGCAACCAAAATGTTGGCTCAGAAACTCTGGCATTTGAAGCACGCAAGTCTTAAAGCTGTCACGTTACAAGACCCTGGCACCCCTAACCCTTTAGGAAAAAAAAAACCAGGGGTGTTCAAACTTGACAGCTTTAAGACTTGTGGACTTCAACTCCCAGAATTCCTCCTCTCGCTCTTCATCTTGATAATGTGCGGATGGGCAGGGGGAGGGAGCTGGAACCGGTTCTAAACGGCACTGTAGATTTGTGGAACCTCTTCTATAGAAGAGGTTAGAACTGGCAGGAACTCATCCCTGCTCTGCACCCAGAGCTGATGTTTCTCTCCCAGCTAAAGGATGAACAGTGGCTTAAAAAAAACACCCAAAGTCTGACAAATATTAAAGGAGATAGAAAGGTCACTTAACCCTTTCCGGCAAGCCCTTCCATCTTGCCTAAAAGCTGTTCTGGTTCTTTACCATCAGCAACACCCCCACAAAGAGCTCTGCCCCCCCCCCTCCGCAACCTTGGATTTATATGTTTTTAAGGAAAGGAGGCTCTAAACTTTCCTTTAATGCTCAACATTCTCTGAGCATCCATCATTGTATCATCCGGTGAGATCTGCAACTTCTCATTCGGCTCTGCTCCTGTCTCGGTGGAGAAGGAATCCAGATTCGGCATTACAGATTTCAAGCTCCAGTTTTTGTCTGGCACAGATGGATGATGCGGAATTGGGGGTTAAAGAGGTGAGCAGAAGATGAAGAAAAAGAGGCAGCCAGATGCCTGAGTAGAAAACTATCAAGGGTGTTCCTTTTCGGAAAAGTAGCTTTGATTCAAACTTTGCCCTTCCCTTCCCTTCCTTTTTTCCTTCCTCCTTCCCTTCCCCCTTTCTTTCCCTTCCCCCTTCCCTTCCTTTTTTCTTTTACTTCATCCTTCCCTTCTCCCTTTCTTCTCCCTCATCCTTTCCTTCCTTTGCCTTCCCCTTTCTTTTCCTTCATCCTTCCCTTCTTCCTTTCTTTTCCCTCATCCTTCCCTTCCTCCTTTCTTCTCCCTCATCCTTCCCTTCCTTTGCCTTTTCTTTTTTTTCTCCTGCCCTTCCTCCTTTCTTTCCCCTCATCCTTCCCTTCCTTCGCCTTCCTTCGTTTTTCACACTAATGACCGTTGCAGCATCCCCCATGGATGGTCATGTGATCAAAATTCAGATGCTTAGCAACTGGTTCATATTTATGACGGTTGCAGTGTCCCGGGTCATGTGATGCCCTTTTGCAACCTTCTGACAAGCAGTCAAGGGGGATGCCAGATTCCCTTACTCATCTTGCTACTAGCTTAACAACTGCAGAAATTTACTTAACAACTATGTCAGGAAAGTTCATAAAATCGGGCAAAACTCACTTAACCACTCTCTTGCTGAACAATGGAAGTGTCAGGCCTGCGGCCATCTTTCTTTTGGCTCTTTGGCCTGCCACACTTTCTATTATTCTACTATGCATTTTCTATTGTGGGGAAGTGGGAGTGAGGTGCGATGTAGCCATAACAAAATTCTTTCTAGAAAGCCAAGGTCATCCTTTGTCTCTGCATTTTTGCACCTGACCGGAACTGGATGGGTGGAACTGCCAGCATGGCAGTGGGAGATTGGACCATGTGATGGACTTGTGGGTGTGGGGGAAAGATCTTGAACTTTCAACTAGGTGGGGAAAACCGGGAAGCTTTCAGATTCAGGTTTCCCCAAATGTGCCAACGTGGCTCTCTTAATAAATTGGAACTTTGAGTAGTACTTTGCCTTGGACTCTGATTTACTTTTGGATGCTATTTGAATCCCTGACAGGAAGTCTGAGGTTCAGTTGTCATCGTAAGTCGAAGTCTACCTGTACAGATTGGCTGAATGTTATCCCAGCGCAGCTGCCCAAGTAAGTGAACTCTCCTGGTCTGGTTTGGCTGCCTCTCTGATTCCTCCTGAGCTATCAAATTCTTTTTAAGTTGCCATAGTTCTGTTTCTCTCCAACTTGTGACTTCCAGAGTGAAGAGGGCAGTAGCAATAGCAACTGCACTTAGACTTATATACTGCTTTACAGTGCTTTTACAGTCCTCTCTAAGCGGTTTACAGAGTCAGAATATTTGCCCCCAACAATCTGGGTCCTCATTTTACCCACCTCGGAAGGATGGAAGGCTGAGTCAACCTTGAGCCTGGTGAGATGCGAACTGCAAAATTGCAGGCAGCAGAAGTAGCCTGCAGTACCGCACTCTAACCACTGCGCCACCACAACTCATGATGATTGTTCCTGGTAATTGGTCAGGTCACGCCAGTGGCCAGAGATCTGATGAACTGCGGCATCTGTGAAGTATAGAAGATACAATTAGGAACAGGATGGTCTTATTACCATAATAATCAGCAACCAAGCCAAAGTATGGGCGGAAGATGGTAATGTAATATCTGACTGACCTAATGGGCAACTTGGATGTAAAGAGCCGCCAGTTCAGTGACATAATCAGGGCAAAATGGAATAATCTCCCATTTCTCTTTTTTTAAAGGATAATAGTAGAAATATGAGGACAGCTTGACTATAAAGAGGAAGGTCATTCAGCTTCTAGACAATATAAATCGCGGGACATTTACTGCTATTACTTTACTTTAATTCTGCTTCAGTGGAGAAGGAGGAATTGCAGGAGAGAAGTTGTTTCCCATTTAATTTTATTCCTGTTGGATCAGGAAAGCTCCAGAAACTGCCGGATGCATTTCTTCTCCACAAATGCTGCTTCTCTGAATTGCACACACTGATGGTGGCTTTTGCTTGCATTACTGAGAGCGAATTTGCATCTCCCCGTGTATTAATTGCAGAAGGACAGTGAGAGAAGAAGGGCATGTTTCCATCTCCTACTTGTGACTCCACCAGAAGGTTGGCTGTTGTGAGAAAGAAAAAGACTGAAATGGGTTTCAGCCTGGGAAGGAAGGAAGGAAGGAAGGAAGGAAGGAAGGAAGGAAGGAGAGTAGTGGAGGAAATGAGATAAATGAGGAAAGAAGGAAGGAAGGAAGGAGAGTAGAAGAAGGAAGGAGAGAAATGAAGAAGGAAGGAGATAAATGAGGATGAATGGAAGAGATAAATGAGGAATAAAGGAAGGAAAGAGTAGAGGAAGGAAGGAGAGAAATGAGGAAAGAAGGAGAGGAAGGAAGGAGAGTACAGGAAGGGAGTAGAAGAAGGAAGGAGTGAAATAAGGAAGGAAGGAGAGTAGAGGAGGAAAGGAGAGAAATGAGGAAGGAAGGAGATAAATGAAGATGGAAAGAAGGAAGGAGATAAATGAGGAATAAAGGAAGGAAAGAGACGAGAAAGGAAGGAGATAAATGAGGAAGAAAGGAGAGGAAGGAAGGAAGAAGAGTACAGGAAGGGAGTAGAAGAAGGAAGGAGAGAAATAAGGAAGGAAGGAAGGAAGGAAGGAAGGAAGGATATAAATGAAGGAAGGAGAGAGTGTAGAGGAAGGGAGGAAGGAAATAAATGAGGAAGGAAAGAGGGAAGGAAGGAAGGATATAAATGAAGGAAGGAGAGAGTGTAGAGGAAGGGAGGAAGGAAATAAATGAGGAAGGAAAGAGGGAAGGAAGGAAGGATGGAAGGAAGGGAGGCTCTTCAAGTGCCCAAGGTTGAAAAACAATGGCCTGGAATGCCCACTTTTAGCTCCAGTATTCTGAAAAATTAGACATCTCTTCTTTATCCTGACCCTAGCAAAAAAAGAGAGACAACTTTAGGGCACCCATATATCCCACTTTGCTATCCAAAACACACCCCTAACCCTTTTTGTTGTTGTTGTTATGTCAAAGCACCCGGTATGCCCAAATATAGGAGGAAGCATGCTGCTTCCCTTTGCCTTTCAGTTCCACCCTATATACCCCATCATAGCTTCCCTGCTGAGTTCTGGTCTGTGCCTGAGCCCCCCTCCCCTCCAGAGCCCTCTGCTTTGCAGAGAAAGGATGGGTGGTGGGGTGACAGAGAAGATGGGTGCTTTATTAATCACCAGGAAATCCAGTCTGGGATCACCCTTTTAATCCCCAGCGCAAGAGCCTGCTATTAATACCCTTCAGTTCGAGACAAACAATTCCCAGAATTGCTGGATCAGGGGTGGGTTGCTGCCGGCATATGGCCAGTTCGGTGCGCAGAAAAATTTTGCTCCGCCCGTGTGCGCATTTGAACAAAAATAGGTCTGCACATGCGCAAAACGTTAACAAATGAAAATAATTAAACTTGTGCAAAGAAAATTGCTCTGCGCATGCGCAGAAACGGAAATCAAGATGGCGCCACCTAGATGAACCGGTCTGGGGGCTTGGCAGGCCTGGGTCACTGCCGGTTCCAGCGACCCAGGCTGCCAAACCACTAGTGGTTTGGCCGAACTGGTCCGAACCGGTAGGAACCTCACCACTGTACTGGATCGGGGAGAAATAGCAGTCTCTTATTTAGTTCCAAATGAAAAGACACAGTTGCATGAAGAGGTGAAACTCGGTGGAGGAACATACATTCCTCATATTTCTTTCCTGGTATCTTTCTTTTCTTCTACCGTCTGTGGTATTTTCAAAAGCCAAGGTCGTGATTTCATTTGAATTCTTTCAGGAGAAGCATTACATAGGAAAAGAAAACCTGGTAACTGTTCTGACCCCCCTCGTTCCACACCAAAGTACACTCCGAGCCAAAGATGAGTTACGGCATTTAATTAACAGACAGACAGGTCCTTGGCAGCAAACCGGCACAGACAAGCTTGGGCAGCAACAAACACAGATAAGGCTTGGCAGCAATCCAGCCTGCCAAGCTCACAGTAATGTCCTCCGACATTCAATCTGCGTTGACTTCTGCAAAGAGGGGCCTGTGCACAAGGAGTCTTTTTATAGTCTGGTGAGGAGCCTAATGACCACCAGCTGAGTGCAATTATCTCCTGTAACTGCGCAACTGTTCCTGATGCCTATTAGCTCTTCGGTGCCGGGCATCCAGGAACAACTCACTGCTGGTGTCCGGCTCACTCTCCCTTGTCTCCTCCCCACTGGTCCAAGGCTCAGTTGCCTCCTGGTGGCCAACCAGCCTCTCTGCGCCCTGCTCGGAGTCGGAACCCTGTCCAGGGTCCTTCACATCCTCCAGAGCTGACTCATAGGGCCCCCCGCTGTCGGAGTCTGGTGGCAGCTCCAACGGCTCCTGCAGGTAACCTTCAGATGTTTTGGAGTAAAACCCTGATTGGTTTATTTTTACTTCATTATTTTATTTTATGGTTTTATTTTTATTCTTTCTTTTCCTTTTCTGCAGCCGCCCAACTCAGCTGAATGACTCTGGGTGGCAGTTTGGCAAGTTTGATTCTGACTGGATCAAGATTGACTCAGCCTTCTGTCCTTCCGAGGTCGGTAAAACAAGGACCCAGATTGTTGGGGGGCAAATAGGCTGACTCTATAAAACCACTTAGAGGTGATTGTAAAACATTGTGAAGCAGTATATAAGTGAAAGTGCTATTGCTATTCCATTCCTTCAGTTTTCAAAAAAGCTTTTTCCAAGGGCCGTGGTGGCGCAGTTTTTAGAGTGAATCATTGCAGGCTAACTCTGCCCACAGCTAGGATGTTCGATCCTGACCTACTGAACCTTCCACCCTTCCGAGTTCGGTAAAATGAGGACTCAGATTGTTGGGGCAAGGTGCTGACTTTGTGAACCGCTTAGAGAGGGCTGAAAAGTGCTGTGAAGTGGTATATAAAGGGACCAATCCCTTGTTTTGTGTATCATTGTAACTTCACAGTCACTAAACAAATGGTCGTAAGTGGAGGAATACAGGTTGTCCTTAATGTACGGCCACAACTGAGCCCAAAATGGATGCTTTTCAGTGAGAAATTTGTGAAGTGAGTTTTGCCCCATTTTACTTGATCTTTTCTTGCCGCATTTGTTAAGTGAATCACTGCAGTTGTTAAGTTAGTCACATGGTTGTTAAGCGAATCTGGTTTCCTCATTGACTTTGCTGGTTAGAAGATCGCAAAAGGGGGTCACGTGACTTCAGGACACTGCCACTGTCGTAAATGTGAGTCACTTGTCAAGCATCTGAATGTAAAATCACATGACCATGGGGCTGCTACAACGGTCGTTAAGTATGAAAAACGGTCATAAGTCCCTTTTTTCCATTGCCATTCTAACTTTGAATTTGTTCATGATGCAAGACACTTAAAAAGTAATAAGACAGACGATCCAGCAGAGGGCGCTGAAGTCATGTCATTTTTATTTTTGTAACTTGTATTGGGTGATAAAGGCAAAAAAGCATAAACTTATTTAAATTGTATTTCTTTCTCTCTTTAGGACTGCTCAGAAATGTGGGCATCCATCCTTGCTTAGCAGCTATATCTGGCTGATTTAGGTTGACAATAAATATCAAATGGATTTCGCTGATTCATGCGCATCAGATTAGTTCGGGGTTTTAGTTCAGCTTCGAAACCGTGTGGCTTTAATGCGTGTTTGTCTCTACAGTAGGAGTGTCAAACTCAAGGCCCGGGGGCCAGATCCGGCCCATGAGGTGCTTAGATCTGGCCTGTATGGCCACCCTAGAAACAGTGAAGGACTAGCCCGCAGTGCAGTGGTGGGATTCAAATTTTTTTTACTACTGATTCTGCAGGTGTGGCTTGGTGGGCGTGGCAAGGGAAGGATAGTGCAAAACAGAGGTGGGTTCCTACCAGTTCGCACCTATTCGGTAGAACCGGTTTGTCAAATCTACCGAACCATTTAGAAGAGGTTCCACCAGTGGACCCGGAAAGCAGGCCACACCTACAGAAGAATTTTTTGAAACCCACCGCTGGTCCTTGGATATGATTATTCTACACTATCATGCTCATATTTATAAAACTCACTGCCTCTGTGAAAGGTAAGGATGACTCCTGCGTTTGTGGTGCAATCAGAACATTGCATGTGTTGAAGTTGTTTTAACGCAAACCAAAGATGCCTTTTAAAAAACAAGTTTACATCCTATTCTTATGCATGCCAGTGCTGTGTGTGAGGTAATTTAAGGTGGTTCTGACAAGTGTCGTCGGCATCTTCATATCCGGTCAGATGGGCGGCAAGCCACTCCCATCCGGTCACATGGTCGGCAAGCCACTCCCACAAAGGAGGCCACACCCATAGAGTAGGTTTGAATAATTTTTGAAACCCACCACTGGTGCAACATCACTATTCCCCCCCGCTACTAACCTACTTTCCAGCACTGTTCTCCTGTGCAGGGCAACAAAAGAAGTCCCAGTCGTTCAGCTGAGACTCGATCAGCTAAGACTCGGGAGGCAGCGAATAGATGGGGCGGGGCCAGCCAGAGGTAGTATTTGCCGGTTCTCCAAACTACTCAAAATTTCCGCTACCGGTTCTCCAGAACCTGTCAGAACTGGCTGAATGCCACCTCTGCCGCAGTGCCTCCGCCGGCAAAAATGGAGCTCGGGAGTGCTGTGGGAAGCCCGCCCAAACTTCATTTTCGCTGGCAGAGGGTTGCAGGAGACTGTCACAGCCAAAAACAGAGCTCAGGAGCCCATTTTCTCTGGCAGAGCAGTCCGGCCACCATAGGTGCCCCCAACACTAGTGATGTCGAGCTGGCCATGCCCATCCTGGCCATGCCCCATTGCCCCTCCCCTGGCTGAAATCAAACACAACCCTGATGCGGCCCTCAATGAAATTGAGTTTGACATAGTGGTGGGTTTCAAAAATTTTTGGAACCTACTCTGTGGGTGTGGCCTCCTTTGTGGGAGTGGCTTGCCGGCCATGTGATCTGGTGGGAGTGGCTTGCCGGCCACGTGTTTTCTTTCTCTCTCTCTCTCTCTTTCCTTCCTTTTGTCTCTTTGTCCCTTTTTTCTTTTTTCTTTCATCTCTCCCTCACTTTTCTTTCTTTTTTCTTTATTTATTTCTTCCTTTCTTTCTCTCTCTCTCTCTCTGTCAGTCTGTCTGTCTGTCTGTCTGTCTGTGTGTGTGTGTGTATGGCAGTGGTGGGTTTCAAAAAATTTTGGAACCTCTTTTGTAGGTGTGGCCTGCTTTCTGGGTCCACTGGTGGAACCTTTTCTAACCGGTTCAGTGGATTTGACGAACCGGTTCTACCGAATAGGTGCGAACTGGTAGGAACCAGTTGACACCTCTGCTCTGCAATTTATAAATCGGCACCCGATATATTGTCCGCCTGTTTGTATTTGTACAGATCGAATGCGATGGTGTGGGCTGTTCCCTTCTGTGCTCTTGAGGAGGCTAAATCTCACTGAACTCTGTGGAATGTACTTCTCAGTAAACATCTTTAAGTTTGTGCAGCCAGGCCTAATTGGCTTTCCGTGGGGAGAAGAGAAAATGCAAGAGGTTAAGACACGCGGAAGCCTGGAACCATTAGAGGCACATGGGAAAATTGAACTAGTCAGTGAGTCAATTCTTTACTAGAGTCAATGACCAGCGTTCCATCTAGAAAACCACACCGGTTAAAATGGATTAGATAATGAAAACATATTATGCAATAAAATCTGGCAAGGATAAAATAATAATCAAATAAACAGCCAGCTCTAAATGATTAGTCTAGCAGACTAAGTTTGCACATTGTATAGATTTTATTTTATGCACAATTGCTCTTACCTGGCCAGTATGGTTTCATTTATTTATTTTTTTGAATGTGCATAAAAGCTATACAACCTATAAACTCACATTAACCCAGGGTTAACCTTCGGACAAAACCAACCCAGGTCCTGTTGTACTGAATCAAACGACTAAGGAAAATCCTTTGCGGAGAGATAGAGCAATAAAATCAAACTTTATATCTGTTGGAAGAAATGTCCATCTGGGTTCAGTTCCAAGTGGGGAGAAAGGCACTGGAAACACGGAGACAGCTTGGAAAGATGGTTTAATGGTGGACATTGGACAGGATCACATGGTTTGAGGTTCTGGGCAAAAAAGGGAAGAGATGCTGAGAGTTCCTGGGTTTTATACCCTCTCTGGGCTTTTGAATTTGAGCTTGTATTCCGATTGGTTGTCAGACTCCAATGGGACCATGCAGGGGCAACTCTGTAGGCCGTCTTGAGTCCCAGGCTTGGTTGACTCTTGCGGGGTGATGATATAATGAAAGGGCTTTGGGATTCCTATTATGGCTCTGCCTGAAGGAGGCAGACCTTTGTTATGTAGAATAGACTGGCTCAGGCCTTAATGGTCCATTGACAAAGGTGGTGGGGTTGAGTGTCTGCCTCCCTTTTAGGGAGAATATTCTGTCCTTTTAATATTTCCTAAAATATTTCATTTTTGGTAGGAGAAGGGTGGGTGCGAACTTCCTACATATCTAAAAGGAAAAGAGAGTAGATTTAAAATCATCATCATCGTCATCATCATCATCATCACAGCTAAAACTTTTGTTCGATAGGGGATAAAAATTACAGGCAGTTCCAATCCTAGAGAATAATCTATAAAAGTTCTACTATAGAAAAGCATCAAAGAAAAACTTTAGGTTCCGGGTAAACCACAAATTAATGCTGGTCTGATCCTAATTTAGAAGAACTTCTGTTGAAAAGTAATTCCATGTGATATAAAGCTCACAAATACTGAATTACAGTAACATGATAAACATCAGGGACTTCAATCAAAATATAAAAAAAAAATAGTCTTATATAATATTTTAAACTAAACTTCTTATCTGCCTTTTTGGATGACCAGATGCCTGAAGAGAAAGTCCATTTCTTTTCTTTGACTTATTTTTCTTGTAGGTTTTTTTTAGAGGCTCAGACCCAAATATTATTTCCTTCTTTCTTTCCTTCTTTTCTTCCTTCCTTCCTTCCTTCCTTCCTTCCTTCCTTCCTTCTTTCTTTCTTTCTTTCTCCTGCAATTTCCGAAAGAATAAAATATTTTCCATCTGGACCAGCTGGAGTTGTGTGGAATCTCTCAAAATATAGATGTTGTCTGACTTAGTGGAATAGGGATTATTTATTTAAAAATAAGTAAATAAAAGCCCGACCCCACTAGAAATTGGCCATTCCAATGCTTGCTTAATAAAAATAGATAATCACAACTTGCTATCAGGCAGAAATCTGTTTCCTAACTATGATTAATTAAATAAGCCATAATTGACTGAGTTCATCATGCCAAGCCACCCATCTGCAAATCATAAAAGGCACATATTTTCACGTGTAAAAAGTTTTTTTTTTTTGACCATTGAGTGATATCACCAGAAGACTGAAAGCCCCACTGATAAATTGTCTTCTCTTATCTACAAAAGCACACGTTTCTTGTAAAAAGGTGGAATAAGAAACTGTATGACTTGACTGTTTCCAGCTGATGAATCTGAATTTTAGGATAGGGATGTGTACTTATCTCATGACTAAGAATTCATTGCTCTATTTCAGACTTCAGAATTTTGGGAGGAAGATGGGAGGTCATTTAAAAGATAGCCACAGAAGCCAAAAGAACAAAAAATGAGGCATCGTTTGTCTTGTTTTCATTAGAGAAGAAGAACCACGAGCCCATGACTAAGTTTCTTTTGATTTTGATTTGATTTACTAATTTTAAATGGCTGCCAAGCAACAAATATTCTCTGGCTGTCTTTCAGACCAAGATGAACTGAAAAAATGCTAACATTGCAAAATGCAGGAAGTCTTTTAAATAGCAAAAAATGAAGCTTAATAAACTTTTGAGTAGTGACAGTAAGCAACAGCAGTTTAGATTAAAAACCATACCAAAATAGTGAGACTATATCATCCATCCATCCATCCACCCACCCATGCACCCATGCACCTATCCTCTACCTGTCTTTCTTCCTATCTATCTAATCTATCATTTACCATCCATCATCCATCATCCATCTATCATCTATCTATCTGTTTATCTATCTCCATCATATCAACCTACCATTGCCAATTAAAAAGTTCAAAGCTACCCTTTGGTAACCCTCATCTAGCTTCTTGTAGCTGTTTTTTTTTATTTTGCTTGATGGGACATATAAATACTGAATTCCTTTTTGATTTGCTTTTGATTGATTGGTCAAGTGCCATAAACTGCTGTTGATTCTTGGTGAGCATATAAATCGGAGGTGGGAAACTATAGGCCCTTTATGACTTGTGGACTTCAACTCCCAGGCCGGCTCAGGAATTCTGGGAGTTGAAGTCCACAAGTCATTTTTCATTTCATTTCATTTATTTTCATTTAAAGTTTATTTATATGCCGCCCTTTTCCCTGGGGGGACTCAGGGCGGCTTACAACTTAAAAAGGGGGGGGGGGAAACAAACTTTTAACATATAGAACAAACATCATTAAAACACAACATTCATACCATTCGGGCGGGTTGCAATCTTTAGCCCCAGGCCTGACAGGAAAGCCAGTTTTTAAGGGCTGTGCGGAAGGTCTGGAGGGTGGTGAGGGTACGGATCTCCACGGGGAGATCGTTCCATAAGGTCGGAGCTGCCACCGAGAAGGCCCTCCTCCGCGTGGTCGCCAGTCGACATTGACCGGCGGATGGAACTCGGAGGAGGCCTAATCGGTGAGATCTAATTGGTCGAATGGAGGTGATTGGCAGTAGGCGGTCTCTCAAGTACCCAGATCCACTACCATGGAGGGCTTTATGGGTGGCAAGTAGCACCTTGAAGCGTATCCGGAGATCGACAGGTAGCCAGTGCAGCTCGCGGAGGATAGGTGTTACGTGGGTGAAGCGAGGTGCACCCACAATCGCTCGCGCGGCCACATTCTGGACTAGCTGAAGTCGCCGAATACTCTTCAAGGGCAGCCCCATGTAGAGCACATTGCAGTACTCCAGCCTAGAGGTCACAAGGGCACGAGTGACTGTTGTGAGAGCCTCCCGATTCAGGTAGGGGCGCAACTGGTGCACCAGGCGAACCTGGGCAAATGCCCCCCTGGTCACAGCTGACAAATGGTGTTCGAAGGTCAGCTGTGGGTCCAGGAGGACTCCCAAGTTGCGGACCCTGTCTGAGGGGTATAATGTTTGACCCCCCCAGCCTGAGCAATGGAATACTTGCCAAATTGGCGGGAGGAAAACACAACAGCCACTCGGTCTTATCCGGGTTGAGCACGAGTTTGTTAGCCCTCATCCAGTCCCTAACGGCTTCAAGTCCCTGGTTCATCACGTCCACCGCTTCATTGAGTTGGCACGGGGCGGACAGATACAGCTGGGTATCGTCCGCATACTGATGGTATTTTATCCCGTGCCGCCGAATGATCTCGCCCAGCGGTTTCATGTAGATGTTGAAAAGTAGGGGAGACAGAACCGAACCCTGCGGCACCCCATATGTTAGGGGCCTAGGGTTCGATCTCTGCCCCCCAACTAACACCGACTGCGACCTGTCCGAAAGGTAAGAGGAGAACCACTGTAAAACAGTGCCTCCCACCCCCACCTCTCGCAGTCGTCGCAGAAGGATACCATGGTCGATGGTATCGAAAGCCGCTGAGAGGTCAAGGAGAACTAGGATGGAGGCATGGCCTCCATCCCTGGCTCTCCAGAGGTCATCGGTCAATGCGACCAAAGCGGTTTCTGTGCTGTAGCCAGGCCTGAAGCCGGACTGGAATGGGTCAAGATAGCTAGCTTCCTCCAAGGTCCGCTGGAGCTGAAAGGCCACCACCTTCTCAACAACCTTCCCCACAAAGGGGAGGTTGGAGACTGGACGGTAATTGTTAAGGACGGCTGGATCCAAGGATGGTTTCTTCAGGAGGGGTCTCACCACCGCCGCTTTAAGTGCGGGGGGAAAGACCCCCTCCCGAAGGGAGGCGGCAACAACCGCCTGGATCCAGCCCCGTGTCACCTCCCTGCTGTTAACAACCAGCCAGGAGGGGCACGGGTCCAGTACACATGTGGAGGCACTCACAGCTCTCACGGCCTTGTCCACATCCCCAGGGGCAACATCCTGAAACTCAACCCAGCGATGGTCTACCAGATTATCCCCTTGAGCCTCGGCTGGAACTGCAGAATCGGAGTCCAACTCCGACCAAAACCGAGCAACTTTGTCCGCCAAGAACTGGACATACTCTTCAGCCCTACCCTGCAAGGGGTCCCCCGTATCCCTCCTATTTAGGAGGGAACGGGTTATCCTAAACAGGGCGGCTGGGCGCGACTCGGCGGAGGCAATCAAGGTGGCAATGTAAGATCTTTTTGCCGTCCTAATTGCCCTGATGTAATCCTTGATGCACGATGTTAGAAGTGCTCGGTTCGATTCGGATCTGTTGGACCTCCACAAGTGCTCTAGGCGTCTCTTGCGGCGCTTCCTCTCCCGGAGTTCCTCGGTGAACCAAGGAGGCCTCCTGGATCCACAGCCTCGGAGCGGCCGTAGTGGCGCAATCCGGTCAAGAGACCCCGTCGCTGCCGAGTTCCAGGCTGCAACCAGGGTCTCCACCGGACTGTGGGCGAGAGTATCAGGAATAACCCCAAGCTCCGTCTGGAACCTCAAGGGGTCCATAAGTCGCCTGGGGCGGAACCATCTGGTCGGTTCCTCCTCCCTACAGCGGAGGTTTGGCCTCCGAAAGTCAAGCCTCAGTAGGCAATGGTCTGACCACGACAGGGGTATGATCTCATTACCCCTCAGACCAAGATCACAAGTCCACTGCTCCGAGAGGAATACGAGGTCGAGCGTGTGACCCGCTGAGTGGGTTGGGCCCCGAATTACCTGGGTCAAGCCCATGGCTGTCATGGAAGCCATGAACTCCTGCGCTCCATCAGAGTGTTCACCGAGCGAAGGCAAATTGAAATCCCCCAGAACAATAAGCCTGGGGAACTCAATCGCCAGCTCGGCTACCGACTCGAGGAGCGAGGGGAGGGCTGCTGCAACGCTGTTGGGAGGCAGGTACATTAACAGCAAACCCACTTGACCCTTGAGGTCCAACTTCACCAGTAGGGACTCACACCCGACAAGCTCCGGAGCAGGGATCCTACGAGGTGCTAGAGACTCTCGGATAACAATAGCCACACCTCCACCCCTTCCCTGGACTTTCGGCTGATGAAGCACCTGAAAACCTTCTGGGCACATCTCTACGAGGGGGACTCCTCCCTCTGGGCCCAGCCAGGTTTCAGTAATACATGCCAGGTCTGCCCTCTCGTCTAAAATTAAGTCCCGGACGAGGGGAGCCTTGTGAACTACAGACCTGGCATTTAGCAACAGCAGCCTGAGACCAGGGTCCTGATTACTCGCGCCATCTGGCCTTGGAGTGGGACTCATAGGGCCAGAAGGAGGGATCTCTGTGACGTAGCGAACCCTCCTTCCCCGGTAATGGCCTGCCCTAAAGTCCCCGCCATATCTGCCCCTCCCTGTTACGACCGTAATGCTCCGGCCCACTCCCATGTCCGTGGTTCCCTCAACCACCCCTATGGCTCCCGCGTTCCCCGGCAGGCCCTCCGAATCAAACACACTCATTCACTCACCCAGGCAGTCCCCACGTAGTAGTTAAAAACAGAGAATACAACAATAATGGTAATAAAAAGTGGGATCATTCACTCAATTGCATACATATCACAAACATATCCCATACAAAGCAAGAGAAAAGAAGGAGAAAAAAGAAAGAAAAAAGATGGGTTGCGCAGCTGTTAGGATGCGAGTTCAGGCAAAGCCAAATGGCTCTCAGTGTTCAAGATGGTTAGAATAATTAGCGTCCAGTTGTGGTCCAGAGAAGGTATACAGAGGAGTAACTTGTGTCCCCCTCTTCTACAGATCTGAAAGGGTCCAAAGAGTTCGGAGCAATTGAGGGAGGCAGGTGGCCTTCTTCCACAGGCGCTGTCCCAGATAGAGCCCCAAGAGTAATGGCGAGTGATGATGATGATGTTCGAAGCCAGGTGGGGCTGTGCCAGTGGGTCTAAAAATCCAGAGGCCGCGGCTAGAGGAGGCAAGATGTTGAAATGCCACAGTAGGGAAGCGCTGAATGGTGGGTGGAAAACGCAAGGGGAGACCCCACCGCAACGAGGACGAACAAAGAGTAGAACACGTCCAAAGAGCCACCTGACCAGACAGGGACGGAGGAGGAAGGAGGCAATGCTGGAAAGGAAGTGAGGCTGAATAGGGAAGGAAGCCATCCGGAGGGGCCGACGCAGCTTCAGGGAAAGCCAACCATGCGGTCTGCCCAGTCCCAACACTACTTCAGATCGTTCTCTCTCCCTCCGGGGCGATAATAGCCCAGTGCAGCCCCAACAAAGCAGCCCAGTAAGTAAAGTAAATTCGTCAAAGCCGCCGAAAAACGCCACCGCTGCAGCCGACGTGGCGCCGCCCCCCCCCCCCACCGCCGAGCAACACAGGCAGCTCACAGCACACAGAGCTCTGAAGTTGTGCAATCCGGGGTCGCCTAGAAGCGGCGACCCCCGCAAAGGTCTGGGCTCCACGGGTCCCCTGAATTCCGGACATCCCCAGGCCCTTCTTTGAGGTGCGAATTGTTTGTTTTTTTTCAGATTTTTTCGGTGTTTGCTCACCTCGTCAGACCGGAGCAAACGCCTGGGAGCCATTTTTCCGATCTCGCACATGCGCTCCATAAGTCATAAAGGGGCCATAATTCCCTAGCTCTAAACATAAATAATTGATCCTTTTCAGCTTGCATCCATTCCCATTGTAATAAAATCCATCTATCTTGCTGCTGATTGTATTCCTTGTCTCTTCTTTTATGCTTTGCCCATCATTATGGATCTTTCTAAACAAACGTCTAGAGAAGTCCATATTTTGGATATGGTACTTTATGCATTATGGACTTCTCTAGAGAACTGTCCATCCATGCATCCATCCATCCATCCTCCATCTGTCTCTCTTCCTATCTATCTAATCTATCATCTACCATCCATCATCCATCTATCATCTATTTTGGATACTGTATATACTCGAGTATAAGCCTAGTTTTTCAGCCCACTTTTTGGGCTGAAAAAAGCCGCCTCGGCTTATACTCGAGTCAGTGAAAAATTTGCCCGAAATGGAGGAGAAAAAGGGGCGGGGCCATGCCGCTGGGTGACACTCGTGAATGGCCCAGTGCCCCTGTGAGTTTCCCCTCCCTCTGTGTCAGTTTGCCGCGCAGCGCGCACCGCACCATCCCCCCTCCTCACGTTCTAATGTAATGCAGGGCTGTCTTATGATTCCCCTTCCTCCCCCTCCTGCCGCTCTGCAACGATGTCCCACCTCCTCCTTGTTATGGCAGCCACATAGCGATGTCCCACCTCCTCTGGTACAGTGATCCAATGATAGGAATCACTGTGCCGTGTGTCATAGGAGGCGGGACATCGCTCCCGCGGCTGCACGGGACATCATCATCACAGCGGGACATCAGCATCATGAGGTGAGTGAAGTATTTCATTGAATACACCGCTAGTTTACTGTTTTTCTTTGAAATAAATATTCAAAAACATTATTGGTATCTATTTTTATTTTTGAAATTTACCGGTAGCTGCTGTATTTCCCACCCTAGGCTTATACTCGAGTCAATAACTTTTCCAGTTTTTTTTGTGGTAAAATTAGGTGCCTCGGCTTATATTCGGGTCGGCCTATACTCGAGTATATACGGTACTTTATGCATTATAGACTTCTCTAGACAACTGTCTGGAAAAAGTCCATAATGCATACGGTTCCACCACAAATGCGCGCACAACAAAAGTGCGCCTGACTAAACTGCGGTGACTAAAGCGCGGTGACAAAACCGTGCGACGAATGAGCGACAAATTAGCCCTAAAGCGCACCGACAAAAGCGCGCTGTAACATAACCCTAAACCTACCCCTACACCTACCCCTAAACCTACCCCTAAACCTAACCCTAAACCTTACCTTAAATTAAATCGCGCTTCTGTCGGCACGCTGTTGTCGGCGCGCTGTTGTCGGTGCGCTTTTGACATCGCGGTTTTAGCGCCGCTGTGTTGTCGGCACGCTTATGACATTAGCGCTTTTGTTGGGTCACGAATGCATACAGTATCCAAGATATGATAGTTTGATCTTGGTAATTTGTGTCTTGAGTTGGTTGGCTTGATGATCCAATGGATTTGTTTTCTGGCCTAACCACAGTATCCACCAAAATTCAAAAGTGTCAATATGTTGTCTATCCTACTACTTCAAAGTCCACCTTTCGCTAGAAGGCCACAAAGGGAAATCACTGCCTGCAGAATTTTGTTCTTTGTAGGTAGACATAAATCCCAGCATCTGAATATCTTTTTGGGATGACTTCTCTACCAAGTCCTAGTCCGTGATACATTTCATGATTGCTTGTTCCTTTATTATTCAGTTATTCAAGACTAAGACATTTGTTATCTACCCCTTCAGAATCTTCATTGTCAGTTCTGAAGCTGGTTGCTATGCCTGTGTCATTAGTTGGGTCTGCGATATATTTAATCTTAATCCTTTTTCACTGTGCTCCTTGACTTTCATTAATAAGGTTGCAGATCATTTATACATTCAGGAATCAGAGCAGTGCCATCTGCATAGCACAGATTATTGATGTGCCTTCCTTTAAAACCAAAGCTCATCTTTTTCTAATCAAGCTTTTCTCAATATACATACATTCAGCACGTAGGTTGAATAAATAAATAAGAGAATATTCAGCTTTGCCTCACTTCTTTGCCAACCAGACTCAGCCTGTTAGCAGATGGGACAGTAACTGGCGCATTTTCTGGTATCAACAGAACGGTGTACAGGTAATCCTCGAGTTACAACCACAATTGAGCCTAAAATGTGAGTTGCTAAACGAAACATTTGTTAAGTGAGTTTGTCCCATTTTACGATTTTTTCTTGCCGGAGAAACACGGTTTATTAAGTGAATCTGGATTCCCCAATGATTTTGCTTGTTCGAAGGTCGCAAAAGATGACCACATGAGCCAGCAACAGTCATAAGTATGAGTCAGTTGCCAAGCATCTGAATTTTGATCCCGTGACAATGGTGATTCTGCAATGGTTGTTTGAAAAATGGTCATGAGTCACATTTTTTCGGTGCCGCTGTAACTTGGAACGGTCACTGAATGAAGTGTCGTAAGTCGAGGACTACCTGTATATGTGCAGTATGATACAAGTAGTCCTTGACTTATGACTGGTCACTTAGGGACTGTTTAAAGTTATAATGGATCGCCCTGGAGGTACTTACACCCTAGTTTGGGAGTTCCAATGGCTTGTCCAGCGCATGACTGCATGTTGGGCATGTGGCAACCAGCCCACATTTATGGCCATAGGTGTTGTGGCTCGCCGGTAGGGTTGGCAGCGGATTTGCACAGTGAGGAGGGTTGGGGAGGAACATGGGCCAATCTATTTCTGCATCGCCTATCTTCCTCCAGTTCAATTGTCTTGGCCGTGACAGGTCAAAAGCGTGGACGACAAAAGCGCGATCGACAAAATCGCGCCTTTGACGTCATCACAGCGCGACGAAAAAGATCGAAAAATTCAAATAAAAATTAATAAAAATTAAATTAAAGCAAGCCGATTCACATAAAGGTAAGGGTTAGGGTTAGGGTTAGGTTAAGGGTTAGGGTTAGCTTTAGAGCGTTAGCGTTAGCGTTAGGGTTAGGTTAAGGGTTAGCGTTAGGTTTTTCATTACTTTAACGGTTAGGTTTAGGGTTAGGTTTAGCGTTAGGTGAAGGGTTAGGTTTAGGGTTAGGTTTGGGGGGCTTAGGGTAAGGTTTTCGCTTTATTTTTACATTTTTCGAACTTTTTCGTCGCGCTGTGATGACGTCACAGCGCGCTTTTGTCGAGCGCGATTTTGTCCTACGCGCTTTTGTGGTGGCCAATGCTGTCAGAGGAACGGGTGACAAAGCTGGACACGTTTCATAGCCTGTGTGACTAACCTTGGATGGGGCCAGAATGAGAAGAGAAAAGGCTATTTGAACAAAGGAAGGCTGATGCTTGACACCTTTCTGTGATGGGAACAAGATGCAGCAACTTTCAGAGTCTGTGGCAGAAAGAAGCTGACGGGGCATGTTGGTGCCAGAGCTAAGGGCAAGGAAAGGCCTTCAACAGAGAAGTAAAAATTTGCAAATAATGACAAATAACAATTTAAATGGACCTACAGTTTGCTCTAATGCAGAATATGCCGACCTGTGTGTACACTCAGCTTTTCAAGGCTTCACTGCTCTCTTTTCATTATGGGTTTTTTTTTGGGGGGGGTGTTCTTTTTATACCCTCCTTAGCGTTGTGGCCCACCAGCGGCCAGCAGAGCTGGCAGCAGATTTGGAGAGTGAGGAGGTTAGGGAAGAACATGGGCCAGTCCTGGAGGCTGGGGAAGGCTCTGATGAGGGCTCTGAGTCGGAGGCAGAGAGGGGGCCAGAGCCGTATGCCTTCAGCTGCCTTCAGAGTCAGACGTCAATGGGGCAGAGGAACAGCTGGAGCCTGTTCCCAGTGTGCACATGCACAGAGTTGCCAGACGAAGGGAACAGCTAAAGAACAGGGGTTGACTTGGGAATAAGGCCACAAGTGGATGATGAATGGCTCCTCCCAGAGGAAATAAAAGAGGAGCGAAAGGGGAGTGGAGTTTGCAGGAGACAATCAGTTCGCTTAATTGCTTCGTAACTCTTTGCGACGCCTTGCCAAGTCTTGGAGATATCGGCCTGGCAGCTCTCCAAGCCAGAGAAGGTCTGTGACTGTAAATCCTCCCTTGAAAGACTTTGCTGGATGGGAATGAGAAGAATTCACAGTAAATTAATGAAAGGGGTTTTTGTAGGGACCAGGAGTTTGCTTCATGCTCTGGGGAAGCCTCGGTCAGAACAATTGCCAGTGTGGTCACATGTACATGTTTTATGACAGAAGCGGTCCACAGCGTATCGCTGGACCAGTTGCAGTGCTCACTTCACAATTGCAAAATGCCATTCTGGTAAAACAAAAAGTTATGATTTGTTATTAATGCCTTATTCTATTGTAACATATAGTCGGAAGTCAATGTTCCTTTTTCTTTCCCTACCCTTCCTCACTTTTCTTTCCCCTTTCCCCTTCCCCTTCATTGTCCTCTTATTTGCATTTTTATTTTATAACTTATAATACTTTATAAGTTATAACCTAAGAAAAATGTATTCTGAAGAGCAAAACAAAATCTAAACAATTGCTGCAAAAAAGAAAAAAATTGGGGGTCATGTGGTTGACCCAACTTGCAACCAATATGACTTTGGAACAGTAAACAGTAAAAGAGTTGGAAGAAACCTTTTGAGGTCATCTAGCCCAACCCCCTGCTCACGCAGGAGACCTGTACTCGGGATTCGAACCACTGAGCTGTCAGCCTTTCTGATCAACAAGCTCAGGGTCTTAGCCACTGAGGCATGATAGGTAGGTTTCATTAAGGCGTTAAGTTGAGGACTATCTACAGCAGTGTTTCTCAACCTTGGCAACTTGAAGATGTCTGGACTTCAAGTCCCAGAATTCCCCAGCCAGCGAATGCATTCGCTGGCTGGGGAATTCTGGGACTTGAAGTCCAGACATCTTCAAGTTGCCAAGGTTGAGAAACACTGACCTACAGAGTTTGTTTTCCTGTGGCCCCTTGGTACATGTTGTGGCCCCCATTATGTTTTTCACCTGTGGGCCCCTGGAGATCTCCTGGGACCCCAGGATACCATATGGTTTTTATCTGAGAATCCCTGGAGCTGTTGATTCATGTAATCTTTCATTGTGTTGACCTTTCCCATGTTCCTGCTTCTTGCAGTTTATGTTCCCATTGTAATTCTTTCTTTGCGGCTTTGAGTTTGGGCACTCTTGGCGCACCCTCCTGTTGTGCTCCCACTCATCCTTCCCAGGAAAACCTTCCCCACCGTAACCTTAACCCCTCCCTAGACGGAGTAAGTTGGCCAACTGACAAGAAAAGCAATGATCCGAAAAGGATCTATAAATATATTTGACTGAATGCATTCCCAAACAGGTCTGTGCATAAAACTCCGACATGGGGATGGAACATTTTTATGTTGTTTTGGTAGGTTGATATAAACTCATGAATGTGAAATGACATCGCTTAACACAAGAGAGCCGAGGTGGCGCAGTGGTTAAATGCAGCACTGCAGGCTACTTCAGCTGACTGCAGTTCTGCAGTTCGGCTGTTCAAATCTCACCGGCTCAGGGTTGACTCAGCCTTCCATCCTTCCCAGGTGGGTAAAATGAGGACCCGGATTGTTGTTGGGGGCAATATGCTGACTCTGTAAACCGCTTAGAGAGGGCTGAAAACCCCATGAAGCGGTATATAAGTCTAACTGCTATTGCTATTGCTAAGAAAAGTGAAATAAAAGGAATGCTTAATAAAAGTGAACTCTATTAATATATTAATAAGAATTTGTTAACTGATCAATGTTAAATAATCAATTTGTTAATAAATATCTGCAGGTCGCCACCTGTTTGAGCTCTAAATACTTGCACACATCCCCCCATTTGGTGAAACTTTTGCCAATCTTCCTTTTTGTGTTTCCTTAACCTGTAACCAAGTCTTAGTGAGTGAAATTGAACTAAACATATACAAGATAGTCCTCAATTTACAACATGTCATTTAGTGGCTGTTCCAAGCTACAAAAGCACTGAAAAAAGTGACTTTTGATCATTTTTCACACTTTATGAGCATTGCAGCATCTCCACGGTCACACGATTTATATTTGGATGCTTGACAACTGGCTCACATTTATGATTGTTGCAGTGTTGCGAGGCGATGCAATCATTTTTTGTGACTTTCTGACAAGCAAAGTCAAGGGGAAGCCAGGTTCACTTAACAACCATGTTATTAACTTAACAACTGCAGTGATTCACTTAACAAATGTGCGGCAAAAAAGGTTGTAAAATGGGGCAAAACTCACTTAAGTTTTGCATCAACATAAATTTTGGGCTCAGTGGTGGCCGTAATTCCAAAACTGTCTGTATTCTCCCTCCATCTCTCCACCACTGTAAACCCTTTAGATAAAAAAACCTTCCTTGCTTGGATTCTGTAAAGACAACAATATGCTGAAATGCTCTTTTGTAATATCCAATAAGTCATTTGAGTCTCAGTATTCACAGAAGAAGGGACGCGGTGGCTCAGTGGCTAAGACGCTGAGCTTGTTGATCAGAAAGGTCAGCAGTTTGGCGGTTCGAATCTCTAAGTGCTGCATAGCGGAGGGAGCTCCCGTGACTTGTCCCAGCTTCTGCCAACCTAGCAATTCGAAAGAATGTAAAAAAATGCAAGTAGAAAAATAGAAATCACCTTTGGTGGGAAGGTTAACAGATTTCCGTGCGCCATTGGCATTTAGTCATGCCGGCCACATGACCAGGGAGACGTCTTTGCGTGACCCGTCAAAACCACACTCGACTAAACCGCGTCGCTGACGTCATCAACAGGGTGACAACAGCCAGCGCGGAGAAAGAAGGGCGCTTTAAATAGCGCTTTGAAAGCAAGCCGATTCAACTTAAGGTAAGGGTTAGTTTTAGGGTTAGTTTTAGGGTTAGGTTAAGGGTTAGGTTAAGGGTTAGGGTTAGGTTTAAGGTTAGGTTAAGGGTTAGGTTTAGGTTAAGGGGTAGGTTTAGGGTTAGGTTTAGGATTAGGTTTAGGGGGGTTAGGTTTAGCTTTAGGGGTTAATTTTAGGTTTAGGGTTTACAGCGTGCTTCTGTCTCCGCGCTGTTGATGACGTCAGCGACGCGGTTTAGTCGGGCGCGGTTTTGTCGGTGAACCACGTCTTTGGATGGCGCTGGCTCTTCGGCTTTGAAACGGAGATGAGCACTGCTCCTACTAGCACATATGTGCAAGGGGAACCTTTACCTTGATTCACATAACATGCCTAGTCCTGTTAGGAAAAGCAACATTGGCTCCATTTGCAAAACACGCTAAGCTTGACTTGAGTTCCTCTAAATTTGTCTCTCTGTGTAGCTAGGGGTGTTATTGTATGTAAAACCAGCCAGATTGATTCATTTATGCTTTGGTACATTACGTCACCCCAGAAAACGGGTGAATTCAAAAACCAGGCTATTCACACCACACACTGAGTCACCAACCAGCCAGCGCCATTCAGCTTGGATCGTTTGTGTTTCCCTGACTCATAAAGTCAACTTTCTAGTTCAAGAGATAGTGCAAACCTTGGATGAAGTGTGTGAACATTGTGTCTAATGCTTCAAGTGAAATTAAATATATAATAATAGGGCTGGCCCTAGTTCCCAGAAGTTAAAAAAGAAAAGTCTTAAGTAAGCAGCAATGCATATCGGTAAGAAGACTTGCTGGATAAAATATTCTGGCAAGAATATGACAAGAGTGCAGGAAAGATCCCCCTTTTTCAAAAAGATGAGACCTGCCAGAACATCATCCTCTCCATTCAGGTTTCCATCTAAGTTATGCTCACCCCTGAATACTAAATATTTCTAGTGTTGGAAGAAATCTCCTTCTGGGTTCAGTTCCAAGTGGGGGAAAAGACACTGGAAACATGGAGGCTGCTTGGAAAGATGGTTTACTGGTTGAATTTATATTCCAACAACCTTATTAGGTGGGTTGGGCTGAGAGTTGGCTGCCAAGTGTCAAGCTTGAGGTCAAATAAGGACTTTAATGTTTAACTTTACATTAAAAGTCCTGTAGGAAGTTATCATCCAGCCCTCTCCCAGAAAAATGAAATATCCTAGGAAATATTGAAAAGGCAGAATATTTATTTGGATGTGAAAAGAAACATGTTTTAAAAGACAATAGTTGCCTATAGCTTTCTGCCCATCCCCAGCTAATGGGCCATTAAGATGGCCAGGCTAGCCCACTTTACATAATAAAGACTTCTCCTCACTGCAGCTGTAGGGGGAAGGGATATTACTCAACTGACCACAAGGCAACTGAGAACTCATCACAGCCTAGAGAGTAGCCCCCTGCATGGCACCATGGGAGTCTGACAACCAATCAGAATACATTTCTTACACAGGAACAGGAAACAGAGAGGTGGGACTGAACAGGGTATAAAAGCCTAGCAAACCCCTTCCTCAGCCCTTCTCTTCTTCTCCATCAACATTGAAACATGTGATCCCCTTTTCTGGTCAGGGCTCAAGCCATGTGGCCCTGTCCAACAATAAACCATCTTTCCAAGCAGCCTCCATGTCTCCAGTGTCTTCTTCCCCACTTGGAGCTGAACCCAGAAGGACATTTCTTTCAACAGTCCAATCTTTTAAAAACAATGCCCTCACAAGTTATTTCCACTCTAATAAAGCAGAGTTCACATTTCTGCACTACTGCATGGTTATGGTCCATGTCCACAAATTCCCTCTTCTGACGTTCAAATAAATGCGCCACCCATCATTCAGACATTCAACATAAACACGTAACAGGCTTCAACAGAATGCCCCGCCCACAAATAGGGGAGGGGCTTCTTCTCTACTCTTTCCCCGTTTTCTTATTGGACACCCGAAGGGGAGAGCGAAGAACCACTTGTATCCTAGCAACGGGAAATCAATCGCGCAGGCGCACCTTAGCCGCCAAAAAAAGGAGGGGATTTGGTCGGGCATGCGCCTAGCTCCCTCTCTGTTCTCTAACAGAAATGACGGCAGCGCTTCCCCAGTTTTTTTTTCTTTACTGCTCCGCCCCCGTACCGATTCCCCTCCCTCTCGCCGGCGCACAGACGCATGCGCAGAACGCCCCCTCCTTCCTCTCCCTCCTCTCCCTCTTCCGCCCCCCGTCGCTCTCCCCGCCCGTCGCTTCCGAGGTTTTGTCGCTGGAGGATGACGTAGGCTTGCTGGGGCCGGTCGCCGCCGTGTAGCTTGTGGGAGCCTGACCCACGTGAGTCGTTGCCGAGGCGGTTGCCGGGTGCTGTCGCTCCGGGGAGAGTGGTGGGAGGGGGGGACGGGAGCAGGAGGTGGGGGGACACCAGCCCTTCTCGGAGGCCGGGATGCGCCCAGCGACGAAGGTACGCGCGGCGGGAGGGGGCGTGGTGATCCGGGGGCTCGCGTGCCTTCCCCCGCCGCGCTTCCTGCGGGGGAGGGGCGGGGAGTCACGGGTGGGAAGGGCCGGCTTTCGGCCTAGTAGACACCCCCCCAAATTCCTCCAGACGGAATCCTCTTAGGGGCGGGGGTTCCCGTGGGGAGTTGGGGGTGTCTTTCCCCCTAACTTCTGGGGAGGGATTGCCTGGGAGGGTGGCGAGGATGGGCGTCCATTGAGGGAAGCAGGTGCCTCCCCGGGGAGGTGGGGAGGGCAGCGGGAGAGGAGGGAAGCTCTGCGTTCCCAAAGGGCTTTGATTCGGGTCAGCTCCAGGCTCCCCTCGGCCCGTTTCTAATGAAATCTAGAATAGGAATGGGGAGAGAGGAGAGAATAGAATAGAATTCTTTATTGCCCAAGTGTGATTGGACACACAAGGAATTTGTCTTTGGTGCATAAACTCTCAGTGTACATAAAAAGACAAGATACATTTGTCAAGAATCATAAGGTACAACACTTAAGGATAGTCATAGGGTACGGGTACAAGAAGCAATCAGGAAATCTATCCGGCAGAGGCACACACAGTACACCCCCCGGTTCTGATGACATCGATAACCCCGGGAGTGCGATAACCGTTTCGGTTCAATTTTAAGGTGCCCACAAAAGAGCTCCGAGGGGGCTTTAATTTTTATTTAATGTATTTATTTTGTCAAGCATGAATTAGATAACAGATGTAAGTATAAACATGATTATGTTTATAGGACCCGGATTGTTGTTGGGGGCAATATGCTGACTCTGTAAACCGCTTAGAGAGGGCTGAAAGCCCTATGAAGCGGTATATAAGTCTAACTATTGCTATTGCTATAAACATGATTATGAATACATGAAATGATACAAATACAAGGAAGCATTAGGACAGGGATGGTAGGCATGTTGGTGGGCTTATGCACGACCCTTACAGACTTTTTAGGAATGGGGTGAGATCAACAGTAGACAGTCTAAGGTTGAAGCTGTGAGGGTTTGAGGATGTAACAACGGAGTCAGGTAGAGCATTCCAGGCATTTATCACTCTGTTGCTGAAGTCATATTTTCTGCAATTTTGTTTGGAGTGGTTTACCATACGTTTGTATCTCTTGTGAGCTCAATTGTGTTGTTGTGGTTGAAGCTGAAGCAGTCATTGTCGCAGATAATTTTATGTACTACGCTCAGGTCGGATCGAAGATGGCGAAGTTGTCACTAAGCCCAAAATTTCAAGTCTGGTGGCATAAGCTATTCTGTCGCGAGCAGAGGAATGTTTCTAATAAAATCTATCCAGATGATCTCGATAACCCTGGGAGCATGAGAACCGTTTCCTTGGCTTCGATTTTAAGATGTCCACAAAAAAACCTCCGAGGGACTTGAGGCAACAAAACGAACATGGCTTCTTTCCCTAGGCAATCTCTCCCTCTCTTTCCTCAATAGAATCTGAAGGTCCAGCCATTTAGAACCTGATGCTTTTTTCTTTTTTTTTAAGGAGTCCTAACGCTGGTTATTGTGACTTCTGTTTATTTAGGATACTCGCTGCCAAATGAAACCCCACCTGCAAAAAATTTTTTTAATGGTTTCTCTGTGCTCTTAAGAGGTATGTTGTAGTAGCAAGAACTGATTGGAGCTCTGACACAAAACACATCTGGTTGAGCTCTGGCCTCCCTCTCCTTCAATAATATTACTTGAAGCAAAAATATATTCTTTTCCTGTTAAATAACTGGCAGTCGGAATGGAAATAACACTTAGACTTATCTACTGCTTCATAGTCCTTTACAGCCTTATGCACATCTTTTTTTATTATTATCCAGTGATCTGCAGGAACTAAAACTTTTCCCATAGAGGAACTATGGAAATTGACAGTGAAGGTTAGAGCGCCAGAAAGTAATGACTGTATATGCATGCTGGGGAGCGTTAGGGAAACTAAAAGAGATTGTGAATCAATGTTGTCTGCTGAGATTTCTTTTCACTATGGTGTGGAGAAGATAAGGATGCCAAAGGAGTGAAAATGATGATATATCTAATTTCAGAAAGATGATTCAGAGAATATAAATACATGCTTGTATAAAAGCATATTTTCAGTAAGGTAACAGTAAAATAAATGTTTCATCTTAGATTTTCCAATGAAAAAAATATCAGAATAGGAGGTAGTTATATATATATATATATATCTAAGAAAGCAGGGGTGAGCATGAAGTATGACATCTGCTTTAAAGATATACAGACAGGGCTGTGTATCTTCTTTGAAGATCCTTACTAGAATTAAACCTGAAGGGAAGGGGGTGCACATTCAGGCTGCAAATTGTACAGAAATAAGTTGCTGATGCCAAGCAGATTTTGTGGTTTTTTTTTTTTTTTTACTTTTTCTTTTCTGCTGAGAATTTTTTTCACAAGATGTCTGAAAAAGCTGTTTGGAAGTACTTCTTGTATTTTTTCAAGGGCAAGCACTTTATTCCTCTTGGCTGCGGGGGATGGGGAGGGAATGGGACCCAGAACTGTTTAAAGCACTTGGGTTCAATGCATTTTGCTATAGTTCCATTCAAGGAGGTGCAAAGATCCAGATCCTACCCTCGTAATATTTGAGTTATTAAATAAAACTGATGATCGGGGTTGAAATTTAAATTAAATCAGACATTTAATTTATGGAACGTGCTTCCACAGGTTATGCTGACAGTTGCTAATGGGTAGGATTTAAGGCGGATGAGACAACCTGTAAGATAGTGCTGGTAGAAACTCCTAGTCAGGAGAAATCCCTTTGTGTCTTGTTTGTGGTTCTCAAGAGACCACCTAATGGAGTCATTATGGAAAGGTGGCGATTGATGTTGATGTGCATGGATGGTTGGTCTGATTCCACAGATTTTTACAGTGCTCAGAAAACGTCAAAAGCCATTTTCGTATTTCAGAGGCCTTTTACCGAATCCAGCGTGAAGAGATAGAACTGATGTAATGGTCACTGGTGAATATGCATGCTTGTACTGATTATACTGACATACTTAAGAAGCGGGATAAGAATAAATGGGTGAGTGTTACATTGGCAGCTTATGTGGAAACAACCATCTTGATTTATTAAACGGCTGCAGATGGAAGAATAGGAAGCATAAAGATTTCACATTATAAAATTCCGTTCGCCAGAGCTGTTTTGTAGGTGGAAGAACTAGATATGCTTAGGATCTGATTTGTTGGAAATTATTTTTAGGACAGTCTTTCCTCCACTCTTTATTCTTTTCCCCTTGCATAAAGAAAAGTCTGGCCAAGAGAACCAGACAAGGTCTTAACCAGATGCTGATCAGCTTAATTCTAAAAACATGGAGACTTTTCAAGTTCATAGTGCATTACGTCAGTGGCTCTCAACCTTTTCTACACCACTGACTCCCTTTAAGTACCTTTTGTGGTCGCGGACCACCAAGTCCTACTTCAAGATTGAAATCATAACATTTGGTCCAAGCCTTCACGATCCCCCCGGTTTGGCATCTGTGGACTACAGGTTGCACTTAGTTAAACAAAGAACTGCACTCTATTCCGTGTATGTTGAAAGTGGTATATTGCAGGGAAGTGCACAGGTGCCGGTAAATGCACGGTGTACTGCTTGCCTTCATAATCTGAGGTCTGGCATGTACTTACAAGTCAGCTTGCTCTGACTTTGGGACAGTGTCTATGTTGCAGCATATTTCTAGGGTGTGAGAAGCTTGTAATTTAGCAATTTTAAACAGGCTAGTATTTAACAGCTTCCCCGACAGCCATAGGCAATAGGGAAAGTGATGCAGGAGAGGATATGGAGTTCCAGTGCTGATGAACGAGTTGACTGGGAAAACAACAGATTGCTCCTTTGGTTCCTTTGCCATTTGCACAGGGAGAAAGAAATTCTTCCTCTGCAGCCACCAGGGAAGGATCAGACATTCCATCCTGTAGAGCAGGGGTCGCCAACCTTTCGGACCTCAGGGACATCTAAATTCATAATTTCAATTTTTAAAAAAGATAAATAGTATCTAGTGCAATATAGAAAATGCAAATAGGTTTTCTGCGGACCACCAAAATTTTCTCGTGGACTGCCCGCCAGTTGGTGACCACTGCTTTAAAGGCTGATGACTTCTTTGTTAACATCTTGCAGGCTATTAATCTGTGATCTGATTTTTAAAGTTGACTTTAGAATTTTGGTAGAAAGCCTTTTATGTTAAAAAAAAGTTTTTTGTAGAGTAGGAGACGGGCCTGTGACATTGAGGTGAGGGGGTAAGAAATCTGAAAGATATGGATCCTGGTTTCTGCAAATTTTGAATGTAGCCTATTTTTATCACATTGCTGGGAAAACGGTGTGCTTCAAGGCCAGGATGGCTTGAATTTAGTTTTACAAAGCTGAGCTGATGGAGAATGAGCTCTCTTTTTCTACAGAAAGTGATGTCATGACATTATCCTCATTTACAATTGAGAACAATGAACTTAAAATGTGCAGTTCTCTCCTCTGCCAGTGTTATATTTTGGTGGGTGGGGGGGGACGAACGGAAGAAGGTTTTGAGTTGTGTGCAAACTTTTGGAAATGGTTTCCAACGATAACATCTCAGAATCTCGGCTACTTTTCCTCATCTCTGGGTAGAGCAGGCATCTTCCAATTGTGTCTTTCAGATATTTTGATTTTAATTTCTACGTACAGTGTGCAGCCTGAGCAGATTTGAAGGGCAGCAAGTCAGATGAAATGCGTTTGTTGTTTTTCTCCTGGATTTTAAACCAGTCATGACTCAACAGCTGGACTAAAGTGGAAGAAAGCTGAGTATAGTCCATCTCTAAACATTTTTTGGGGGGGTGTATGTGCTATTTTACCTCTCCAGAACATTGTGCTGCAATATTGTTTTAATACTTTTATATTTTTGTGATTATTATGCCGTCCCATGTAGCAAAACTGCTTAGATAACTAGAGTTCCCCACATTTTCCAGTAGTTCTTCTGGCACTGAACAATTGCCCACTTCTGCTTGTGTTGCTTTTGTTACTTGCCAATATGTGGTCAGTCAGTAACTGTTTACACAAGAATAAAATGTACAGTTTTCCAGAAACGTGCTGTTTAGCAGACAAACATTTTCAACAAGAGATTACTAATAACTGAGTTTTAAATATATAAAGCATGTGAAACCATGTATAGTCTTCCGATATTTTAGACCTTTGAGAAAATACCTTGACTTACTGCTAGGAAAATTTCTGAGAGTGAAACCTTGGTAAAGTCTGAAAATGTTTCAGAATTTCTATTGTTTGCAGTTCCTTGGGGGTGAAATCCCAAGCCAGTGCTATATATTATTTGATACCAAGCATAAGCTTTCTGAAGCAGAAATAATAGCATTCTCTGTGTGTAAGTTTAAATTTGGGGATCTTCACATATTCACCTGATTGATTTATGTATTTAGGGAAAGGGCCTCAAATCATAATTTCATTTCAGGTCAATTTTCTGTTGTCGACTTTCGTTAAAAAGACAGCAACGAAAATTTTATCAGTTTGCATGTTTGGAACAATTACAGGTAGTCCTCAACTTAACCGCCATTCATTTAATGACTGTTCAAAGGTCATAAAGAGGGGCAACATTCACTTAACTCATTTAACGACAGAAATTTTGGGCTCAATTGGAGTAGTAAGTTGAGGACTACGTCTGTGTAAAGTGGAATCAAGTTTACAGCTAAAATCTTTCCTTTTTAATGGCAAGGATATACAAAAAGCATACATTCAGGAAAATTGGCTAGAAACTAACGTAGTTATTTGTAAAATGTAAAATTTGTAAAAGTATGTTCCAGAAAAATAACGCTTGGGGAAAAGAACACCGTATTTTTCAGACTATAGGACGCACCGGTGTATAAGATGCACCAAGATTTAGAAGAGGTAAGTAAGAAAAAAAAGTTTTTTGTCCTCTCCAGCCCCCAGGAGCACTCTGCAGGCTTCAGCAGGGGGAAGGCAACTCTCCCCCATGTTTGCGAAAAACGGGCAGAAAACCAGCTGGGGGAAGGCAAAAATGCCTCAGTTTTTTTGCAAAAACGGCCTGTTTTTCGCCCATTTTTCACAAAAAAGAGATGTGGGGGCGGGCCTTCAGGAGGCCCAAAATGGCTGTATTTGGTGTATGAGACGCACCAACATTTCCATACTCTTTTAGTGTGGGGAAAAGGTGCATTTTATACTCCGAAAAATACGGTAGGTGTTTTGTTATTTTCATCATGGAAATTTGAAATAGTCCCTTTCCTTCTTTGTTTTATAGCAGTGAGCCACAAAGTAGGATGTGGTCTAGACTAAGTACTACCACCACTCAACCTATAGAAAAATTGGGTAGGGGAAAGGGTTTTATTCCCCTATTTTAAAACGCCTTTTTAACACTGGAAGAATAATTAAGCAACTTTTACAATCAATGCATTGTTTAAAGCAGTGGTCCCCAACCCCCGGTCCGCGGACCGGTGCCGGGCCGTGGAGTACCTGGCACCGGGCCGCGCAGCGGCCGGGGGCCATGATCGCTGCAGCGGCCGGGGGACATGATCGCTGCAGCGGCCGGGGGACATGATCGCTGCAGCGCAAAGGCTCCTGGGCCGTGCGCAAAAGCTCCTGGGCCGTGCGCAAAGGCTCCAGGGAAGAGAGCCCCGTGCGCCCATGCGCGCGCTCAGCGGGCCACGGTAAAATTATCAAAGGCTGACTGGTCCGCGGCGATAAAAAGGTTGGGGACCACTGGTTTAAAGCATCCATCAGAAAACAGATACCAAAGAAGCAACAGCAATAGACTCACACAGTAGCTGCGACATAACAGCAAATTTTTTTTTTGTCTTGCTGCTTCTTTCTGATGCACATGTTTGCACAGTTAACATTTTTCCAGTTATTCCTCCAAAGCTTAGCAAAGAGATAAACCTACATAATTTTCTGTATGGCATTTGTGAAACTGAAAACCCAGTAATAGTGTTACTTAATTTTATTTTCCAAAAATTGTGGACCACCCACTCGAGACGTGCCAGTGAATAATGAAGCAAGGATAAATCAGAACACAATAATAATCAGAATATTAAAAATCCGATAGTCAATATACATAGCCGAGACAGGCACCTGCAAACAATTCAGGCTGAAGGCGCATTTGTTGAAGCTTACAATAATAAAAAGGAAGAAAAGGAAAGTAGAACTAAAATAACAATAAAATAAGCCATGACAAAGAAGCACAATGAAAATAATGCAATATTTATACTCCACCTTTATTATTTTTATAAACAATGCAAGGCGATGAACACACTTCAATACTCCTCCCTCCCCTTATTTTCTCCGCAACAACAATTCTGTGAGGTGGGTTGGAAGGAGAGAAAATGGCCCAAAGTTACCCAGATAGCTTTCAGGCCTAGGGATGGATTTATTATACTCAGCTTCTTGGTTCCTAGCCTGATGCCTTAACCTGCACATTTTGGAGTTAGAACATTCTAGAAAACAGAAAATGTTAGGGCCAGTAATACTGTGTTACTAACCATGGACTTCTTCACTTCCTTTAAATATGTGCAGTTTCTCTGTAGATTTAAGAATAAAGTACCATGTGGCAGCCTGCCCACTTTTGTGGTCCTTAAAATAGAGCATGAGGAAGCAGCAAAGTGCTGCTTTTTAAGTCCCCATTTTACATGTTTTGAATAGTGAACGTTGGAGGTACTTTGAGTTTTGATCATTAAATACACATTTGTTTAAAGCTCAGAACATACGGTTTTTGGATTGGCACCTTGTTACGAATGATTTAAATACATATTTCAGTTACACTATTAATCCAGATTGGAGGAATAAGCATCACACACAATTTTTTGGGTGGGTGGGTGGGAATCCTCATAATTTTTAGAAATCTTGTACTACCAAACAAGCATAATTTTATATCCTGTGAGTTGTGTATGTTCTGGATGGCGTTGCAATTTTGCAATCCTCCATTTTAGCTAGCTCCCTGTCTTCAGAGGAATGAAAAGGAATGTTCTGTTTTTTACTTAGCAAGCACCTGGTCTTTCATTTTTTGTAAACCAGTTCAAAAGATTTCCCTTCTTTCTGCCCATCAGTCCTTTTTCTTCATCTCCCCCCCCCACTTTTTTTTTACCCTGAGATTCTTTATTATTATTACTGCAAGGTGGGGTTGAATGAGCTCTGCACTGATTAGCTCTCAGTGGTAAAGATGACCTTGATAGGACAAAAGCTGATTGCTTCAGTCACCTGCTGTAATAAAAGATCAGCTCACCTTTGTTTGGCTCCTACATTACATATCATCACAGTATCAGTACAGAGGGCTTCAAGACTGGTTTTCTGAGATCTGAGAGTGATGCCTCCAAAGGATGAGACAGTTATACACAAATGGCAATGATTTGAGTCATGCCGGCCGCAGTTACGGATGTAGTCTTCGGTGTAAATGGTATTTTGTATTGGGATTTTGAGTTCGAATAGCCAGTTCAGTTTTTGTTCCTGATTCAAGGCTCCTAACCAGTGGTGGGTTTCAAATTGCTGGCTGGCCATGTGACCGGGTGGGAGTGGCTTGCCAGCCATGTGACTGGGTGGGCGTGGTCAACTTGTAAAATGTGTAACTCACTTAACAACGCTCTTGCTTAGCAACCAAAATGTTGGCTCAGAAACTCTCGGATTTGAAGCACGCAAGTCTTCAAGCTGTCAAGTTACAAGACCCTTGCACTCCTAACCCTTTAGGAAAAAAAACCCAGGGGTGTTCAAACGTGACAGTTTTAAGACTTGTGGACTTCAACTCCCAGAATTCCTCCTCTTGCTCTTCATCTTGATGATGTGCGGACGGGCAGAGGGAGGGAGCTGGAACCGGTTCTAAACGGCAATGTCGATTTGGGGAACCTCTTCTATAGAAGATGTTAGAACTGGCAGGAAACCACCCCTGCTCCTAACAACAATGATCCGAAATATCTGAAGGACATTTGCCGGGGTGGTGGTGGTGGTGGTGGTGACTGGGAAGGAGTGTGAATGGATAGGGTAGAAAAGGCAGCACTGAAGAAAGAGATGATTAAAACTGTGTGGGAGTGAGATTGTAATCGGATCATTGTTTATAGAACAGATTTCAAGTGTTCCAATCAAGGCTCTTCCCATACGCCTTGAAATAAAATTAGATCACTTCCCCACTTTATTCCTGTAATAAGTTACTGTAAATAAGACCATTGTCTGGATGCACAGTGGTTTGCCTAAGGATGCCTAGCAATTTCATGGCTGAGATACAGGTAGTCCTCGACTTACAACCACACTGGAGCCCAGAATTTCTGTTGTTAAGTGAAACATTTGTCAAGTGACCTTTGTTCCATTTTCTTGCCACCATTGTTAAGTGAATCACTGCAGTTAGATAAGTTAGTAACACGGTTATTTAGTGAATTGGGCTTCTCCATTGATTTTTGCTTGTCAAAAGGTCACATCACTGTGGGACACAGCAATGGTCAAAGGTATGAACCAGTTGTTGGTTCTGGCCTAGGCTTCCCCAGCAGCATGAAGCTGAGTCCTCATCCTGATAAGCCTCTTTTATTTAATTTACAGTGAATTCTTCTCCAGCAAAGCGCCAATCCACAGTCTTTCAAGATAGTTCACAATTACCGACCTTTATCAGGATTGGTTAGTGGCCAGGCCGATATCTTTCAGAAGTTGCAATACTTGTCAAGAATGCAGGAGTGAACTAATTGTCTCCTTTTATTCCTATGGGAGGAGCCTTTACCGTCCACCTGTGGCCTTACTCCCAAGTTAGCCCTTGTTCCTTAGCTGTTCCCTTTGGCAACTCTGCGTCTGGGAGGGGGTTGGGCAGAGAGAGGCAGTTTAGCGCGACATTCGGGGGCGGTGTGTCCGAGCTTGCCACAACGAAAGCATGTTAACGGTCTGGAGGAGCCAGAAGGGGGCCCTCTTGCGTCGCCTCGTCGTTTGGAGAACGATTGCGTAGTAGGAGGGGGGAGGGACCGAGCAGCCTTCTCCTTCCGCTTCCTTCTTTCTTCAGTAGCATAACGCAGACGGATTAAGTCAAGCTCGGCGTCTGCAGCATGCTCAAACCACGTGATTAAGCGTCTTGGCAGGTTACGATTGACACATTGTTGATAAATGTCTGCGTTCAACCCTTCGGCAAATCTGTCCAGAAGGGCGTCCTCCCCCCATCCTCTCATGTATTGTGAGAGACACTGAAATTCCTGGATGTATTGGGCGACAGGTCTATCGTCTTGGTCGAAGGTTAAAAACTTCAATTTGTTCCGCTTCTCAGTTAATGGGTCATCAAAACGTTGACGGAAAGCCTTCATAAAACGGTTGAAATTCCCCAAGAGGGGAGATCCAGACATGTGCAAAGCAGTCGACCACGTAGCCGCTTCACCATCCAAAGATAAAAGAATCATTCTGACCCTTAAAGTGTCAGATTCAAAGTCCCGGCCATAAATTTCCATGTAGTTAAACACCTGCATAAGAAAGGAGGGAAGGCTAGTAGAATCCCCCTTAAAACGTACAGGCAAGGGAGGGATTTTAGCCATTCGATGTCTTCGGGGGGGAGGCTGGGGGGGAGGTCCTCTTTGATCAGCGAAACCTCTAGCCGCAGGGGGAGACGCGGGCCGAGGGGGGGGGGGAGAATCCTGGCGTGGGTAACGTTGCCAGTTTCTCCAGTCTCTTTCCTCCTCCCCCCTTCTCTCTTCCAAAAATGTTTGACCCCAATAATCAGGTAATTCACTCCGCTGGGGTTTTCTCATCGGGCCCCGGTGCTGATAGCCTCTCCATTCTCCTTCATCGCCCCCTCTGCTTTCCCCACAGTACCTTTGGCTCCAATAGTCAGGGACTTCACTCGCCTGAGGTTTTCTCACAGCACCTGGCTCCAGCGAAGTTTGTGGAGGTGGTCTTTGGGTGAGCCCAGCATTCCAGCTTGTCTCTATCTCTCTTTGCCCCGCTGAAATTGACCAACGGGGTGGGGGGGAAGGTTCAGGCTGACTGGAAATTTGCAGTTGAAATAAATCTTCGTGCAAAGGTCGGTCAGACGGGCTGGGCTGGTGTAACGAAAGGTCGGGAGGTCCTAGTTCACTGGAATCCCCTCCAGCTGCGCCCTCTTCCTCTCTGGTCGGAGAAGACATTCTTTCCCTTCTCGGTAGACGTAAATCTCCTGGAAAGGGATATATTCAGATCTTGCTTCTTGTCAAGGCCCACTCCGCTCCATAATTAGGAAAGAAGACTAAGAGACTCCATGGGTTGGAAATCCAAAGTACTTTTACTAATTATAAATGGTAAGCGAGCAGTAGTGAAGCAAGATCTGAATAATATGGCGCGAAAGCAATTGATATATAGGCAAACCCGTTCCCCCCCCTTAGGATCAAAGCTCCAGTCCAATCATAAGTCCTTCAAATGTCAGGTGTGAGATAACTTCAAAAAGACAGGCCGAAGATGGAATGTGTAGGCCGTTGATGCAGGCGGGAAACACGTACGCATGCGTAATCCCACCGACTGGTACATCCTAGAACATTCCTCCAGCACATCAATTAAATCCCTCCCACATACACGCCCCCCCCTCCCCGTTTCATGGCAGCTGAAGCAACAGCAAAGCAGAAGCTGACACTTTCAAGATAGTTCACAATTACCGACCTTTATCAGGATTGGTTAGTGGCCAGGCCGATATCTTTCAGAAGTCGCAATACTTGTCAAGAATGCAGGAGTGAACTAATTGTCTCCTTTTATTCCTATGGGAGGAGCCTTTACCGTCCACCTGTGGCCTTACTCCCAAGTTAGCCCTTGTTCCTTAGCTGTTCCCTTTGGCAACTCTGCGCATGCGCACACTGGGAACAGGCTCCAGCTGTTCGTCTGCCTCACTGATGTCTGACTCTGAAGGCGGCTGATAACTGTCAGACAGCCCTCACCCTCTCTCTGCCTCCGACACAGAGCCCTCCTCAGAGCCTTCCCCAGACTCCAGGACTGGCCCATGTTCCTCCCCAACCTCCTTATTGTCTGAATCTGTTGCCAGCTTTCAGGACTGTGAAGATCTGTCCATGAATCTCAGAGACTTATGCCAAGTCTTGCCTTGCACCGCACTATGTTTGGAAAATATTTACATGGCAGCTTTCCAAGCCAGATAAGGTCTGTGAATATAACTTCACCTTTGAAAGACTGTTTACCAGGCCTTTGTTGAATGTGAATGGGAGGAATTCACTTTTGTTTAATAAAAGGGGTTTTGCCAGGAATCTGCTTTGTGGTTTTTGGGGCAGCCTAGGTCAGAACTTTTGTTTAGTTGACCATTCGCTTACAGCGTCAATGACCTACAACCGTTTTCACACAACATCCCCATGATTATATAATCAAAATTCAGATGCTTCAACTGGTTCATGTTTATGACGGTTGCATTGTCCAGGGAACATGTGACTCCTTTTGCGACCTTCTGACAAACAGTCAACGGGGAAGCCACATTTCATTTAAAAGCTGTACAACTAACTTAACAACTGTGATGATTCACTTAACAACCGTGGTAAGAAAAGTCATAAAATGGGGTGAAATTCACTTAACAAATGCCTCACTTTAACAACAGAATTTTGGGGCTCAGTTGTGGTTGTAAATTGAGGAGTACTTACCTATACATTACTGGAGAACGGTAAATGAGACAATCTGCATGTATTGTGTTGTGTAATTCTGTCCCTCTTTTTTTTTTTTCATTTGCAGCTTCACTTTGGGATCATAATGCTGCAGAAAAATGAAAGAGCATAGTCAAAACTTGCAGTGGAGAAGTCTGTTGCTGGCCAATTGTCGAACATGGACTGCGGGACTTTGGGGGCCGAGAACACGCTGCTTCCGGAGGAGGCGTCTGCCTCTACTTAGAAGAAGGAAGCGAAGCAATTTGACATCTTTCAAGGCGAAACAAACGAAACCCTACAGAAGGAGGGCTCTTGTGCACCAGAGGAGTTGGATTCCTGATGCATTCTTCAATATAAATCTGCCAGTTGGATTTATTCAGAATTGCACATGTCCACAGAATAGCTTCCAAACCCCTTTCTCCAGCTGTGGAAGACCCTGTTCAGAGTCTAGGGGGCTTTGCGGGACACCTTGCCAGCGGGAGCTATTGGCTAAATACATTGGCTTAGGGGTTGACTCAACGGTTTGTCGAGACAAGCCGTGCAGCCCTGAGGCCAGCATTACTGGTTTGTCGCTTAAAAGGCGCAGTCTCGCTTCAAACAGGGGAGGCCGTCACAATGACGGAAAAAACAACAAAATCATAATTCTGAATAACTCTACGAGAAAATATTGTTGCCGAGGACTGAAGCAACATGGAACTGGCGGCCTCTTGATTGCCCGACGGCCTAAATTCAACCAGTGTACTTTTAAAAGATTCCCTTTTATGATGCATAAAAAACTTTCTCTGGTTAAGTTTCGAATTAAAATTGCAAAATCTCTTCCCAAGCTTCGGAGAGGCAAAACGTGTCAGTTGAACAAAAGCAAGCTGAGTTGGGCGGCGAAAGTGACCAGGGATTGGCAAGAGGCTCAGCAAGCGGAGGCCTTCGCAGGGGACCGCGCGGCCTCGCTTCCTTCACGGAAACCCAAGCGTAACTCTCCTTGGGACCTGTTCCGCGTCTCCGATATGAACAGTAACATGCCAGGACCACTTATTGAGGAGAGTCGAACGTGCCGGCATGACGCTTGTCTTACGCAGGAGAGACTGTTCCACTGTAGGCAGCTCCATTACAAGAACCTGGCGCCCCGAGACCAAAACGGTATCGTGGAAACCTGCCTGCTTCCGGACTTGCAGAAAAGTCCTCCTTCCGGGATGGAGGCCCTGCCTAGGGCGGATGTAGGGGAGATGCCGTCCTTGGACAGCTGCCCCGAAGACATTTTCATCGCAACAGAAAAAGAAATCTCCGTTTCGGGGCACGACGAGGAAGATTCCAGACAGGTTTTGGGTTCCGACGAGGTGGACCTGGAGTCCCCCAAGTTGGATTTGGGCACAAGCGATGACGTTTGCACTAACGGTCCTGTCACGGAGTCAGTCCAGAACGAAGACTGCCGTAGTCAGATGGAAGTGGAAGGGCCTATCGGCACGGACGTCTTTGGCACAGAGCTCTTAGACCACCTGTACTGTAAGAGCCCCCTGGACGAGCCTCTGAGAGGAGGAAGCACAGGACAGAAATCAGGGACTCCCAAAGGTGGCAAAAGGAGCAGCCAGAAAGTGTCTTGTGTCAATGATGAGCAATTGGCTGCGTGGCTCTGTGGTATTTGTCTATCCTCCCCCCCCCCCCCCCCCAATTAACGTTATTGAGTGTTTTGCTTGGTAGGTTGGGATTCAGGTGCTGCCTGTAGAGTTGAGTCCCCAATTTTTCCGGGTTGGCAGCCCGGAGTAGGGGGAGGAGGGGGACGGTTTTGTGGGAGGGGCAGAAGCACCCACGTGCCTGCGTGCGAATCGTGATTACAAAGGCACCACAAAAAGTGATTTACAACCGGTCCTCACACTTGGGACATTTGCTGCAACTGGTATGTATTTATGATGCTTGCACCATCCCTCGTGATCAGAACATGAAGCAGGCGTGAAATGCTACCTGTTCGCCTGAACCGGTAGTAAAAATAAATGCTACTGGTTCAGGCGAACGGGTATTTCCAACGATCCGTTGTGACTTGCGATTTATATTACCGTATTTTTCATTGTATAAGACTCAAAAAAGGTGAAAATCTGGGTGCATCTTAGACACTGAATACAGCATTTTTTGGCATCCCGAAATCCTGCCCCCTTCACCAAAATGGCCATGCATAGCTTTTAGGAGGCTTCCAGGGTGCTCCTGGAGTCGGGAGGGCAAAAATGAGTGAAAAATGGGCCATTTTTTGCTTGTTTTTGCCCCCCATCCCCCAGGAGCACTTTACAAGCCGCCTAAAGGCTATGCCTGCACCCCCCCCCTTTTTTTTTTTTACAAAAACGGGCCATTTTTGGGAGGTCTGCAGAGTGCAAAAACTTTTCTTCTTAATTTGCCTCTTCAAAGTCTTGGTGCATCTTATACTCCGAAAAATACGGTAGCTAGAATCGTCGGATTTCCTGCTTTGTAGCTAATTTAAATTGCGTGTCACAGCTGATCGAAGTCCTACGCATGCGTGCTCACATCGCCCGAACCGGTAGCGAAGGTAAGTTGATTTCACCCCTGACATTAAGCCTTTTTGCAAGCAGCTGCTTCTAACCCAATTAATATAATGCACGCAGCTCCTTTCAGTGTAGAAATATTAAATGGAATTCAGAGTTTAACAATATTTCCGTTTTAAACAACAACAGAGCAAATCGTACCGATGACTATCTGCAACACGGAGAATGAAAGAGCGTTTCTGAAATGTATAAGGGTTTTGGTTTAGAGGTTTTATAATACACTGCTGCAGAGAAGTATGTACTTGCTGACCTTGTGATTAAAAAACAAAAACATTTGAGTATCGGTGACTAAATTCTGCTGTAGTCTGATTTTAGGTGGCCTGTAAAAATAAGCTCAGATCTTGCTCTTGGTGGGAAAACGTGACTTTGGTGTTGGCATTCAACAACGTTTACGACGCATTCTGCATTCGTTTTCTACGCAGGTAGTCCTCGACTTAACAACAGTTTGTTTAGTGGCCGTTCAAATGGCACTGAAAAAAATGTGACTTATGGCCGTTTTTTCAAAGTTGCAACCTTTGCAGTATCCATGTGATCAGAATTTGGATGCTTGACAACTGACTCACATTTATAACCGTTGCTGTGTCTCTGGGTCATGTGATCCTCTTTTGTGATGACCTGACAAGCAAAGTCAACGGGGAAGCCAGATTCACTTAACCAGTTACAAACTTAACAACTGCAGGGATTCACTTAACAAATGTGTGGCAAGGAACTGGGGATGTCCAGTTTAATAGAAAGAAGGACCAGGGGAGACATGATAGCAGTCTTCCAATATCTCAGGGGTTGCCATAAAGAAGAGGGAGTCAAGCTATTTTCCAAGGCACCTGAGGGCAGGACAAGAAGCAATGGGTGGAAACTAATCAAGGAGAGAAGCAACTTAGAACTAAAGAAACATTTCCTGACAGTTAGAATAATTAATCAGTGGAACAACTTGCCTCCAGAAGTTGTGGATGCTCCAACACTGGAAGTTTTTAAGAAGATGTTGGATAGTCATTTGTCTGAAGTGATGTAGGGTTTCCTGCCTAAGCAGTGGGTTAGACTAGAAGACCTTCAAGGTCCCTTCCAACTCTGTTATTCTAATTCTAAAAACTACAAGATCAAGGAGAGAAGCAACTTAGAACTAAAGAAACATTTCCTGACAGTTAGAACAATTAATCAGTGGAACAACTTGCCTCCAGAAGTTGTGGATGCTCCAACACTGGAAGTCTTTAAGAAGATGTTGGATAGTCATTTGTCTGAAGTGGTGTAGGGTTTCCTGCCTAAGCAGGGGTTAGACTAGAAGACCTCCAAGGTCTCTTCCAACTCTGCTATTGTATTATTGTATTAAGAAAGGTTTTGTAAAATGGGGCAAAACTCATTTAACAAATGTCTCGCCTAACAACAAAAATTTTGGGCTCAATTGTGGCTGTAAGTCAAGGACTACCTGTGCAATCATTACTACACTTTGCTTTGGAGCATTGCTCTGAATAGTTGCCAAGTTCTACCCTATAGCTGTTTTCATAGAATTCATATTCTGACTTAATATTTCCATATTATTTCCATATTCTTTATTTACTAAACCATTTATGCACTGATGTCTCCCATCTGACTCAAGGCAGCTCACAAAAATGAAACATCATCAAAGCAGAATGTAAACAGTAAAAATCACCTGAAAGCTAACATAAAGCTAATATAATAAATATTCAAATGCAGTTATAATAAATCACAGATAAACCAATCTCTGGTACTGTCCTGTCGGTTACATGAGAAGTGACATCAACTCTAATTGTTGTAAGAAATGCAGGGAACTGGTCTTTGCTGGTTAATGGAAGATACTGGGCCAGCATTGACATAGGTGGTCTTTCTTAATTGTGGACTTACGGCCACAATAGAGTCCAACATTTATGTTGCTAAGCAAGACAGTTTAAGTGAGTTTTACCCCATGTTATGACCTTTCTTGCCACAGTGGTTAAGTGAATCACTGCAGTTGTTAAGTTAGTAACACGTTTTTTTAAGTGAATCTGGCTTCCCCATTGACGTTGCTTGTCAGAAGGTCACGTGACCCCAGGACACCGCAACCGTCATAAACGAGCTAGTTTCCAAATGTCCAAATTTTGGTCACTTGTCCAAGCTGCAGTGGTCATAAATGTGAAAAACAAGTTACACTTCACTTTTTACAGTGCTATTTTAACTTCGGTTACCAAACAAATGATTTTAAGTCGAGGATTACAAAGTTATCCATAGGTGACTCAAGATGCATATTTAAGTTTTGCTACCCTGTTTCCCCCAAAATAAGACCTCCCCAGATAATAAGCCCAATCGGGCTTTTGAGTGCATGTGCTAAAATGATCCCTCCCCTGAAAATAAGCCCTCCCTGAAAATATTGCTACACAGCAGCAGCCATGAGGTGAGCAGGCTCGACGCCTCCTGCACCTCAAAAATAATAAGACCTCCCCGAAAATAAGGCCAAGCGCTTATTTCAGGGGTCAAAATAAGACCCTGTCTTATTTTTGGGGAAACACGGTAGTACAGATACCCTCGACTTAGATCCATTCGTTTGGCAGCCATTCAAAGTTGCAAGGGCTGTGCAACTGGTCCTCGCACTTACGACGCTTGCTGCAACTGCATGTATTGGTTGCAGCCTCCCAGGGTCACCTGATGGCCATTTGTGACTTTCCTAGCCAGCTTACAGCAAGCAAAGTCAGTGGGGGAAGCCAGGTTCACCTAAGGATGGTGATTCACTTAACAACTGCAATGATTTGCTTAATTGTGGCAGAAGGTGATAGGACAACTCACTCAACACCTACATTGCTCAACAGCAGAAATGGTTCCAATTATGATTGTAAATTGAGGATTACCTGTATGTTGTTGTTAGTTGCGAAGTCGTGCCTGACCCATTGTGACCCTGTGGACAACGTTCCTCCAGGCCTTCCTGTCTTCTACCATCGTCTGGAGTCCATTTAAGCTCACGCCTACTGCTTTGGTGACTCCATCCAGCCACCTCATTCTCTGTCATCCCTTTCTTCTTTTGCCCTCCATCTTTCCCAGTATGAGGCTCTTCTGCAGGAGTCTTCTCCAGCACCAAAGGCTTCTATTCTTTGGCACTCAGTCTTTCTTATGGTCCAACCTTCACAGCCATGCATTGCAACTGGGAAAACCATAACCTTCACTATACACACTTTTGTTGGCAGGGTGATGTCTCTGTTTTTTTAATATGCTGCCTAGATTTGCAATAGCTTCCCTCCCCAGGAGCAAGTTTCTTTTAATTTCTTGGCTGCAGTCCCCATTTGCCCAGGCAAATTACCTCTATATGAACTTGAAATAAAAAAGTATAGATTGATGGCGAGAAGAGATTATTGTACCTTTGAAGCCAGGGGTATTCAAAATCTGATAATTCAGGACCATTTCATAGCAAAAGGTAGAAATTGTAGGGAATATGTCAGTCTGTCTGTCTCCTGCTTGTTCCCTTCCATTGAGTCCCTTCGTTTGCAGACATATTAGAAAAAGTGAAGCAGAGAGGTCTGTAGAATTGCCAATGGATTTCAGTATGTCTAGACGCGCCTCTACTGGTAACTAATCTAGTTTAGTCTTTTTGTTTTAGATCGTTTTACTTTTAATGAAAACTCAGAATTTAGCAGGCTGCCAACAAAGCATATTTTGGTGTCCAGTAATGGTTCTGTCTCCACCTTCAAGGTTCCAGATGCTTTCTGTGTTAAAAAGAAAGAGGGGAGAAGTTACTATGGAGTGCTTTGTTTCCTGGTTTGCCTATTTCCCTTAAAAAAAGAGAGAGAGCCAAAGCTGGCTTAAGTGATAGGAACCATGATGGCGTTAGAAAGCAGTGCTGCCTTGCCAGTAGATATTTTCTGTTTGCCATGCTTATTGTGTCAAAGGCGCTTTCTTTCAAAACTGTACTTTGTTTTTCCTTGAAGATGTTTCGCTTCGCATCCAAGAAGCTTCTTCAGTTCTGACTGAATGGTGGAGAATGGAAGGATTTATAATCCTTGCAGTCATCTGTTTGTTAGTTCTCTTTCTGAGAGTCATTGCCAATTCCAATTTCCAATTTAATAAAATTTGTATGCCGCCCACTACCTAGGGACTCTAGGGAGTGGGCATTGAGGCCACTTGGGGGTTTATCTCTGCCCTCAGGGTCACCTGAATCCTGTAGTCTGTTGTGGCATTGTGAATGGTCTTTATGTGTGAAGGCTCTTAATCTTAAATTCCAAGGGTGTTGGTGGCTTAGTAAGATTGGAGTCCCTACAGTAAGTAGACAGGTGGACGAGTTGAAAAATAAATTGCAAAACTCTGATCAGACATGTGTTGGTCCAAATCCGTCTTTAAACCACAACTAAACCCTGTATTGCATTTTACGGGAGAGAAGTTGATTCTCATTTTAATGGGAATTTTCTGTCTCAGTATGTGAATCCTAGTAGAGCTATTTGCCACTTGCAGTTCTCACAACTTTGCAGACATACATGTATTACTGTGCAAACATTAATATGCAAAAGGGAGAGAGAGAAAGAGAGAGAGAGATGCACAGAAGGAATATACGAAGAAATGTGCAGAAATGAATATATTAGCAAAAATAACTTGAGACAAAAATGTATATAGTGGGAGAAACGGATGTTAAAATGCATTTATTCTTCCATGAATATGGAAACATAAAACTTCATTCTTAAAAGACAGGCTGAATGTGGAAACAATTCAGTATGGATTTAAGATGGGGAAATTGATTTATATTTGCCTGTCTAAATCTGACTAAATTATGCACGCATGCTTTTGAAACGCTTATTGTGGGTCTTAATGTGTTCATGTCTGCTTCAAAGTCTTAAGTGGCCACAGTTGGATTTGTGGATGTAACAAATCAGCAAAGAAGCCACAAAATCAACTTAAGATAAATTGCTGAATATGGTAGTGGATGATGACGCCTTGCGCTTCTAGTATTTCATGAGTTCCAGAGATAGAAATGGTGTAAAGTAAACTTATCATTGATATAATGAACAAATTTGATAATTCAATAATGAAAATGCAAACAAGGTTTTTACTAGAGATTAGTGAATGAATCTGGTATTGATTTTCATGACTGTGTCTTGACTATCAAATCAATATGACTTGAGAACCATTTACCAATATAAAACCAGTTAAAATTACTATGTGAACATCAAATATTGAAATAAGTTTTCCATGCTTCTCTCTTTCTTTGTTTCACATTTATTATTTTTTTATAAATAACTCAAGGCAGTGAACATACCTATTATTCCTTCTGCCTCTGATTTACCCCACAACAATCCTGTGATGTGAGTTGGCCTGAGAGAAGGTAATTGACCCAAAGATACTTGGCTGGCTTTCATGCCTAAGGCGAGACTAGAACTCGTTGTCTCCTGCTGATTGGCCCAAAATCACTCAGTTGGCTTCCATGCCTGAGGCAGGACTAGAACTCATTGTCTCCTGCTGATTGGCCCAACATCACTCAGTTGGCTTCCATGCCTGAGGCGGGACTAGAACACATTGTCTCCTGCTGATTTGCCCAAAATCACTCAGTTGGCTTCCATACCTGAGGTGGGACTAGAACTCATTGTCTCCTGCTGATTGGACCAAAATCACTCAGTTGGCTTCCATGCCTGAGGCAGGACTAGAACTCATTGTCTCCTGCTGATTGGCCCAAAATCACTCAGTTGGCTTCCATGCCTGAGGCGGGACTAGAACTCGTTGTCTCCTGCTGATTGGCCCAAAATCACTCAGTTGGCTTCCATACCTGAGGTGGGACTAGAACTCATTGTCTCCTGCTGATTGGCCCAAAATCACTCAGTTGGCTTCCATACCTGAGGTGGGACTAGAACTCATTGTCTCCTGCTGATTGGCCCAAAATCACTCAGTTGGCTTCCATGCCTGAGGCGGGACTAGAACTCATTGTCTGTTCCTAGTCTGTTGCCGTAACAACCCAACCTTTACTAGAGGCCAAACTGGCTTTTTACAGTTATTTACAATGAGTTGTTCAAAAGAGATGATTGAAGTGATTGGAACAATTACTTTGTAGTTGAGGAGCAATAATCCAAGGTATCTGCTTCCTTATCATTATATATTCCCCACCCATCCCTTCATTAATGGAACACATGGAAAAACAGCCTATTTTATTTCATTATTAAGAAGGAAGGTTTTTTATTCCAAATGTCCTAGATCAGGGGTATTAAACTCACGGCATCATGTGATGTATCGTGACTTTTTCCCCCTTCGTTAAAACGGGGGGTGGGCGTGGCCAGTGCGTGACACCTTCGGGCCGTGAGCTTGGCATCCCTGTCCTAGGTGATGCTTGTTGAACCTCTTGTTTATCTAGAAATGCTTCCCATCCTAGATTTAAATAAACAGGCTCTGTAACTGTATAGATGTTCCCTCCTCTATCTGGGACCATAGTACTAGATGTCCTTAGTTGTACTGCTAAAAATATCTAGTTTTTCTTTGGATCAGTAGATTCTGGTTGTTTAGATGAAGCCTATTTTCATCTAAAACTGTCAGGACTGCAGCTCTGAGTCGTTACAGCAAGCATATCCAAAGCCAACTTTCTGGCTAGAAATTATAGGTTTTATTTATTCTAAATCAATGAAGCGGTTGACGTGATGGGCCGGGGTCTTGAGGCCGTTATGGACTGGATGAGGGTTAACAAGCTTGTGCTCAACCCAGAAAAGACCGAGTGGCTGTTGTGTTTCCCTCCCAAAGATTTGGCAAACATTCCAACACTCAGGCTGGGGGGTCAAATTCTACACCCCTCAGAGAGGGTTCGCAACTTGGGAGTCCTCCTGGATCCACAGCTGTCATTCGACCACCATTTAACGGCTGTGACCAGGGGGGCATTCGCCCAGGTACGCCTGGTGCTCCAGTTGCGACCCTACCTGGACCGGGAGGCCCTCACAACAGTCACTCGGGCCCTTGTGATCTCTAGGCTGGAATACTGCAATGTGCTCTACATGGGGCTGCCCTTGAGGAGCATCCGGCGACTTCAGCTAGTGCAGAACGCAGCCGCGCGAGTGATTGCGGGTGCCCCCCGATTCACCCGCATAACACCTATCCTCCGCGAGCTGCGCTGGCTACCTGTCGATCTCCGGATGCGCTTCAAGGTGCTATTAATCACCCATAAAGCCCTACATGGCAGTGGATCTGGATACTTGAGAGACCGCCTTCTGCCAATTACCTCCCTACGACCTATAAGATCCCATAGATTAGGCCTCCTCCGCATTCCATCGGCCAGCCAGTGTCGGCTGGCAACTACAAGGAGGAGGGCCTTCTCAGCAGTAGCCCCGACCCTTTGGAACGAGCTCCCCGTGGAGATTCGTACCCTCTCCACCGTCCAGGCCTTCCGCATAGCCTTGAAGAACTGGCTCGCCCGTCAGGCCTGGGGATAAGAATTGCTACCCCGCCCGAATGATGAATGAATGTTGCTTACTATTTTTATTATATGTTGTTGTCTTAATATTGTATTCCCCTCTCCCTGGTTTTCTGTGAGCCGCCCTGAGTCCCCTCAGGGAAAAGGGCGGCCTACAAATGCTAATAAACCACTACAAATGCTAATAATAATAAAACCCATCTTGAGAGATACAGCTGCCTCTTTTCTGATTCTCGCTGTCCAGAAGCAAGCATGAAGTTGCTGAGTTTAATGAGAAACTACTTGGTTTGTTCATGTTATGATTTGAAACTATATTTCTGGGATCCTAGGTCTACTTCCAGTACAGGTGATCCTCGACTTACAACCACAATTGAGCCCAAAAATTTTGTTGCTAGAACGAGACAGTAGTTAAGTAAGTTTTGCTCCATTTTACAACCTTTCTTATCCCTGCAATTGTTAAGTTAGTAACACGGCTGTTAAGTGAATCTGTCTTCCCCATTGTCTTTGCTTGTCAGAAGATCACAAAAGACAAATCTTATGACCCTGGGACACTTGATGCTGTCATAAATATGAACCAGTTGCCAAGTGTCTGAATTTTGATCCACTGACGGGGTGTGTGTGTGTGTGTTTGCTACAACCGTTGCAAAATGAAAAATGGTCATAAGTCACTTTTTGGGGGGCCGTTGTAACTTTGAAAGGTCACTAAGTGAACTGTTGTAAACCGAGAACTCCCTGTACTGTCTTTGACCAACCACGCTCATCGGTTAATCTTGCGAGTTAATTTTGTGCTGTATTTTCTGGATGGAAAAGTGGTTGATTGAAACTTGTCTGTGGGAATAGATTAGCCAGCTTTTTTGTAATTAATTCTGCAACTTTTTAATACACCAATCTTTCCCTTGAAGGATTCCTAGATGAAGTAATAAAGAAATACGGCAGCTTAGTTCCGCTTTGTGAAAAAGACGTTATGGGAAGATTAAAGGAAGTCTTTAATGAAGATTTTTCTCATCGGTTAGTAGCTCTCTATAATTTTCTGCTTTGCTCTTCCCTGCCCATTCCAGATTCCATGTTTATGGGATTATGTACCTGTATCTCACAAGTGCTGGGATTATTTAACTTCGGCTGTGTTAATTCTGTTGCAGAAAACCATTCATCACTAAAGAAATCATGAAGTATCAGACCAGGCATCCAAAATCTCCCACTTGTAATTTCCGGGTCTTTTATAATAAGCACATGTTGGATATGGATGATTTGACAACGCTAGATGGCCAGAACTGGCTAAATGACCAGGTAAGACTCTGCTGTAAATATCCACTAAGATGTATCTTCTTGAAATCATGCTTGCTGACAAGTAGTGTGGTTGCATGGAATGCTGGCTTCTATGGAGAAACACCAAGCAATGATGGAGGGGAACATTTTGATGGATTTGTATCTTGTTGCTGACCGTACCTGGATGTTAATTAACCATTTAATGAAAGAGGCCATAATTCTTTCAAAATGTTGCGCTCACTTATCCAGAAAGGTTTAGAGCCTCTGGTTTGTTTAGAAGATGCGTAGGAAAGAATTTCCAGCATCACACAACAGAGGCCTTTCTAGAGTAAAGATTCTCTAAGCTCAATGAGATTCTTTCAGGAAGTGGTGCGGTGGCTTAGTGGGGAAGACGCTCACCTTACACTCAGAAGGTTGAGAGTTCAATTCAAGGTAGGAGCAGATGTTTGAAGTTTTATTTTATTTCTATGCCGCCCTATTCCCTATAGGGACTCAGGGCGGCGAACAACTCAAACGGGAAAGGGAACATACAAATACAAGACAGGCAGTTAAAATAACCAACAACCACACCTGTCGAGAGGGGAAGGGAGCTCATCAACCCCAGGCCTGCCAACACAGCCAGGTTTTAACAGCTTTTCGGAAGGCCAGGAGAGAGGTGAGGGTCCGAATCTCCACGGGGAGTTCGTTCCAAAGGGCCGGAGCTGCAACAGAGAAGGCCCTCCCCCGGGTCGTAGCCAGATGGCATTGGCTGGTGGATGGAACCCGGAGGAGGCCGACCCTGTGCGATCTAATGGGTCTTTGGGAGGTAATTGGCAGCAGGCGGTCTCTCAAGATGTGTTTTTCCTAAGGCACAAAATATCTGCAGTGAACTCCGTGTGGCATTAGGAAGGGCATCCAGCCAGTCAATGCTCAGCTCCATTCAGTCACTCTGACTCTACCCTGAATAGGGACCATAGGATCTTATAAATGGAATTTAATGAGATACTTTCAGCCCAGCTAACCATCAGAATGATCTCTTGATAAGTTAGACCTGGACATATCAATCAATCAGAATAGAAGGGACCTTAGAGGTCTTCTAGTCCAACTCCTTGCTCAAGCAGGAGGTCCTATACCATTTCTGATAGGTGGTTGTCCACTCTCTTAAAAACCTCCAGTGAGGAAGCAACCACCATGTCAGCGTTCCAAGTATCATGTAGAATTAAATCAGAGTCCAAGGCAAAACGATCCTTAAGGTTCCAATTTAATAAATCAGACATCTTTTCACATCTGTGAAATCCCAAATCTGGAAATTACATTAGAATCCCACCCAGTTAAAAGTTCATGATCTTGTCCCCACACCCACAAATCCATCACATGGTCCAATCTTCTTCTTCCATGCTGGCATCCACACCCAGCTGCTTCTGGTCAGGTGTGAAGGTGTGGAGACAAAAGAGGACCTTGAGCTTCTAGAAAGGAATTTTTTATTTTGAAAACAACACATTCTACCCCTTGCTATTCCCCACCACCACCTTAATGAGAGTGTGGCAGGCCAAAGATTCTTAAAGGAACCGCTGAAGGCCTGACACACCACTTCTGAAGGCAAGTTGTTCCTCTGGTTAATTGTCCTCACTCTTAGGAAGTTTCTCCTTAATTTGAGGTTGCTTCTCTCCTTGATTAGTTTCCATCCATTGTTTCTTGTCTTACCTTCTAGTGCTTTGGAAAATAAGTTGATTCCCCCCTTCTTTTTGGCAGCCCCTCAAATATTGGAATGCTGCTATCATGTCACCCCTAGTCCTTTCTTTTCTCTAGACTGGCCATACCCAATTCCTGCAGCCATCCTTCATATGTTTTAGTCTCTGGGCCTTTAATCATCTTATCTGCTCTTCTTTGCACTTTTTCCAAAGTCTCAACATCATTTTTGTAATGTGGGGACCAAAACTGGATGCAGTATTCCAGGTGTAGCCTTACTAAGGCTTCATAAAGGGGCCCAGATATATCCAGGAGCCATCTATGACATCTCTACAGTTCTTCATATATTTTTGTCTTCAGTCCTTTAATCGTCTTAGTTGCTCTTCTTTGCACTTTTTCCAAAGTCAGTTTTTGTACTGTGTAACATATCATGCAGATGATATAGTAAACTTAGAATAAACAATAAATCCCCATTCAGATTGTTAGGAGCCCACTGATCTACAAAGTTAGGTGACAGCTGTATTTGAATGAATTCTGAATTCACACTGGATAGGTTTTCTTGGTGGGAGAAGATGGCTTGACCTATATAAATGTGAATTCTGAATTAACTGGCCAACCGTGAGGAGGAAAGAAAAATGGGAGAGCTAGAATGTCAGATTCGAAGATGGCATTCGTAGGCAGTTAAGAAAAATATGTTCAGAAAGAGAAATGATTGAGAACATTAAGATACGATGAATCTCTAACGAGAATAGTACAGCAATTTCTTTTTTCCTATATTGTGAATGTATTAAGTGATGATCTCTATCTGCCTAAAAATGGAAGGAACAATTTTCTTAAAATACATGATTTAAATGCTTACTTACCAAAATTGTGTCTTTGTGTCTGTGTTGGAAAAGCCAATGCATTTGGTTTGATTAGTTATGAAAATGTGTGTGCAAATAACCTACTTTTTCTGAGAATGAATGTATGCTTGTGACTATGTCTCTATTTAAAAATATGTAATTTGTATTACATTAGGCCACTACATCATATATTAGTTCCACAGTGTTAATCCTATAAAGGAGAATATCTTACTTGTTTCCGTAGAACTCCAGTTTAGAAGTAAGGAATATCTCAAAAGATAGATATGTTAAATTTAACTAACTGATAAAAAAGTCCAGTACAAAAAAACATTGTTCAGAACACATTTTGTTCTTATCTGTAGTATATTTGCTGAATGCTGAGAAAGTCGCAGAGGTAAACGAGCTATTTATCAAATTTTTATCTTGCTTTTTTTTTTCTCCCAAGGAGTTAAAAATGGCTTATTTGTTGCTGGCAGAGCTCAGTTCCTTTTTATAATGATTGTTATTGAAACTTTCAAAGCAGAAGATTAAAACAAGGAACTCTGCAGTAATATAATTACAACTGCTGTGAAGAAGTAGGGTGTTTCCCCCCCTTTTTTCTTCCTTATTTTGTATTTGTTTGTATTAGCTGCTGGCAGAGTTCATGAAGAATTGAGCTATATGCAAGAGTGACCTTGATTCAGCTACTCTGCTCAAAGATGTATGCTATCGTGTTGAAAGTTTAGAGGCTAATAAACATGACAAATGCCAAAAGATGCTTTAGGATACAAGGAACAGCATAGGTCGTATTGTTCCCACAGCCAATGAAGGTTATTTATTTTACAATACAATACAATAGCAGAGTTGGAAGGGACCTTGGAGGTCTTCTAGTCCAACCCCCTGCCTAGGCAGGAAACCCTATACCTTATTTTTATCACAATCTCACTATTCAATACCTTAAGCATGTTTTCTTGTGAGTCAAAGTATTTCAGGCAGGAGCAACAGGTTAAATAAGCAATAGCGCTTAGACTCATGTACCGCTTCACAGCGCTTTTACAACCCTCTCTAAGCGGTTTACAGAATCGGCCTATTTGCCCCCAACAATCTGGGTCCTCATTTGACCCATCTTAGAAGGATGAAAGGTTGAGTTGACCTTGAGCCAGGTGAGATTTGAACTGCTAAATTGCAGGCAGCCGGCATTAAACAGAAGTAACTTGCAGCACTGCACTCTTAACCACTGCGGATCCTGCAACTTTTGAGACATAGTTACCACTGTAACGGAGCCTGCCATTACGGTTGTACGTTGTAATGGTTGTAAAATGACAACTGAGTTGATTTCATGGGGGGATGGTGGCGGTTGTGAAGCAAAGATGACTGTGAAGCAGATCCATTGTTCGCTCTGCTGCAGTTTTGAGAGCCGAGGTGGCGCAGTGGTTAGGGTGCAGTACTGCAGCCACTTCAGCTGGCTGCTAGTTCTGCAGTTCGGCGGTTCAAATCTCAGGGTTGACTCAGCCTTCCATCCTTCAGAGGTGGGTGAAATGAGGACTCGGATTGTTGTTGGGGGCAATATGCTGACTCTGTGAACCGCTTAGAGAGGGCTGAAAGCCCTATGAAGCGGTATATAAGTCTAACTGCTATTGCTATTGCTAAAACCGGAAGGAAATGATGGTTTTTGGCAAAACCAGTCAGATGACTGCAGGCCGTAAATATGGCCACGTTGCCATGCACCCCCCCCCCCCCATTTTTGGCTGTGATGGCCTCCTGCCATCCCTCTGATACCAAAAAGGGCCACTGTGTGCGGCCAACCCAAACTCACTAGCAGAGACACTGTGCCGGTCCTTCATTGTTTGTAGGGAGGCCTCACAGGCCAGATCAAAGCACCCCGTGGGCCGCCTCTGGGCCCTGGACCTTGAGTTTGACACCCCTGGACTAGCATTACGGGTACTCCTCGACTTACAGCAGTTCATTTAGTGACCATTCAAAGTTATGACCGCAGTAGAAAAAGTCACTTAGGACTGTTTTTCACACTTAATGACCTTTGTGGCATCATGCAAACCAAAATTCAGATGTTTGGCACCTGGCTCATACGACCGTTGTGGTGTCCCAAGGACATGTGATCTGCTTTTGCAACCTTTTGACAAGCAAAGTCAATGGAGATGCTAGCTTCACTTAACAATCGTGTTGCTAACTTGTCAACTGCGGTGATTCACTTAACAACTGTGGCAAGGAAGGTCAGAAAATGGGGCAAAACTGACTTAACAAATGTTTCACTTAACAACAGAAATGTTGGGCTCCATTGTGGTCAAAAGTCAAGGACTACCTGTGTATGTGTGTGTGTGTGTGTGTGTGTGTGTGTGTGTATATATATATATATATATATATATATATTAACATTTCACCTAGACTAGTAAAACCCAATAAAAGATGAATGTTAAAAAGATCTATGTTCAAAAAACGTCGCCTGGGCCATCTAACCATTGAAGTGTAGCATTGTTTATATTTTAAAAAATCAATATACTGGCCCAGTATATGTCTCAGCTTACAGCCAGTCACAACACAATTTGTGTGATTCAAAACCCACAAGTGGAACTGAAAAACAAATCACACACGCATACCAGAGAAGAGCAAGCTATTCAAGGCAGCCTTTGATTTTAAAATCTTTTTATCTCGAGAGCTTTGAAGGGGATGCATTCATATGCCTCATTTCAATGTAAGTACAGAAAAATATGCAGAGTGGGACTTTAGGCAAACAATGAACTGCTAAAGAAGTTCTGGGTCTCTTTTCTATCATTTATGTCTGTAGAAATATTTTTAGATTCAGGTACTAATATCTTAACACAGATGTAGGACATCCCAACATAAAAAAAAATTACACCCCCCCCCTCAACTATTATGAAGTTATGGTATAAGAGAAAATAAATATTTTTTAAAAAATCAATGTGAGATATTTGTAATTTTCTCTTTTCCTTTTTCTAGACCTGGATTGCGAGTCTTGTCTATATTACATGAAGCATACAGAATTTGATATGTACTTCTTTATGGTCCATAATATGACTATGCATTGGACATAATATCCTTCCCTTTTTAAAATATTTTTTCTAAACTGTTTCAGATTATCAATATGTATGGCGAGCTAATAATGGATGCAGTCCCTGATAAGGTAGGTATCCTTCATTTTTGTCTTTTTAGGTAAAATTAGCCAAACAAGATCCAAAAAAAGAGCGGGAAGGAGAATCAAGAATTATCCTGACACCCCCCCCCCCTGAAAAAAGAGAATCAGTTTAATTAGCAAACAGGATTATTTATAATCGATCAAATCACCTGGAAAGTTAGACGATGGTTGGGACAGCAGAGTGGCTGAAGTGCTGGGTGAAAGCTGCTTGTGTTTTATATATGCATTTTATGAATATTATTAGAATGTGTATGCACAGGCTCATAATCTGGTTTATGAATAGAAATGAAATGAAATGAATAGAATAGTTTATTGGCCAAGTGTGATTGAGCATAAAGGAATTTGTCTTTGGTGCATAATCTGCCAATGTAGATACAAGCGACAACAATAATTATGCATGCATGCATGCATGCATGTATGTAGGGACGCGGTGATTCAGTGGCTAAGACACTGAACTTGTCGATCAGAAAGGTCGGCAGTTTGGCAGTTCGAATCCCTAGTGCCACGTAATGGAGTGAGCTCCCTTCTCCCAACTTCTGCCAACCTAGCAGTTCAAAAGCGTGTAAAAAAATGCAAGTAGAAAAATAGGGACCACCTTTGGTGGGAAGGTAACAGTGTTTGGTATTTAGTCATGCCGGCCACATGACCATGGAGATGTCTTCAGACAGTGCTTGCTCCTTGGCTTTGAAATGGAGATGAGCACTGCCCCCTGGAGTTGGGAACGACTAGCACATATGTGCGAGGGGAACCTTTACCTGTACGTACGTACGTATGTATATAAAATAGGAGAAAGTAATAGGAAAAATGAGAAGGATAACAGAAATACAGCTGTATTACATGGTAAATATCCTTAGGCATAAGACAGTGCTGTGGGAATTAGGTGTTCAGCAGAAAGATGGCACAGGGGAAAAACTTTTTGTGTCTAGTTGTTGTGGCATACAATGCCCCATAACAGCATCCTGAAGGGAAGAGTTGAAACCATTTATGTCCAGGATGTGAGGGGTCTGTAGATGTTTTCTCAGCCCTCTTTCTGACCCTTGCAGTATACAGGTCTTCAGTGGAAGACAGGCTGGTTGCCATTGTTTTTCCTGCAGTCTGAACTATCCCTTGAAATCTATACCTGTCCTGTTTGGTGGGTGTACCAAACCATATAGATAGATGCCTAAAGATGGGCCCTTTTCCTTCTCTTTGCCTTCTGTTGTTGCATGCAGTAGTGTTAAGGTAATGATGATTTAATAGCTGACCAGCTGCTGTAAGGCTGTAAACTGAGATGACAGAATGAGTCAGCAGAGTTACTGCCACTTTAAGAAGCTGTCTATATAAGGGAGGCCATGTGAGGGTGTCTCTTTCTCCCCGTGTGTGCTTCTGTGTTGTAGATGAAGATTGATTGCATGGTTTTGCCTAGTACGTATATGTATGTATATGTGTGTGTTATGTACATGTACATATAAACATATACATATATACATACACATATACATACATATGGTGTTTCCATGAAAATAAGATAGGGTATTATTTTCTTTTGATCCTTGAAATAAGCACTTGGTTTTATTTTCACTTGGCCTTATTTTTGGGGAGGTCTTATTATTTTTGAGGTGCAGGAGGCGGGGAGTGGGTCATCTCATGGCTGCTTCTTTGTTGCAACATTTTTGGGGAGGGCTTATTGCGCTAAAAGCCCGATTGGGCCTATTATCCGGGGAGGTTTTATTTTTAGGGAAATGGGTATATATATATCACTGTTTGAAAGACAAAACTTCTGTGTACTGTATTTTGCTCCTGGGTTGTTTCAAAATAGTAGTCACACTCTGCACTCTCAGACAAATAGCTTTTCTTTGAGGACACGGTTCAGTCTTGGAATTATGAGCTTTGATTAGACCAGTAAATTCACTGATCACCCCGTCTTTTATAGGTTCATTTCTTCAACAGCTTTTTCCATAGACAGCTGGTAACCAAAGGATATAATGGGGTGAAACGATGGACTAAAAAGGTATGATTTTATTTCCTGATCTTGACAACCCTTGGCAGGTGAGAAGTGTTGAACATTGGAAAAAAATGCACCTGAAATTTATGAATTTTATGTTTATGAACTTTTCCCATTTATAAAAATATCAATCTGGGGCAGGGATGGGATTCAAATAATTTAACAACCGGTTCTCTGTCCTAATGATCAGCTGGGTAGGCGTGGTTCGGTGGTCATGTGACTGGGTGGGCGTGGCCAACTCAATGTCACTCAGATTGATGGGCACTTCGCCTTAGCTGTTACAATGTCATAAGGGTTAACTGGAGAGGCAGTTTCTGTAAACGGGAATGAAGATGAGGCTAGAAGCAACACCAGAATGTTTCCTTCCTGCCTTCCTTACAGGATTAGCCCTGTAAAGTGGGGTGGGTGGGAAATGAGATTTCTTCCAACAACCGGTTCTCCGAACTGCTTAGAAAGTTAACAACCGGTTCTCCCGAATAGGTGCGAGCTGGCTGAATCCCACCACTGATCTGGGGTATGCTGTAAGGGTACCGTTAAACTGGTGAGACTATTCTTTGGGGAAGAGACCAAGGGAAAAAATCTTTTTTTGCCTTTTGGGCAAAGTCAAGTGTAGTATCACAACAATATGATTACTGTAGTCGTTCGTGCAGGCCAAACCTCCTTCAAATCCTTTAGAAGTTAAAATAGCTTTTGTAAGTATTTATTTAGAACCGGGCTTCAGAAATCGAAATGTTCCATTCTGCTCTTTGGAATTAGAAATTAAATTGGATTTTGTTACTTGACTTGTGTAGGAGAACTTAGTTTTGTTTTGTTCACGCTTTGTGTAGAGCTTTTTAAATTCAGCCGCAAATGGCAGTTTCACCTGGCTGGATTTTAATTAAACTGAGAATGTGCATTCCCCCTTTTTTTAAAAAAAAAAACCCACCAACAACGAAAACCTGAGATTAAGGGCATTTTATTTTGCCACTTCAGCTCTCAGTTACTCCCCAAGCCATAGTTAATTCTCGTTGTATAATTTTTATGAGCTTGAGTTATTTAGCTCTGTCTAAATGGTCCTGTTAGATTTACTAATTGAAAGCTGGTTTCTTTTCCAATCTTGTTAACCATCTTGATCTGATCATTTTGGTCAGAACTCACTCCATTTTTTCTCTGCCCTTTTTAAAACTATGGTGCCCAGTATTTGTAGTTGGTGCTATCATCATCATCATCATCAACCTTACTGACATTGGAGATGGTCTCTGCTCCAGAGTTTGAACCCTAGCACTGCGTAGCGGTGGGAGCTCCCATCACTCACCTCAACTGCTGCCCACCTAGCAGTTCAAAGCATGTTTTGTGCGAGTATGTAAATAGGTACCACTTCGGTGGGGAGATAAGCTGGTGCTTTGTGCAGCGCGGTTAAATCCTGCCGGCAATGAACCTTCCCAGTCACGATGCTCATTTGGGAGGTGGCTTTGCTGGAGAGTGAGGGGCCTTGAATAACACTACAGGAAAAGCCCCTCGTCTTTATTGCTGGTGCAAAGCTGGTTCTCCTCTTGTGGGCACTCTGGGAAGAGCACCGCCGTGCACCTATCGTTGCTGGTAAACAAGTAGCCAAAATACTACTCTGCATTAGCAGCGTGGTTTCCTGGCTAATGTAATAATGCCAGACGTTAAATAACTAAATCAATTCATCATCATCCTAGTGTTATTCCTACAAGCGCAGGCTTTGCTCTTCGGGACAAGAAGCGCCACCTTGTGTGATCAAACGCAGCATCCGGGTCTATCTCTCCCAATACCACTTCACCCTTGGACCTCCATGTCCTTTTGGCTTTTATTTTGTTTCTAACACAAATAACAAATAAAACAATGGACCATGCTATCTTCAGGAAGGACTTCAGTGATGAATAAGCAAGGAGATTGGGAAGAAATAGTTTGGCAGGCACTTTTTGTTGCTTTTGGTACCTCTTTTTTGGGGTGTCTCCTTTTAGCCTTAAGCAAACTCACGTGCCGTGGGATGTCCATGTTGCAATCTGTGTATTTACACAACTGTGTGAATACGTATTTTCTTCACATATACTACAACGTCTTCATCCCTTCTGGGTCTTTTCCTTCTGAAAAGTTATAACTTTCCAACGCTGTAGGATCATAATCCCTATATAATGTCTTATCACAACATCTTTGTCTTCGGATTACTTTTCATATTCTGCAACGGTGTAGAAACGTCAGAGGTTCTGAGTATCGCCTGCCAGTATTTCTCTTGCAATATTCTACAAGTGTTTCTTCCTTTGTGTTATACTTTGTTTGTCCTAGACCCGTGATGGCGAACCTTTGGCAGACGTGCCACAGCTGGCACATGGAGCCCTCTCTGTGGGCACGCGAGCTGTTGCCCAGCTCAGCTCCACCGCGCATGCGCGCGCGTGCCTCCTGCCAGCCAACTGATTCTTGGGTCTCTGTTGTGCATGCGTGCATGGGTGGGGGCAGGGGAAGTCATGCGCTCATGGGGAGGGGGAGGGGGGCATTGCATTGCATTGCATTATGGGTGTGGGCACACACGCATGCACTTGCAGTTTCGGCACGCGAGGACCAAAAGGTTAGCAGTCACTGTCCTAGACCTTGTCAGTATGTTAGCTTCTGGGCTGTTTTGGTCCTCCGTCTTTGATTCTTGTTTTATGCCATTCTCATGAGAAAGTGCCTCCCTAACCATTTTCTTCTCAATCTTCCTACATATTCACTGAAGTCCTTCACAAAGAGACCATAGTCCAGTGATGGTGATCCTTTTTTCCCTCGGGTTCCAAAAGCACTTGAGCTTGCGTTACGTCGTGCGTGCATGTGCCCATACCCATAATTTAATGCTCCCCCTCACGTTGTTCCCCCTGCTCATGCACGTGTGACACCTCACCCACCCACCCGCTGCCCTGCGCATGCACGCACATTTTTTTGGGAGCCTGGGGAGGGCGAAAACAGCCCCCCCCCAGGCCCTCCAGAGGCTGGAAACGGCCCATTTCCTGATTTCCGGTGGGGCCATTTTTCGCCCTCCCCAGGCTCCGGAAGCTTTTTTGGAGCCTGGGGAGGGGCGAAAATGGCCTCCCCTGGCCCTCCCTGTGGCCGGAAACTGCCTGTTTCCCGACTTCTGGGCCCGCTAGGTCCTTTTTTCCTGCCCTCCCCAATCCAGTGGCTTTCCTCCGCCCTCCAAGAGCCGCGAGCTCTGTACTTACTTGGTTTGGAGACTCCTGAGAAGGGAAGGGCAGCGTAGGCGGGTCAGGCGAAAATGAGCTGGCCAAGGCGTATGTGCGCTGGAGCAGAGCTAGGGCAATGGCTCACGTGCCTGCTGATATAGCTCCGCGTTCTACGGGTTCACCATCACGGGCGTAGTCCATTGTTGGAGAAGCTAAACTCTTGGTTTATAGCACCATCTATAGTACAACAGATGTTCACATCCAGGAGTTTTGTTTAGTCTACTTGCTCATTGACCTTCAACTGAACAGATGGATGAAAAAAATTACTTCTCCTCCCACTTCACTTTCCTGGCAATAAATTCGGTAAGATATCTTCTGATCATGAATCAACAGAAAAGGCATAAGGAATAATATTGTCCCAAAATATTGGCTTTTTAAAAGTTAGTAGGACTTTCTTAGTTGTTGTTGTTTTCTTGAAAACCAGGAAAAGAAGCCAAGAAGCTTCTTGGGTGAGAAGCGAAACATTTTCAGGGAAAAAAGTAAGAAGATCCCAGTTGCCTTTTGAAAAGCACCTTTGGGACAACCAAGACCTTGGCTGATCGAGAATCTCCACAGACATTGAATAATCTTGGGTGACCTCTTTGTTAAGATCTACAGATTGGCACCTGGAAGATAACACACCTCTAGTCATGATGGATTTGTGACTGCACACAACTGCCTTGGATCCTCTCAGCAGGGAATTGCCCATCACCACAATGTGTCTCCTTCTCCCTAAGTGGCTCCTGGTTTTGTTTTTTCTTTCTTTTTAGGATTCTCCAAGGCCCCAAGTTCTCAGGTAGCTCCTAAACTTGAGTTAATGTAGAGGTAGAACCCTGGGTTCGGATTGAGAGATTCTGTAAATAGTTTCACGCATTCACCAGTTTCTCCTGCGATTATTCCGACTACTCCAAAGTGGGGTTACTTGAGCCTTCCTTTCAGCGGTGGGTTTCACATTTTGTTACCACTGGTTTGCCCTGCACGTGCCTGCTCGCTTTGCGGGCGCTTGCGCCCCTTCCGCACATGCGCCCGGCCTCCCACACGTGTGCTTTCCTCACGTGTGCCTTCTGCACATGCGTCCAGCCTCAAAAACATGCCTAAATGGCACAGCATCAAGCCAGGGTAAGTGGGCGGGCCGACCCGTGATTTCCGCTACAGGTTTGGGTGAACCGGTCCGAACCGGCTGAATATCTCCTCTGCTTGCATTTTGGTAAGAACTGTGTGTTTGCCTATGTAACCGTGTTAATGCTTTAAGAGACAAGATTGCAGATGCTGGTGGCAGAAGGTTGGGTCTTCTGCTATTTCTGCATCCTTCCCCCTACTGCACATTCTTTTTGAAGTGCCAAGACTTTTGTTCCCTGATAATTGCAAAGAAACGAGAACTATTGTTTGGAAGTTTTCATCAAGTCTTCTGAAGGTCTTAAGCATATGTCCTTTTAGCTTTTTTTCTGGAATTCTTTCCTGGTTTTACCTTCTTTCCAAATTCACAATATTGTTCAGGGTGGCCAGCGCCAGCAAATTAACAGGAGCCTGCATTTTCGATTAATGAAAGCTTCATCCATGAATGGAAAATACATCGTAACATTTATTCAAATATTTGCTTTGTTTGCAAATATGTTTCTGCTCTCCATTAAGCTATTACAGTGATGGCTAACCATTGACACTTGCGCCCCAACCCCCCAAATGTAATGTGCACACGGCCCCTGCACATGTGCGCCCATCCCCGTGCATGCGCCCATGCGCATGCGCACATCCCTGCACCCCACACGTGTGTGCATGTCCCCTCTACACACACCCCACACATGGACAGCAGAGACCCAAAGACCACCTGGCCGACAGGAGGCGCATGTGCATACGTGGTGGAGCTGAACTGGGGCGAGGGCTCGTGTGCCCACTGAAAGGGCATAGGTTCGCCATCACGGAGCTATTATCATCCTCACTTGCCCAGGACATTTTCTATCTCTCTTAGGTTGCAAGCAGATCTTCACTATAGTGGGTTGGGTTCAGTGGTGGGTTTCAAATTTTTTTAGAATCTCTTCGGTAGGTATGGCCTGCTTAGTGGGAATGGCTTGCTGGCCATGTGACCGGGTGGGAGTGGCTTGACGGCCATGTGGCCGACTGGGAGTGGCTTGGCAGTCATGTGACTGGATGGGCATGGCCAACTTGTAAAATGTGGTGAAACTCACTTAACAACGCTCTTGCTTAGCAACCAAAATGTTGGCTCAGAAACTCTGGGATTTGAAGCACGCAAGTCTTAAAGCTGTCAAGTTACAAGACCCTTGCACCCCTAACCCTTTAGAAAAAAAACCCCAGGGGGGTTCAAACTTGACAGCTTTTCACTTGTGGACTTCAACTCCCAGAATTCCTCCTCTCGCTCTTCATCTTGATGATGTGCGGATGGGCGGAGGAAGGGAGCTGGAACCAGCTCTAAATGGCAATGTAGATTCGTGGAACCTCTTCTCTAGAAGAGGTTAGAACTGGCAGGAACCCACCCCTAGTGAGGTTGCAGAATTAAAAGAGTTACTTCAGCATTTTACAGCGTGAACTGATGGGCATTTCTCTCTGTTGAGTATGTTGCATAAAAATACTACATTTATGCTTAACACCATCTCCTTGTACACTATCCGATATTTCTGATTTTGAATAAGTCAGTACGGGAAGATTTCCCCCCCCCCCCCACACCGTTTTTTAAAAGAAATTAAAAGTTCTGATTTATTTGGTGAATTGCATCAGATAAATGACGGCTGGGAAGGAAAATGGACTCCCATGTGACTGGGTCAAGGATATGACACATTCTTTTTTTATTTTTTTGCAAAAATAAATTATTTTATTTTTAAACATAAAAAAATCCAACATAAAAAAAATTCTCATCCATTACATACAGCATGACGTTTGGTTACAAGTGTTTTTGCATCCATATTCTCAATTATTCTCAAAATATTCTCATTTACAATCACAGATTTTCCATCTGAAATAACTAAATACCTCACTTTCATTGTACATCATATATTCAATTACGATTACTATTTCTTTTCAATAAACCTAATTCCCTTACATTCTTGATTGTCTGTTTAATAACAATATACCTTTATATAATCACTTATCCCATTCTGAATATATTTACAATATAAAAAAAGATTTACCAACTATTTATATTTGTATATCACTGTTTTCAATTATGTATAATCCCACCAATCATCTATCGAGTATGCTAGTTCATTATTGCCTTGTACATCATACATTCAAACAAAGATGTTATTCCTTCACTTTTCAACAAGGTATTCTAAATAGTCACTTCATAGATAGATAGATGATAGATAGATAGATAGATAGATAGATAGATAGATAGATAGATAGATAGATAGATAGATAGACAGACAGACAGACAGACAGACAGACAGACAGACAGACAGAGAGAGATAGACAGACAGACAGACAGAGATAGATAGATAGATAGATAGATACCAATTTTTAATTACTTCCTTATTAAAATTACTAATCAACAACAAGATATCTTTATGATATATACTTAGAGTTATACATTATATCACCAATCCTCTATCAAGTATACATAAATTCATTGTTATCCTTATCCATTTTAAAACAAAAAGTTCTAAATTATTCAATTTATATATATCAGTCTTTCATTGTATCGTTATTAATCTATTTTACAGCATAATTGTATTATCACTTAACTCCTTCAATTAAAACATAAGTAAAACATTTTTCATTTCCAGGTTTTTGACGCATTCTTTTATTGATTGAGGACAGATTTTTTTTAAAAATCCTTTACCAGGAATTTCACTGGCCAAAACCATCGTGCAAAGTGGGTAAATGAAATGGAATGAAAAATGTGGGTGCTAGCAACAAAAAGTCTTTTAAAAAAAATCCCCCCCCCCCCCTCCTCTGCCAGCAGAGCTCCAGATTCCTTTTTTATTACTTCACTAAATTTCAGCAAACATTTTTACGGATTATACTACTAAAATGCTGAAAACGTTTAAATTGCTGTTTGGTGGCTTGGCCTCACGGAGATGTAAAAACAGTTGGGTGATGAGTGAGGAGCCCTGGGGTTCAAATACTCCCTTCAGCCATGGAAGAAATTTCTGGAAATTTCCCCTGAGGACTTGCAGCTAGCTAGCCAGGCAGTCACTCTAGGCCCAATGTACCTCACAAGGTTGTGATGGCAGTGGAAAAAAAACACACAAAACTGTGAGAATACTGTATTCACTGCTTGGCCTTCCTTTAGGGGGAGAGAGGCAGGATATAAATCTAAAAAAACAGCTTTAAAAGTTATCATTGACCCAGAAGTTATTTCAACAAGGGTCTCTTGTTGACCTCTTGCGTGTGTCTTTCGGGACGAAATGTGTCTAACCAATTGGAATTCCAAAAAGCAGACCAGAAAAAAAGAAATATAATGTGTTGTGTGATTTTTATTGGTTCCCTAATGATCTTTTTATCAGGGCTCTTCTGAAGGAAGAAACCTTCAGACAGTCACGTGTTCTCTCTACCATTATTTTTTCCCCAAGACTATTGCTGTTTTTCTTTTTCCATTGTCTCCTGTAAAAAGCCTTCCGATATCCAAGGAGGCCTCCTTAAATGGCTTTTATTTCTTCAGTAGGCATCTGGGCTACCATCAACCTGAATTCAAAAGATCGTCCTTGGTTCAGACCGTATCCCTGCCCATGGTTGTTAGGAGGGAAAAGATGAGGATGCCATTTGGAAAATACTAGACTTTGCCGAGATGGAAAGATTGACTTTAAAAATAAAGGACAAAGAAGACACATAATGTTATTTGACATGGAATAGATTTTATGAGTGGTCAGAGATAAGAGATAGAAATTAGATGAAGAAAGATTAATGCTATGTATGCACTAAATATAAAGGTTTATAATTATAAATATGCTAATATAATTATGAATAAGCTTATATAAAGAGAAATTGAGCCAAAACGATTCTATATTATTATTATTATTATTATTGTTGTTGTTGTTGTTGTTGTTGTTGTTGTTGTTGGTTTTGTTACCAGTATATGTGTTAATACTTCGTTTTGTTTTCTCTTTGTTTTTCTTTTGTAAATGATACACCCTGACAATACACTGTATTCAAAATGTTTATGAATAAAAAAAAGGAAGGGAAAAGAGAAAAATAGTACAGAGAGGAAAAGTTTTTGGAGCTTCTCCTCTGCTAGTATTTTTTACCAATAGAAGAGAATATTTGTAGCTCATAGTTGAACTGTGGGGTCCTTGGTGCTTTCTGAGCTTGGTGGTTTTCTTACAGACATTTCATGACCCATTTAGGTCACATCATCAGTGCTGGAAGGGAGCAGGTTTGCTCCAGTAGTGGGTTTCGGCTCCCGTTGCAACTGGTACGCTGCAACGGAAGCCGGGCGTGCACCACGGGCATGCGTGATGTATGCGCATGCACACCCATCACCTGAGACGCTCCAGCTGCTCGGCGGAGCATCGCGCAGGCACTGTACACTGTGCGTGCATGCCCAAATGGCCCATTTCCTTCAAATACAGGTAAGGAATGAGGGCAGGCCCTCCAAAGCACCATTCCGGTACAGTGGCTGCTGCTTCCGGCAGGCACTAGTATGCGTGTACCGCCCGCAACCTACCACTGGTTTGCTCGCCATTCGCTTCCAGCACTGATGATGTAACCTAGCTGGGTAATGAGACCTCTGCAGAAAAAAAACCCACTAGTATGTTTACAAGTTGTGCACTGTTTCTGACCTGATTTGGGAGATGTGTTGAGAGACAGAGTGGCAGCACAAACCTAGCACCTGTCTGCAGCTCATCATTGTACCTGCAGCTGCAAGGGAGATGGCATTGTCTATGCTCATACATATTCCAAAGTACGGAAATTTTGCTGGTCGTCTGAAGTTTGTCCAGATGTTGCTAGAGTCTATGGTGCAGCCTGCGTGCAGTTGGTAGTTTTTTAGCGAGGTCATGTTTCTCATCAAAGCTGCAGTTGTCTTTGGCAAAAGAATTGCTCCTTGCAGGAGCTCTTCCGTCTATTTGAGTGGAAGAGGGGGGGGGGGAAAGGCACTGCTATCCATGTGGAACTCCTGCCCGAAATTATATTGGTAGCGTTCTTTGTATAGCCACCGCCGTCTTGAGAAGCAGCCTAGGGTTATTAATTCGTTCTGTCAAAAAGTAATTTGTACCTCAACCCTTCCATTTTCACTCCCTTGGGGGAGCTCAGGTTTGAACGCAGTTTTGGGTGGAGACGTGGTGGCTCAGGGGCTAAGAGGCTGAGCTTGTCGATCAGAAGGGTCGGCAGTTCGGCGGTTCGAATCCCCTTGCGCCGCGTAATGGAGTGAGCTCCCGTCACTTGTCCCAGCTTCTGCCAACCTAGCAGTTCGAAAGCACATAAAAAATGCAAGTAGAAAAATAGGAACCACCGTTGGTGGGAAGGGAGCAGCTCTCCATGCACCTTCGGTGTTTAGTCATGCTGGCCACATGACTACGGAGACGTCTTCAGCCAACGCTGGCTCTTCGGCTTTGAAATAGAGATGAACACTGCCCCTTAGAGTCGGGAACGAGTAGCACATATGTGCAAGGGGAACCTTTACCTTTAGTGGAGAATGGAAAATTATCTTTGCAGGGCGGACCTCTGTAAAGTTATAGAACTTGGCTTGAGCGTGTAAGGCAGCAGTCCCCATCCTTTCTGGGTTGGCGGCTCTGGCAAGTGGGGGGGGGGAGAGGGATAGTTCCCTGCTAGTGGCAGGCGGGCACAAATGTGTGCAACTCTCCATTTGTTTTAGCTGCAGACACACCTGCCATTTATGCAAGGAGAGCTTTGCCACTTGCACGGGGGGGGGGGGGGCGCTTCGTACGTTCTCATGTGCTCGCCCGCCGCATGTATGGCCTAGTTTCGAACAGGCCGCAGCCTGGGGCTTGGGGACCCCCTGGTTTCAGGGTTGTTTTGAACTGGAAACTGTCCTCCTGGTTTTAACACCCTGGTCCTAAAGTTTTGTACGAGCAAAAAAAAAAAATTGGCTCCCGGGAACACAGATTCCGCCTTCCTGTCTCTAATAAAATAGATCAGAAATTAGCCAATCTTGGAATCATGGCTACCTAAGGTTCTCCAGACCAACTCCATTACTAATTCCGCATGGTAAATTAAAACGAGTATAAGGGAGGAAGAGGGCTTTGTCCAGACGCTTGGGCAATAAGTTTCATTTTTCCTGGTTTGTCAGTTGCAATTTAACATCCTCAGAGCAAGGATGCAAAAAAATGTTACGACCTGAGAATCGGAAACGGGGACGGCCTTGTATGTGAAGGGCCAACGTAAACTTTGCAGATACACCCTTCAAATTTCTGGAAATTCTCCCCCAGTAAAGGCTGCGCAGCTCCCTCGGCCTGCCATGCAAACCTTGAAAAGGTGATTAACTTGATGGAGATTCTAACCTCTAGTTTGGAAGGCAGTAATTCTTCACCCCAGGTAAAAGAGGAAGGAGGCATGGTGGGTTTGTGTGAAATTGGCAGGCAGCGCACCCTGCACTTCCTCTGTCCGCCTCTTTGTCTTATTGTTGGAATTTCTGGTGGTTTTCTTTATGGTTAAATGGGAATTAATGATGCATTCAGCATTGTGGGCAGGTGAACCAATGCTTGGTCCTGCTGATGGATGACCTGCACTTCTTCTTTTTTTCTTCAGGTGGACCTCTTCAAAAAGACCCTCTTATTAATTCCTATTCATCTGGAAGTCCACTGGTCCTTAATTACTGTGAATCTCCCTAACCGAATTATTTCCTTTTATGACTCTCAAGGCATTCATTTTAAGTTCTGCGTAGAGGTAAGTGGAAGAGCTGCTCTTCTGATAAAAACTTGTCCCATCTTTTCATATCCCCCCCAAGGACTTTGGATGTTTCTTTGATAGAAAGAATCCTGAGTGTAGCACAGTCATATTGATTTACAAAACTGGGACTCGCCCGTCTCACTCGTGCCGGCAGAGGAGGGAGTCCCAGCATGAGTCAGTGGTGGAATTCAATTTTTTTTTACTATCGGTTCTGTGGGCATGGCTTGGTGCACGTGGCTTGGCTTTGTGGGCGTTGGAGGGGAAGGTTACTGCAAAATCCCCCATTTCCTCCTGATCAGCTGGGACTCGGGAGGCAGAGAATAGATGGGGCAGGGCCAGCCACTACTGGTTCTCCAGAACTGGTCAGAACCTGCTTAAAGCCACTTCTGGCATGAGTATTTCAGCGGGCGGAGTCCAGGAGGAGGGCCTTCTCTGCTATGGCTCCTGCCCTCTGGAACATCTTGCTCCCCACCCCCCCATGTGAGGTTGGCCACAACCCTCCTAACTTTTCTCAAGGGCCTAAAAGACGTAGCTGTGCCAGTCGGCTTCAGGCTCCAATGGGGGATCAGCACAACGGAGGTGGTTGATTGAGTAATAACAGACCCCGCCTGCTCTCCCCATGTGTTTCTAGTTTTAAGGTTTGATTTTAACATTCTGTTTTTCAACTAAGATGTAACTTGTAAGCCGCCCAGAGTTAACCCCATTTGGTAAGATGGGCAATAAGTAAGTAAGTAAATAAATAAATACCGTCTTTTTCAGACTATAAGACGCACCAAGATTTCAAAGAGAAAAACAAGAGGAAAAAAAATAGTTTTTGGCCCCCGTGCATCCCGTTTTTGCTCTCCTCAGCTCCCAGGAGCACTCTGCAGGCCTCCCAAACCCTCTGCGCGCGTGAAAAACAGGGCCATTTTTAGCCTCCCAAACCCCCCAGGCGTGTCGTTTTTGCCCTCCCCAGCCCTCAGGACCACTCTGCAGGCCTCCCAAACTGAGAAAGGATGCATAGGGTGGGGTTTGGGGAGGCCAAAAATGGCCATATTCGGTGCATCCAACATTTCCTCCCCCTTTTAGGGGGAAAGAGCATCAGTTGGTTAATACTTTGGGTATTTTTGCAGCCAATTGAATTGTGACCTTGGGGAAATGATAAGGCATTGCAGCATCTAAATATTGAAATAAATGTCACATTGCTTGAATTATGCCAGGCCCCTTTTACAGGTAGTCCTCGATTCACGACCATTTGTTTAGTGACCGTTCAAAGTTACAATTATATTGCAAATTCTGACTGGGCCATACTTCTTCCTGCTTTTTTCTGAGTTCTTAATATCCTTTTTACCAATCTAGAGTTCTCCAAATTCACTGCGATGGGCAGTCTCAGTGCTCCCAACCATTTTGGCCCAAGACCAACATCTACTTAAGCATTCTGGGAGTTGTAGTCCAACATATCTACCATCGTAACAACTCATGCGAAGGTTCCTGCCTATTCTTAAAGCCGTCTTAAATAACTTTAGCAATTCGTGTCCGTGATAGATCCTCTCCCTTTTGGTAAAACTCCGCAGGCTACACAGGCAGATTTATTGCAGAGATAAAATGAATTAAAACCCCGCGAGGTTAATTACACTGAAAGCTAATGATTCCTGCAAGATTTACCCAGGATGTTTTTTAAATCATGGCCATTAAGGGAGCTTTCTGTTCCAAGCCAAACGCTTTTCATTGTATCCCACTGACTCACGGAGGACACAGTGTGTGGGGAAGTGCTTGTTTAAGAAACTTACAACCCATCCAAGCAGGCTCTTGATTCATATTCTTCCTTTTTTTTTTTTCCACCCCTTAAAAGAACATACGGAAATACTTGCTGACAGAAGCTAAAGAAAAGAACCGGCCCGATTTCCTCCAGGATTGGCAGACGGCTGTTACAAAGGTAAGTGCTATTCATGGAAGCGAGGTAGTTTTTGGGGTAGTACCTGGCAGAAGGTTTGACTTTGTGGTAGCTCACTGTTCTAACTTGGGCTTCCCAAGATCATGAAGCCGATTCCTCATCTCAATAAAAACTTCTTTCACTTTAATTTAAAGTTAATTTTTCTCCAACAAAATCCCAACAAACAGAATTCCAAGAGATTTCACAACTACAGACCTTTATCAGGCTTGGAGAGTTGCCAGGCCGATATCTTCCAAACGCCACGCTGTAACAGCAATTACTTGGAAAGAAATCTGGAACAGATCTCCTCCCTAATGAATTGAACTAATAGTCTCCTGCAAACTCCCCTCCCCTTTCACTCATCTTTCAAACTCCCCTTTCGCTCCTCTTTATTCCCTATGGGAGGGGCCATTCACCATCCACCTGTGGCTTTACTCCCGAGTCAACCCTTGTTCCTTAGCTGTTCCCTTCGTCTGATAGATCTGCATATGTGCACATCAGGAACAGGCTCCATCCGTTTGTCTGCCTCACTGATGTCTGATTCTGAAGGCAGCTGATAACTGTCAGACAGCCCTGGCCCCCTCTCTGCCTCTGACACAAAGCCCTCATCAGAGCCTTCCCCAGACTCCAGGACTGGCCCATCTTCCTCCCCAACCTCCTCACTGCCCGACTCTGCTGCCAGATCCGCTGGTGGGCCACAAACCCACATTTACACTTGGAAAAGAGTGTTTTTTTGGTGAGAACGGTCTATCAGGGCAATCTGGTCTACCCAAATATGGGATGGATCAGCCACAATCCAGGGGCCTTCGCAGTCAGTCGCTATATATGTGTGTGTGTGTGTGTGTGTGTGTATGTATATAGCAATTGTGCTGATAAATAAATAAAGGGAGACTAGTATAGATCTATTTCAAGCTATTTAGCTCTCATCAGCTAGCCATACCCTTACTGGGAATCGAACCTGGGCTGTATTACGTATTAGGCAACACAAATGTAGCAAGGCAACATAAAAAATGGCTTTCTGCCTGGATGGCTCACCGATAGACAGAAAAGGGAAGCAGTATGCTCCCTCCCATATTTGGGCATACCAGGGGTTGTGACACAATGTGTGTGTGTGTGTGTGTGTGTGTGTGTGTGTGTGTGTGTGTGTGTATATTTATTTCTTTGATAGTAAAAATTATATATAAATTCAACACTCAGAAAAGAGCTTTCTAAAGCAGGGCTGCCAATTCATGGCCCGTGGGCCGGATGTGTCACGCACTGGCCGCGCCCATGCCCGGTTTAGCGAAGGGGAAAAAAGTGCCATACATTACTTGACACTGCTGTGTGGATACACATTTGACCCCCCCTGACCTAAAGTCAAAGATAAAATACAAAACCAATTGCAACGATTGTAAACCAATGTGGGGCAAACAGGAAGGCAGTTGAGAACAAGGGTTCACGAACATCAACTAGCAGTTAAACGTCACGGCCGAAAGTCCCTGATCTCAAACCACAATGATAATAAAATAGACCGATTGGGAAGAAACAAAAATCATTGGCCAGGCCAGCACCCACCACACATGTGAAGTTATTGGGTATTCTACCCAAAGAGCAATTAACAAGCATATTGCTCTAGATCCAACCTATGAATATCTAAGAAGCCAGACCACTCAAACGGCCAATCAACAAGAGAGCCAATCAGCTGCTGAGAATTTAAACCTAGCTCCAAATGAACAACCAATCAAATGAACAACTGACTACATTGGCACCCAAGACTTTATAAGCTTGAGAGGAATGGAACACCCAAATCCTGCTGATGGTATTACCTAGTCTGGTAACGAGACGTTCAGAAATTAAACTGAAAACAAGCTTGGAGAGCAAACCTACGGCCCAAAAGTTTGACTTGTTCTAAAAGGAAAGCTTTGCATGGAGACCAGGAATGAACAATTGGGAGGCAGGAAGAGCTGCATTTGATAATGGTGGGATGGAGTCAGGGAGAGGGTCTCACTGGGCGATGTGAAAATGTAAAACTGGAGTGGGGAAGATATTGTGATTTCCCCCTTCTTCACTACTTTGGAACTAATTCGTACCGGGTTGGGTTGTCTTTAGGACATATTCCAGGTAGTCCTCGACTTATGACCACAGTTGAGCCCCATTTTTTTCTGTTGCTAAGTGAGACCGTTGTTAAGTTAATTTTGCCTCCTTTTACGACCTTCCCACTGCAAGGCGATCAAGCCGGTCAGTACTAGAGGAGATCAACCCTAACTGCTCTTTGGAAGGCCAGATCCTGAAGATGAAACTCAAGTACTTTGGCCACCTAATGAGAAGGAAAGACTCCCTGGAGAAGAGCCTCATGCTGGGAAAGTCTGAGGGCAAAAGGAAAAGGGGATGGCAGAGAATGAGGTGGCTGAATGGAGTCACTGAAGCAGTCAGTGCTAGCTTGAATGGACTCCAGAGGATGGTAGAGGACAGGAAGGCCTTGAGGAACGTTGTCCATGGGGTCGCAGTGGGTCAGACACGACTTCGCAGCTAACAACAACAAACGACCCTTCATACCTCAGCTGTTCAGTGAATCACTGCAGTGGATAAGTTAGTAACAAGGTTGTTAAGTGAACCTAGCTTCCCTCTGCTTTACAGAAGTCAGCACAAGGTGATCACATGACCCCCAGGGACACTGCAACTGTCATAAATACGGGTCAATTGCCAAGTCCAAATTTGGATCATGATGCTGCAGCAGTCGTAATTGTGGAAAAAAAAAAGTCCTAAGTCATTTTTTAACTTCAAACAGTCACTAAATCAGCTGTTGTAAGTCAAGGACTCCACCTGTACTGTTAATTTTTATAACTTCCTGGGGTCAGAATGGGGGAGAACCCCTGAGTTTTAATTAGAGAAGGATTTCAGTACCTGAAAAGAAAAAAAATTGGTGGCTACAATCAGGAATGCGGTAGTTCAATGGCTAAGACGCTAAGCTTGTCGATCAGAAAGGTCGGCAGTTTGGCAGTTCGAATCCGTAGCGCTGCATAACGGAGTGAGCTCCCGTTACTTGTCCCAGCTTCTGCCAACCTAGCAGTTTGAAAGCACGTAAAAATGCAAGTAGAAAAATAGGAACCACTTTGGTGGGAAGGTAACAGGGTTCCGTGTTTCTTTGGCGTTTAGTCTTGCTGGCCACATGATCAAGGAGACGTCTTCGGACAGCGCTGGTTCTTCGGCTTTGAAACTGAGATGAGCACCTCCCCCTAGAGTCGGGAACGACGAGCACATATATGTGAGGGGGAACCTTTATAATCAATCCTGGGACTACTGATGGGCCATTCCTATTCTAGACCTGGCATTTTTGTGAGTGCCAGGTTAGAAGGAGGCAGCTCTGATCCGGGCAACTTTTCAGATGTCTGAATTTCAGCCTCATAATTTCCATCCAGATGTTCATCACCAGGGCGTACAAAAAAGCTTCCCCCTCCCTCCACCTATATATCATTTAAAAGTGGAGCTCTGTTTGTAATGTCAAACAGAAAAAAATGAAAATTAGAGCGTTTCAGTAGCTGAAGCGGCTTTCAGCTGCCAAAAACATAACCATCATGGAATCGGAGCGTAACCAGCATACCAGATCTTCTCTTTAGAAAAAAAAAAAATTCTTGTCTGCCTGCAAAGTACAGCTTAGCTGCTGCTTAACCATAGCATCGTTACGCTAATTCCCTATAATTATAAAGATGGATCGAATAAAAGACTACATAGCTTGTTCAGGATATCTCTGGATTTGTGGCTTGGTTAATTGCTTGCAAAGGAGCAGCACACAGCTCCTTTGCCTGGTTGGGTGTCCCTCCCTCCCTAACCGTTGGAAGCAACAGGCAGAATTCCTAGCCAGATATTAGAGTCCCACCTCCCCATTTATTTGGGGGGAAGGGGGCACCCGGTTGGGAAAGGTTTCTGCATCGTATGAGTCAGAGGTACATAACCTTATTATGAAGAGAGTTGAAGGGATAGTTTGAAAGGTGGGAAAGATGTGACTTTTTCCTATAGGGCCTTGATGGCGAACCTATGGCATGCCATGCCCAAAGTGGCACGCAAAGCCATGTCGCCTGGCACGCATGGCCTGTTTGTCTTCTGGGTTTTTGACGGGCATGTTCATGTGACCATCAGCTGCCCTTCGTGCATGCGGCAGTGCCGAAAACTGGTATGCGCATGTTTGCCAGCTAGCTGATTGTCAGGCACGAATGCCCGCTAAAACCCAGAGGTTTCGCTTTTCCGGAGCAGGGCCCTGACGAGTGCTTAGGTGCCCATGCAATGTTTCCTCACAACCTTTTTGGCACTCGGTGCTGAAAAGGTTCCCCATCGGTGCTGTAGGGCAGTGGTCTCCAACCTTGGCAACTTTAAGACTTGTGGACTTCAACTCCCAGCTGGCTGAGGAACTCTGGGAATTGAAGTCCACAAGTCTTAAAGTTGCCAAGGTTGGAGACCACTGCTGTAGGGAATCAAGCTGCCAGATTGGTCCAGTACGACAGCCACTGGTAATCAAAGACAGCCCTGGTGGAATACAGGTAGTCCTCAACTTACAACCACAATTCATCCCCAAAGTTTCTGCTGGTATATGCGAAACATTTGTTAAGTGAGTTTTGCCCCATTTTACAACCTTTCTTGCTAAGTGAATCGCTGCAGTTGTTAAGTTAGTAAGACAGTTGTGAAGTCCATCTGGCTTCCCCATCGACTTCGTTTGTCAGAAGATCACAACAGGGGATTTCATGAGTCCAGGACACCGCAACCGCCATAAGTATGAACCAGTGGCCCAGCGCTTGAACTGTTGAGCACGTGAACGGTTGTGAGTGTGAAAAATGGTCATAAGTCACTTTTTTTTTCTGTGCCGTTGTAACTTCCAACGGTCATTCACCGAAGAGTTGTAATTCAAGGACTACTTGTAAAAGGGAAAGAAGGGGATTTCGCGACTTGCGTTGCTACATCTCGCAATAGCTTTGGAGATAATAAAACAGGTCATTGAACATTAGCCGGTTTCTCAGTGAGATGCCTTGCAGCTTTCTGGCTGTCTTTAATAATGATTTTTCCAGTTGTGCCCTGCCCTCATCCTAATAAATGACCCGGTCCTTTTGTGAGTGAGGGAGAGGCTATTACAGTTTCTATGTGTCTTGACTTCAGGAATATCAGATGGTATTGATGTTGGAAGCAGCCAGCATAGGCTGGATGGGCCGATGAAGCTGAATAGCGCAATCCCACGTGTTGTTCGTTTCAAGGGTCCTGCCTAAAACGAGAGAGCTTGGGTTTTGCATAATGTTAAATCTCTTAAATACTATACAAAAGTTGGGCACAATTGAAACTCTGCTTGTTTTGCAGTTCACAGGAGCATCACCAACAAAATACTTGTGGTTCCCTGTTTTGGTCCCACCCAGCCTCCCTCAGTTGCCTGACTTAATGCTTTTTCCATGTACTCTTTGGTCCCTTGGATTGAGGGAGATTGAATTAGTTAATCCTGAAGGAAAACACCCCCCGGCTCTTTTTCGAAGGCCAGATCCTGAAGCTGAAGCTCAAATCCTTTGGCCAGCCAAATGAGAAGGGGGGTGTTGTGGCCTGTCAGTGGCCAGCAGAGCTGGCAATAGAGTTGGACAATGAGGAGGTTGGGGAGGAGCATGGGCCAGTCCTGGAGGCTGGGGAAGACTCGGACGAGGGCTCTCTGTCGGAGGCAGAGATGGAGCCAAGGCCGTCTGGCAGTGATCAGGTACCTACGGAGCTAGACAGCAGTGAGGCAGAGGAACAGCTGGAGCCTGTTCCCAGTGTGCACATGCTCACAGTTGCCAGAAGAGAAAAACAGCTTAGAAATCAGGGTAGACTTGGGAGTAAAGTCACAGGTGGCAGGTGAATGGCCCCTCCCATAGGAAATAAAAGAGCAGTGAAAGAAGAGTGGGTTTTTGCAGGAAACAATTTGTTCGTTCGGTCGTTAGATTTGTTTCAGGAGTGTGAAGATCTGTCCGTGAATATCAGAGACTCTGTGCCCAGTCTTTCCTTGCATAGCACCTCACTTGGGAAATATTTACATGGCCGCTTTCCAAGATAGATAAGGTCTGTGGTCATAAATACTCCTTTGAAAGACTGTTTGCCAGGGCTTTGCTCAATGTGAATGAGAGGAATTCACATTCGTTTAATAAAAGGGGTTTTGTCGAGACAAGGAGTCTCCCTCATGCTTTTGGGGGAAGCCTCGGTCAGAACAGGGGAACTCATTGGAAAAGACCCTGATGTTGAGGAAGATGGAAGGCAAAAGAAGGCAGAGACGGCAAAGGATGAGTTGGTTAGATAGTGCCATCAATGCAATGAACGTGAATTGGGATAAACTCCTGGAGACAATGGAGGCATAGGGCCCTGAAGTGCTGTGGTCCATGGGGTTGCAAAGAGTCAGATACCAAAATTCCGACACTACCTAACAACTCAACAACAACAACAACAGATACAGACTTTGAATTCAAAAAGCAATGGGGATGCTGAAGAAGAAACCACCAATCTTTAGCTTCATCATTACAAAAATGCTATGAACCCACAAACAAACACATTATCAAAAGCACAAAAACTAAAAATAGTGTTGTGGCCTGCCACCAGGGTTGGCAGCAGATTCAGACAGTGAGGAGGTTGGGGAGGAACATGGGCCAGTCCTGGAGTCTGGGGAAGGCTCTGATGAGGGCTCTGTGTCGGAGGCAGAGATGGGGCCATCTGACACTTATCAGCTGCCTTTGGAGTCAGACATCAGTGAGGCAGATGAACAGCTGGAGACTGTTCCCAGTGTGCGCATGCACAGAGTTGCCAGATGAAGGGAACAGCTAAGGAGAAGGGTCGACTTGGGAGTAAAGCCACAGGTGGACAGTGAATGGCCCCTCCCAGATGAAATAAAAGAGGAGCGGAAGGGGAGTGGAGTTTGCAGGAGACAATTAGTTTATTCCTGCATTCTTGCCAAGTACTGCGATGTCTGAAAGATATTGGCCTGGCCACTTGTGAACTATCTTGAAAGATTGTGGGCTGCGACTTTGCTGGAGAGGAATTCACTGTAAATGAAATAAAAGGGGTTTATCGAGACGAGGACTGGGCTGGGGAAGCCTAAGTCAGAACAAACAGGTGAGAAGCTGCTGTCCAGTTGTTCATGGAGAATTCTTCCTGTCTGCTGGAGACCCTAGAAAGGCTCCAGGAGATGCGGAGATCACAATAGGGAATCTCATTCCAAAATCATTGCCTTCTGAATGTGTTGTATCCACCACAGGGATCAGGGTTTGGCGAATACAGGTAGTCCTCCACCGACAACAGTTCATTTAGTGACTCTTTGAAGTTGCAGCAGTGCTGAAAAAAAGGGACCATTTTTCAGACTTACAACATCACAGCGTCCCCTGAGGTCACATGTAGGGATTCACTTAACAACTGTGACAAGGAAGGCCGTAAGATGGGGCAAAATTCACTTAACAAATGCTTCACTGAACAACAGAAATTTTGGGTTCAATTGTGGTCGTACATTGAGGACTATCTGTTACCACCCACTCTAGGGGCCCTAGAGAACATTCAGGAGTTTCGATTGGCCCCAAAAAGCTTGAGTAGCCAAAGTTTAAACTTAGAATAACTTTATTGTCACTTATTGTCACTTTATATGTACTCTAATCGGCATACATTAAAATGAAATTTCATTGCATAAAGCCTTCAAAGGATCACTACCTCCAATATACAATACATAAGCATGACAAAATAAACAAACAAATAAGCATATACCCACATATATTATTACTGTATTTTTCGGAGTATAAGACGCACCATTTTCCCTCAAAAAAGAGGCTGAAAATCTGAGTGCGTCTTATACACTAAATACAGCATTTTTTTGCCTCCTGAAACCCTGCCCCCTTTATCAAAATAGCCTTGCGTAGCTTGGAGGAGGCTTTCAGAGAGCTGGGGGCTGGGGAGGGCAGAAATGAGCAAAAAAGCAGGCCGTTTTTTGCTCAGTTTTGCCCCCAGCACCCAGGAACACTCTATAAGCTTCCTATTGCCCCCCCCTTTTTTTTTGATAAAAACGGGCTTGTTTTTACAAAAAATGGGCTGTTTTTTGCTTGCTCCTCCCCCCCCCCCCCCGAGCACTCTACAAGCCGCCTAAGGGCTATTCATACCCTTTGGAGGGGGAAAGGCCCCCGTTTTCATGAAAAACAGGCCATTTTGAGAGGTTTGCAGAGTGCAAAAACTTTTTTTTTTTTTAAAAAAAGCCTCTTCAAAACCTTGGTGCGTCTTATACTCTGGTGCATCTTATACTCTGAAAAATACGGTATATTATTATTATATTATTATATTATTATTATTATATGACAGAGAAACAACACACACTACATGGTGAGAAAAACGAATCTTGCAAGTTTGCCAGGCGGGCGGCGCAGGGAACAAAGCTGTTACAGAAAGATAAAGACAATCACGTCTTAGAGCTGTGATGGCAAACCTATGGCACACTTGCCAGAGGTGGCACGCAGAGCCCTCTCTGTGGGCACGTGTGCCATCGCCCAAACTCAGCCTGCTGGTTGTTTCCGAGGCGCACATGTGCACCACCCAACTGGTCACTGTGTTTCTGGCACTCTGGTGCACTTGTGCACGCATGCACATGTGCCTTCCGGTTTGGGCATTCTGTGCCAAAAAGATTCCCCATCACTGTCTTAACAAATAAATAGATCAACAAATGGGAAAAGGCCAAACTAAATCATCATTATTTTCTTAATAACATATAAACATTACCTCCAGCAGACATTAGTATTCTGGGACATCCTAATATAGAACTTAATTAGGATGTTACTCATTACTCAGGAAACAGGTTTTTGAAGTAAGGGTGGGCTCACTTTTTCCACAGACCAAATTGCCATGTATTGAATTCCTCATAAAAGTCCTCTAAAATGCTGCTCTCCCTTTGATTGATGACAGTTCATTGAATGGTGTCCTATGAAGCAGATCTCTCAACACATCTAGTTATCTCCCTCTTCCTCACAGTTAGTACATTGTGAAGGTGCGTTCATAGGAGCTAATGCTCAAAAGGGGAGCCTTGCTTTAAAATGCCTTCATGATGCCCAAATATGTTAAGCTACTAAGCTGTAATATATATCTCCCTTTATTTATCAGCACAAATACAACATATATATATATATGTGTGTGTGTGTGTGTGTGTGTGTGTGTGTGTGTGCGCGCTTATATATATATATATATATATATATGTGTGTGTGTGTGTGTGTGTGTGTGTGTGTGTGTGTATGGATGGATGGATGGATGGATGGATGGATATAGAGATAGATAGATAGATAGATGATAGATAGATTAGATAGATAGATAGATAGATAGATAGATAGATAGATAGATAGATAGATAGATGATAGATAGATATAGATTTGATAAAGATATAGATATAGATATATAGTGTCACAACCCCTGGTATGCCCCAATTATGGGAGGAAGCTAACTGCTTCCATTCTCTGTCCATCGGCTCGTCACAAGAGACCATCCAGACAGAAAGCCCAATATTTTTACTGTTGCCTTTTGTTACATTTGTGTTGTATTTGTGCTGATAAATAAATAAAGGGAGACTAGTATAGATCTATTTCAAGCTATTTAGCTGTATTACATCTTAGGCAGATGTCTTAACCATTAAGCCACAGGTCCTCCTCCTATATCAGCTTGAGCCAGGGAGGTAGGTATATATTTAGTGTCACAACCCCTGGTATGCCCCAATTATGGGAGGATGGAATACAGAGTATGGAAGCAGTTAGCTTCCTCCCATAATTGGGGCATACTAGGGGTTATATATATGTGTGCTTTTTGGAGAGACTGATAGGAGTAACTCTCTCCCTGATCTAGTGTGTTTGGCCATGTGTGTGCATGCTCAGAATAAATTGAGCCTGTGGAAAGGAGATAGAGAGTTCAAATATTTACCTGAAATAATTGGGAAGAAGCTGCCCCATCTTGGTTATTAAAAATTTGGCATGTGGCTGGGAGGTAGAATTTATTTTCCATTGCAAAATAACGTGTGTGTTCACTTACATGGCCAAACCCACATAAGAATCTGCCATATTTTTAAACATCGAGACCCTGAGACCTTGTGATTCAACCCAAGCTGCCAACCACAACCTTTCGGTTGGATCACATCAGGAAAAGTATTACCCCTAAAAGAAGAAAAAACAAGCATTGCAATCTCTTTTTAAAAAAACAATGTCGCTTTCTCACTCTCATTTGCACAATTCCAAGGGAGAGTGCAGATAGTCCTCACTTAACTACCATTCATTCAGCAACCATTCAAAGTTACAACAGTACGGAATGAAGATACTCACAACCTGTGTCTGAACTTATGACTGCTTTAGCGCCTCCCGCAGTCACACAAATGTAGTGTGGACGCTTGACAACCCATTCACCAAGCACCCCGTAATCATGTGATCCCCATGTGTAGTCTATCCTGCTGGCTTCCCCAGAAAATCAGTGGGGAAGCCGGCAGGAAAGATCACAAGCTGTTGCCACCTACCCAGATTGATTCCTGAGGGCTGGCTGGAAAAGGCTCATCATAAAATCCAAGCAGGAAATCCTATCTGGATTTCAGGAGGGATCTTTTCACCCAAATCTCCTTGGGAGTAAAAAATGTTTGGTGGCGGGTTTCCATCCTGCAAAATCCTTCAGGCAACGTTTTTTGCTTTCGAAGAGGCTAAATGGAAACGTCCCCTCATGAGATTCTGCCTGGGGAATTCTGGGAGTCGAAGTCCACCCCTCTTACAAGTTGCCAAGTTAGAAAAAACACTTAGATGTGTCAGCTTTCTTCTTCATCCTAAAGTTGTAGAACTTCAACCGTATTTGGACTCAGAAACCCCAGCCAGTGCTGATACTGATAGGATTCTGGGAACTTTGCCGGGAAGGCAGTTCTAAAAATATGGGCAGCACCTTTATTTTATATTTCTGGCTATATTTCTGGGGGGAAACTTTTCCAAGGGGTCGGAAATGGAGAGAGTGGATTGCATATGCTTTCTTGGATCCTGTGAAGAGGAGGAAACAGAACAGAGCAGTGAGCAACATTTGGACCAGCTGTCCTGGCGGCTTCCTCCTCAAGATGCCCTGGGAAATCTAGACAAGTAGACTTGCCATAAGGAGTCTTAACTTATTTCTTTTCTCTTTTTTTCATGTTTTATATGTTTTATTTGTATTACTTTCCATTTTCACCAAAGTGTGAGATCTGGGTACAGTTATTTAAATAGCCATAATCCCCATATTTTTTGTTATATTCATCACAATAATAATAATAATATAACTACCGTGTTTCCCTGAAAATACAATCTGTCCTGAAACTAAGGCCTTGCTACATTTTTCGTGTTAGCAAAAATATAACCCCCCCCCAAAATAAGCCCCTTGGACAACCCCCCCTCCAGCTAGGCAGAGCACTGCTCACTGACCTAGCAGTATCCTGAAGGCGCCAAGCTGCGGGAGCCAGGGGGGAGAAAGGCGCTCACGTTGCCTTCGGGATACAGCTAGGTTGGGGAGTGGCCAGAGGGGGGAGTTGCCGGGCAGCTGCTCCCTTGCGAGTGGGTTCCCGAAGAGCCGGGCACAACCTCAGGGGTGAAGCAGCCATGAGGTGACCACGCTCACAAGCAGCTGCCTGGCAAACCCCCTCTCCAGCCAGACAGAGCGCCATTCACTGACCTAGAGGGTATCCCTAAGGCGCCAAGCCATGTGGCACTCTGGCCACCCACCAGCTTCCACGGCTTGGCACATTCGGGATACCCCCTAGGTCAGTGCATGGAGCTCTGCTCGGCTGGAGAGGGTGGTTGCGTGAGCGCCTGTTCCGCCCCCAGCTTGCATGACTCCCAGCCTCATCATGCCCTAGCCCAGCTCCCGGCAGGGCCTGGGGGCCAGCACCACTTTTGCCGGTGCCGCTGCGCTCTGAGCATAACTTCTTCTCTGGCTTCCAAACTCCGGAACTCGGTGTTTTGGAGAGGTTTGCAGAGTGCAAAACCCCTTTTTTAATTTATTTGCCTCTTCAAAACCTTGGTGTGTCTTATACTCCAGTGCGTCTTATACTCTGAAAAATACGGTATGTATTTTCATCCAAATTTTTTTAGCTTTTGGGGAAGTCTACCACATATGATAGTATGAACCTATGAGTCATGAGCCTGTACATTTAAAGATTTGACCCTCCCTCTTTAAAGAACTGGGCCAATCAGAATGTTTCCTGACGACCGCCCTAACTCAGCAGGCACTAGGTGTCTAGTCCCGAAGTCTCCAAACTTGGCAACTTTAACACTTGTGGACTTCAACTCCCAGAATTCCCCAGCCAGGGAGAGTCTAGCCAGCAAGACTTCTCTGTGATCTCCAGGCTCTGGAGGGAGCCATCTTTTTTTATTATCACGCTACTTGGTCCTCTTTTAAACGGGTGACGCAAATTGGATCTTTCCGAAAATAAATGATTGGCACAGTGTTGAGACACACTCCATAATTAGAGGTTGGTTGCGAATTGTTGGTGATCTGGAAACGAGCAATGTACAGAATGCAAATCGGTTACTTGGGTTACTCAGTGTGCAATATTTGTGTTAAACTCTTGTTTTGTTTATGTGGTTTTCCAGTGCATTCCACAACAGAAAAATGACAGTGACTGTGGAGTTTTTGTACTCCAGGTAAGGCAGTAGCTTTTCAAAAGTATCGGGTTTTCCCTTGTTTCAGAATCTGCTGGAACGTTGCCTCTCGTCCCCGTTTCTAAGATGTGTTCCTTCTTGGTTTTCCCCACAGTACTGCAAGTGCCTCGCCTTAGACCAGCCCTTCCAGTTCTCTCAAGAGGACATGCCCAGAGTCCGAAAAAGGATTTACAAGGAACTCTGTGAATGCCGACTAATAGACTAATAGAAAAAGAAGGGGGGAAAAAAGCAGCCCTTGGTATTTTCTGAAGAGTCCCAGCTGGTATTTGTGTACTTGAATTTTCTGAGAAGAAAGAAACTTCCATGAATTTCAAACTAGTCTTGGTGGAATGGTTATAGCCAACAGAATTACCTCAAGCATTTTTTTTTCCTTTCAATCTGTACCCGGTGAACCTACCGCAAAATATTCCCAACGTCAAGGGGGTGGGGTGGGGTTTTATTCTAATGTTCTTTCCTGTATTTAATATTTATTATCTTAACGCATGCGCATAGGCAAAGCATGCGACTAAAAAGCAAAGAGAAGTATAAAACTGTAGAATTGGTGCACCTTTGAAACGTAGCTAGAAGTGACAAGAATAATACAGGTTTAAACGTTTTTTGTCTGAAAACATGAAACATGCATGATCCATTTTTCCAATGCAATAATCTTTGAATGTACACAAAAAGAAAGAAAGGAAAAGAGAAGAAAATCCCAATTCCACGAAAAGGATATCCAGAATCTTTTTCTTTTCTTTTTTTTTTTTCTTTTGTAAAAATTATGTTTTCTTCCTAGTCCCTTCCCCGTTAAATTGGGAAGAAAGATAGTTGGAAACTGGACTCTGTATGTAGTTTGTGAAAATCCATTTTAATTGGTCATTTTATTTTTATTTTTATTTTGCCAAGTGGTACTAGATCACAGTCTTCAGACCGTTCGGAAAGAATTCTTTGTACCACAAACTCTTAGCGCAAATAAAATATGGAGATGCTCGTTCAGTTGGATTTGGCAGTCTTGCTTGTAGATTTACAGAGGAAATGTTGACATTTGATTTCATTTTTAAGCAACATCTGGGTCACGGTGCCTCACCTTCGCAGCTTTAAGATGCGTGGACTTCAACTCCCAGAGTTTCTGAGCCAGCTAATTTGCCATATGTCTTAAAGTTGCCAATGTTGAGATATAATCAACTGGGTGCATCAAGCCACTCAACTATCGCTTGTTCCCTTACCTTATCCTACCTTACCCTACGCTACTCAAACCTACCTTCTCCTACCGTATCCTACTCTACTCCACCCTACCTTACCCTACTATACCCTATCTTACTTATTCTGACCCCCCTTGTCCTACACCAAAGCACACCGAGACAAAGATACTGCAAGGATTTATCAACACACAGATAGGACCTTGGCAGCAATCCAGGACAGACAAGACGTTGGCAGCAATCCAGCACAGACTAACCTTGGCAGCAATCTAGCCTGCCAAGCTAGCCGCGAAAGTTCTCCAACTTTAGTGAATACATTGACTCCTGCAAAAGGGCGTGCGCACAATCATTCCTTTTATAGTCTTGAGAGGAGCCTAATTACCACCAGCGGAGTGCAGTTATCTCCTGTAACTGCGCAATTGTTCCTTATGCCTATTAGCTCTTCGGTGCCGGGCATCCAGGAACAACACCCTTGGCTCCTCCCCACTGCTCCAATGCATGACATCCGGATCACACTCCCTTGTCTCCTCCCCACTGGTCCATGGCTCAGTTGCCTCCTGGTGGCCAACCAGCCTCTCTGCGCCCTGCTCGGAGTCGGAACCCTTTCCAGGGTCATCCACATCCTCCAGAGCCGACTCATAGGGCCCCTCGCTGTCGGAGTCTGGTGGCAGCTCCAACGGCACCTGCTGGGCCACAACACTACACCATACTTTATCCTGCCCTACCTTACCTACTCTACCTTACCCTATCTTACCCTACTCTATCTGCATCGTATCCTAATGGTTGGCAGCCAACAATCTTCAGAATAATTTTGGACCCTCTCAATTTCCCACAGGATTTTAAACATTTTAACCTATGATATAGGTGGTGATGGGACATGGTGGCTCAGTGGCTAAGACACTGAGCTTGTCGATCAGAAGGTCGGCAGTTTGGTGGTTCTAATCCCTAGCACCGCGTAACAGAGTGAGCTCCCGTTACTTGTCCCAGCTTCTGCCAACTTAGCAGTTCGAAAGCACATAAAAAATGCAAGTAGAAAAGTAGGAACCTTTGGTGGGAAGGTAATAGCATTCCATGCACCTTTGGCATTGAGTCATACCATCCACATGATCACGGAGGAGTCTTCGGACAGCACTGGCTCTTCGGCTTTGAAACGGAGATGAGCACTGTCCCTAGAGTCAGGAACGACTCAACGCATGTGCAAGGGGAACCTTTACCTTCATAGATGGTGATAAGTTTCTGGTAGGTTTAAAGGGCCAGTTATTCAGTCTTTTTAAAGGAAAAAACCTTCACACACACAAAAAAACAAACACACAGAGTATTAACTGGCAAGATATTTGAGCTGGAGACACTAAACCCCTGTTACAGTCAGAAGAAGTCACATACACAAAATGAGCATTTTATGGAGAAAATAAACTTTCTTCCCTTTCTATTGCCTTTGCATTTGTGTTAATAGTGCCCAGGGCGGATTCAAGGGAGCAAAATCCAGCCTACAACATTTTTACTCGCCAATAGATGTTCCCTGTGGTACAGTGGTGGGTTCCAGATCCCGTTCCAACCGGTACCGGTTGGAACGGGCCCAGTGTCGTCCATATGCGTGCACATTCGTCTTACCGCTTCTGCGAGCCTCTGCAACGCTCCAGTTGCGGAGCGTTGCGTAGGCCCTGTAGTGTCATGCGCCTGTGTGGAAGCGCCAAAGCCTTAAGGTAAGGATCTTGGGTGGGTGGGTTGTTCCTCCGGAGCACCGTACCGAGCGGTATCTGATGCTCCAGGCAGGCTCCAGTATGCCCGTACCGCCTGTAACCCACCACTGCTGTGGTAAATCTTGGATACTGGCTATCTTCTCAATTCTGATGTGCTTGTTTTCTGATTTAAGCTCACTTCCCCAGGTGAGATCTCTGATATACAAGTTTCCAACATGGATAAGCTAAAGGTTCCCCTCGCACATATATGTAAGTCGTTCCCAACTCTAGGGGGCGGTGCTCATCTCCATTTCAAAGCTGAAGAGCCAGCGCTGTCTGAGGACGTCTATGTGGTCATGTGGCCAGCATGACTAAACACCGATAGCGCACTGTTATCTTCCCACCAAAGATGGTCCCTATTTTTCCACTTGCATTTTTACCTGCTTTCGAACTGCTTGGTTGGCAGAATAATGATAACATTAACAAACAAGATGCCTTTACATTAAAGGTTAACAGGATTTGCAAGTAATGGCCTAGAAGAATCTTGACCTTCGGTGTCATAGGCTGAAGTTGTGATCTATGTGGGATTTTTAAAAAAAGTTTGGGACTATAATGTCTGATTATTATTAGTTTTGATAAATGATCTCTGCTTCCATTAAGATCTAGCAATATCTCAACTAGATGTGTAGCAATAGCAATAGCAGTTAGACTTATATACCGCTTCATAGGGCTTTCAGCCCTCTCTAAGAGGTTTACAGAGTCAGTATATTGCCCCCAACAATCCGGGTCCTCATTTTACCCACCTTGGAAGGATGGAAGGCTGAGTCAACTTTGAGCCGGTGAGATTTGAACTGCAGAACTGCAGTCAGCTGAAGTAGCCTGCAGTGCTGCATTTTAACCACTGCGCCACCTTGGCTCCTATGTATATGTGTGTATGTAAAAGGATTGGATACTCAAAATTGTTTGGCTGCTTTTTATACATCTTGTCCAAGAACTTGATGTTCAGTGGCTCCTGCCAATTTCATGAAAATCTTCCAAGGCAGGATAGAGATTCTGTTTCCCCAACCCAGTTCTGAGACCCAACCATGCCTTCGTATTTGAGGCTGTGAGTTGTGTGAGGGTGAAGGTTCGCTCTCCGAACTTGTGGGTTGGTTTCCGAATACTTTGCTACCATGCTAGGTAACATCTTCAGTGGAGTTTTGGGGGGTTCCCCATCTCCTCTGAAGATGTTACCTAGCCAGGTAATGAAACGTTTGGAAACCAACCCACAAGCTCGGAGAACCAAACTTTTATCCTCATCTTACACCCGAGCCATAGATATTCGCCGCTATTGTGTGTTTTGTGTTTCAAAAACAAAATCTTCCATAGCAATTCAGAGTCTTCCTTAATGATCATGTACTGTATTTTTCAGAGTATTAAGATGCACTGTTTTCCCTCAAAAAAGAGGGTGGAAATCTGGGTGCATCTTATACACTGAATACAGCATTTTTGGCCTCCCAAAACCCTGCCCCCTTTGCAAAAATGGCCATGCATAGCCTTTAGGAGGCTTCCAGAGTGCTCCTGGGAGCTGGGGAGGGCAAAAATGAGGGGAAAATGGGCCATTTTTTCTTGTTTTTCCCCCCCCCCCAGCCCCCACGAGCACTCTATAAGCCCCCTAAAGACTATGCATGCCCTTTTTTTGATAAAATACAGGCCTGTTTTCGGGAAAAATGGGCAGTTTTTGGGAGGTCTGCAGAGTGCAAAAACTTTTTTTTATTTGCCTCTTTAAAATCTTAGTGTGTCTTATCCTCCGGTGCATCTTATACTCTTAAAAAATACGGTATATTTGCTGGGTGACTTTGAAGGACTATTGGCTTTGCAAATCTGTATTTTGAGATGCTGTGTAATTTATGCCAAACAGACAAGTTTCTGTAGCTATGCTAATAATGGAGACATCAAACAACTCTTCTTTTGATTTCATCCACTTCTCAACCCACGTTGCAGCTCTTATAAGCTTTACATTTATCATTTATCGTCATCAGTATCTGAAGCATGTTTCCTCTCCCCCTACCCCCAAGTCTGCAGTTTTTGAGGCTGGATGTTCTACCATGGTAAGGAATGCTAAGGACAGGATGAGACTCAGGCTCCTTGGAGTTCCAAAATATTCCACCCACCTGAGGTTGGAATCGAAAACTTTACCAGGTCATCAACCAAGAATCCAATGCAATGACTAAAACCTAATGTATAATAAACATGTTTACAGTTTCATATGTAAGCAAGGTTACGGTTGCAAATGGACATTCTGTCCTATGCTTGTTGGAATGTTTACAGAACCAGGAAAAGTGAAGAGAGAGATTTGTTACAGAAGGAAGCAGGGTAATTACAGAAAAAAGATTCTTAAGTGAATAGCAAGAGTTGAAAGGGACCTTGGAGGTCTTCTAGCCCAGCAGTCCACCAACTGGTGGTCAGTGAGAAAACTTTGGCGGTATTTGCATTTTTTATATTGCACTAAATCAGGGGTCTTCAAACTACGGCACCTGGGCCGGATACGTGCAATTAATGTTGCTACAGAGAGCCTCCCCTTTAGGGGTCTTTTTGTGTGGGATGGAGGGGGGCAGAAATTCCAAATTGGGGTCTGCTTCGATCTTGTGGTGCAGGGCTTTGGGCAAAGGCTGGGGGGGAGTGCCGCTGGTGGCAAAGATCTGGAAGGACTTGTTCCAGTGGGACTGCATCATGGCCTGGAACCTGCTGTCTGTCTCAGCCTGCTGAACCTCCAGGCGCTGGTATCTGGCCTTGCATTCTTGCAGTCTTCTGCCTGGAAGGCCTATGCTGGTAGTCCTCAAGTGCTTCCACCGAGCCTCCTCAGTCAGATTCAATTTGAACTGAGCCAGTTGTTTTTTCCAACTTTCTCGCGATGGCTGCTTCGCTCCAGCAACTTCTTGTGGGCAGGGGAGGAGTGGCTGGGAGGGGAGGGGCAAGTAGAGACTGGCAAGGCGCCCCTCGACATGAGTGACATCGAGTTGGCCACGCCCACCCAGTCACATGACCACCTTGCCGCGCCCACCCTGTCATTAGGCAGATCATATTATGGTCCGCGGGATTTAAAATTATGAATTTAGTGGTTCCTGAGGTCTGAAAGGTTGGTGACCCCTGGACTAGCCTAGTCAGGAAACCTTGTACCATTTCAGACAAACGGCGGTCCAATCTCTTTAAATGTGTCCAATCTTGGATCACCCACAACCTCTGGAGTCTGGTAGATGAGGGAATGTGGAAATGTGGGGAGAAGGCCCCAAATACCTCCACCTTAACTACATTAGGTATAAGTTGACCTGGAGAAGGTTTTCTTTTTTTAAATGAGCTTCAAAGCTTCTGTTGTCTTGCTCTATTAGCAATAAAGTGATTTTCTTCAATGTGAAACTTACCGCCATGGATTTGGATTAGAAACCCTCTGGACGGAACATGTAGCAAGTTGGTTAGGACTAAATAGCAATCAAAAATTAGCATTATTTGTTGGATGAAAGCCGCATTAGAACGTTTTTTCAGACTCCAGATTCTCTTTTTTTTTTTAAATTTCCCTGGATTTAAAATAAACAAACAGGACATTTTAGGGTCCTAGTCTAGGAAAAAGGGTGATCAACCTCCAGCTGTTTTCCCCCACACTCACGATTAAACAGGAATTAGCAGAATTCATGTTTTAGAGAAAAACGGCAAGATTTATATCCACCTAGGACTGTGATGGCAAACCTATGGCATGAATGGCAGTGGTGGCATGCAGCACTCTCTCTGTGGGCACGCAAGCTGTCGCCCCAGTTCAGCTCTGCTGCGCATGGACACGTGCCTCCCGCCAGCCAGCTGGTCTTCAGGCTTCTGTCACGCAGGGGGCAGGTGGGTTGCACGTGCATGCACAGGGGGTGGGTGGGTGGTGAGGCACTTGCATGGGGCCTGCGCACCAGGGGTGGGTTCCTGCCAGTTCTAACCTCTTCTATAGAAGAGGTTCCACAAATCTACAGTGCTGTTTAGAACCAGTTCCAGCTCCCTCTCTCTGCCCATCCGCACATCATCAAGATGAAGAGTGAGAGGAGGAATTCTGGGAGTTGACGTCCACAAGTCTTAAAGCTGTCAAGTTTGAACACCCCTGGTTTTTCTTTTTTCTAAAGGGTTAGGGGTGCAAGGGTCTTGTAACTTGACAGCTTGAAGACTTGCGTGCTTCAAATGCTAGAGTTTCTGAGCCAGCATTTTGGTTGCTAAGCAAGAGTGTTGTTAAATGAGTTTCACCACATTTTATAAGCTGGCCACACCCACCCAGTCACATGGCTGGCAAGCCACTCCCACCTGGCCACATGGCTGGCAAGCCACTCCCACCTAGTCACATGGCTGGCAAGCCACTCCCACCTGGCCACATGGCTGGCAAGCCACTCCCACCTGGTCACATGGCTGGCAAGTCACTCCTACAAAGCAGGCCACACCTACAGAAGAGGTTCTAAAAAAATTTGAAACCCACCACTGCTGTGCACGCATTACATTTTGGGGGTTTTGGCGCATGCTTTGAGCACTCTGTCCGGAAAAGGTTAGCCATCACTGACTTAGGAGATGAGCAGTGAATTGCACAGAGACACGTAAGGTAATTTTCAAGGAATCCCAAATAAGCATGTTTGTTCTAGACTTTGAGTAAATCTCTGGCACAGTACTATTTCAGCAAATATTAGTCTATGTGATGTAACCGTTGCCTATCCTGGCTAAAAAAGAAAAAATCATTGTAGAGCATTGAACCTTCAATTTTGTTTTTCTGCTGAAGTCAGGATCTTAGAAGAGAGTCTGTTTTTCTAATTACCTTATTTCTAATTTTTAAACTGTCCTTTCTTATTTCTTTTTTTTGTATTATTTTTTCTCTTCCTTTCTTTTGTAAGCCGCCCGGAGTCCTTCGGGATTGGGCGGCATATAAATTTAATAAATGAAATGAAATAAAATGAAATTTACACATGTAGCTCAGTAGCTAAGACGCTGAGCTTGTCGATCAGAAAGGTCTGCAGTTTGGCGGTTCAAATCCCTAGTGCCATTCAACGGACTGAGCTCCCGTTACTTGTCCCAGCTTCTGCCAACCTAGCAGTTCGAAAGCACGTAAAATGCAATTAGAAAAATAGGAACCACCTTTGGTGGGAAGGTAACAGTATTCCATGCGTCTTCGGCATTTAGTCTTGAAATGGAGATGAGCACTGCCCCCTAGATTTGGGAACGACTAGCACATATGTGCGAGGGGAATCTTTAATTTACACAGGATCAGGGATCCACATTGCTGAAGGTTAACTTGTGTAACTAAACCTTCAATGTAAAGCAGTGTTTCTCAACCTTGGCAACTTGAAGATGTCTGGACTTCAACTCCCAGAATTCGCTGGCTGGGGAATTCTGGGAGTTGAAGTCCAGACATCTTCAAGTTGCCAAGGTTGAGAAACACTGATGTAAAGCTATCACCATGGATTTAGATTAGAAACCCATAATTCTGTAGCTGGAACATGTAGCAAATTGGTTAGGATTAATAGCAATCAAAAATTAGCATAATTTGTTGAATTAAAGCCGCATTAGAAAGTTTCTCAGACTCATATTTATTTCCCTGAATTTAAAATAAGAAACAAATGGGACATTTTAGGGTCCCATTCTAGAAAAAAAAAGGTGATCAACCTCCAGCTGTTCTTCCCCCCAGTCACTATTAAACAGGAATTAGCAAAATTAATGTTTTAGAGAAAAGCTGAAAGATTCAGATCCACCTACTGTGTTTCCCCGAAAATAAGACAGGGTCATATTTTCTTTTGACCCCGAAAAAAAGTTCTTGGCCTTATTTTTGGGGAGGTCTTATTATTTTTGAGGTGCAGGAGGCGGCGAGCGTGGCCACCTCATGGCTGCTGCTGTGTTGCAATATTTTTTGGGTAGGGCTTATTTTAGCGCATGCACTCAAAAATCCGTTTGGGCTTATCATCTGGGGAGGTCTTATTTTCAGGGAAACCGTAGAAGAAGGGAAATAAATTGCACAGACAGACGTAAAGGAATTTTCAAGGAATCCCAAATAAATGTGTTTATCCTAGTCTTGCGGTAATTCCCCGGCATCGTACTGTTTTAGCAAATATTAGTCTATGTGATGTAACCGTTGCCTATCCTGGCTAAAAAAGAAAAAATCATTGTAGAGCATTGAACCTTCAATTTTGCTTTTCTGCTGAAGTCAGGATCTTAGAAGAGACTACATTTTTCTAATTAGCTTTTTTCTAATTTGTACAGGAGCAGGGATCCACATTGCTGAAGGTTAACTTGTGTAAGTAAACCTTTCGGAGCTGACTCAGCAGAAGCTGGTGGATATTAATGCAAATTAAACACAGAGAGATCCGGTGCCTGGTCTGTTTACATTTATTTGATCCACCTCAGGGGTTACTTCTGAAGTAGGTGCCCTCATAAGGCCTAGAAACCAGATTATGAAAATAAAATTTAAAAAAACCTGGATTGTCCAAGAGGCAAATTCTCTACGGTATTATGTTTTGTGTCTGGGAGTTGTGGCCCCCACACAACTATGGCTACAACCCATAAAGGATTTTCTCTTGAGCTTTTTTTATTAGAGCATTTCCTTTAAGATGCTGAAGTGTTGGCTTCCTCTTTCCTGGTATGCTTAGAACACTGGTTCTTCAACTGAGGTAATTGTGGCATATTTGGGCATATCCTGAGGAAAATGGAGCAATTTGTGATTGTGAATGGAGTACAGGTGGTCCTTGACTTACAACCATGCATTTAGTGACCGATGAAACTTACAATGGCACTGAAAAAAGTGACCTATGACCATTTTTCATACAAGCGTTGCAGCACCCCCATAGTTGTGTGATCAAATTTTGGATATTTGGCAACTGATTCATATTTATGACGGTTGCCAATGTACCGGGGTCATGTGATCACCTTTTGCAGATCTTCCGACAAGCCAAGTCAATGGGGAAGCCAGATTCAGTTAGGAACCTAACTTAGGTGCAGTGATTCACTTAACAACTATGGCAAGAAATGTTGTAACATGGGGCAAAACCCACTTAACAGCTGTCTCGCTTAGCAACAGAAATTCTGGGCTCAATTGTGGTCATAAGTGGAGGACTATCTGTGTCCAGTTTGGGACTGCTGCTCACGAAACCATTGTTTGAAATAAGGCACTGCCTTTTTTTGAGTATTAAGTATGTTACTTATAAAGTAATAAAGGTGAGCTAAGAATCAAATGAATAACAAGTGAAATACTTATATTATTTGAGTCTGAGAAAGTGTTAAAGAGTTTAGAACCGCTGGCCTAGAGATGTTCCTTCCATGATGATGGTGATGTCCAGGGATGTACGATGGGGGTCGAAAAAAATAAAGATGGCTGCTACCACCATGAAATCAGAACTCCCCTCCATTTCATTATTTGTATTTGTATTTATTAGTTTGTCAAACATGTACAAGATAGCTGATATAAACATAAACATGGACATGTGTTGTGACTCAGCAGTTTTGCTGAGAGTTCTTTCGGGATCAAGATTCATTATGCAGCTGGGGGCGGGTTTGAGGCAAGTTTGGAGATAAAAGGGCAGATGCTGCCACGCCCCAGTCACTGGAGTCAACGTTCCTTCGTGTGTTCTGTGTTTGGTAAAAAATTGTTTGATTACTAATCGTCATTTATGCCTGTTACACTTGGACAAGTGCTTTGGTGTTTCATGTAAACCTGATCTGTGAAGACTGCGGAAGACTGCAGCGTTTGTAAGAGCTTTTGTTTGAATTCTTATCGGAGTTTTGTGTTTGTGTTATTTTCTGGGCTCGAAGCCAGTTTGAACTGAAAACTGATAAAGACAGAAGTCCTTTTAAGTTTGTCTGCCTGCGTTTGTTAACAAGCCGTCAAGGGTGGGGGGGGGGTGTCAGAACAGACATGAATGAAAGAAATGAATACAAATAAATGAGGACATTGGGACAGGGACATTAGGCACGCTGGTGTGCTTATGCACACCCCTTTTATGGACCTCTTAGGAATGGGTTGAGGTCCACGGTAGACAATTTAAGATTGAAGCTGTGAGGGTTTGAGGATGTAACAACGAAGTCTGCAGGGATGGGTCCAGGAAATCTCCAGGAGTCAAGACTGACTGGATACACACAGACACACAGACACGCACACAACTCATTTGGGCAGCTCCCCCCCTCCAAATGAGACTGCTATTTGCTCAAAGATGTTCAAACAGTTGCCCATAATTTCTTCATTTCCCAATGATGTCCATTCATCAGAAGAAACCCTCTTGCTCTGCCTGAGTGAGTCCTGGAAACTTGCGGATTTGAGTTCTGGTAGCCATGACCTCTGTGGCCAATCTGGGGAACATAGAAAAAACCTCAAGGTTTCAATTGCGAATGAAGGTATAAAGTTTGAGAAAGGCAAATATACATGTCTCAGGATAATGTTGCAGGATCCAATCTGGGTTGGATTCTGAGTTTTCGGATTCGTGCTGGAGTCCATCCTCAGGGAGGTTGTCTCTATCAGAATGTGTCAATGTTTCCTCATGGAAATTTCCCCTCACACACTCTGATGAGAGAGAAGAGAGAGAGGGAATAAAAAAAAAGAGAGAGAGAGAATGAAGGAGGGACAAAGAGAGAACAAATGAGAGAATGAGAGCGAGAATAAGAAGGGACAATGAGGGAGTGAATGACAGAGAATGAGATAGAGACAGGGAGAAAGGAAAGGAAAGGGAGTGACTGAGAATGAGAGGAGAGAAAATGAGAGATAATGAGAAAGAAAGAATGAGAGAGGGACAATGAGGGAGTGAATGAGTGAGAAAGAATGAGAGAGAAAGAATGAAAGTGAAAGAGACTGAAGGAGGGACAATGAGAGAGAAAAAATGAGGGAATGAGAGTGAGAATGAAAAGGGACAATGAGGGAGTGAATGACAGAATGAGATAGACACAGAAAGAAAGGAAAGGAAAGGAGTGAATGAGAATGAGACAAAGAGAGAAAATGAGATATAATGAGAAAGAAAGAGAATGAGAGAGGGACAACGAGGGAGTGAATTAGAGAGAATGAGATAGAGACAAAAAGAAAGGAAAAGAGTGAATGAGAATGAGACAAAGAGAGAAAATGAGAGATAATGAGAAAGAAAGAATGAGAGAGGGACAACGAGGGAGTGAATGAGTGAGAAAGAATGAGAGAGAAAAAATGAAAGTGAAAGTGAAAGAGAATGAGGGAGGGACAATGAGAGAGAGAGAAAAGAGAATGAGAGTGAGAATGAAAAGGGACAATGAGGGAGTGAATGAGAAAGAATGAGACAGAAAGAAAGGAAGGAAGGAAGGAAAGAAATGGAGTGAACGAAAATGAGATAAAGAGAGAATGAGAGGGACAATGAGGGATTGAATGAGAGAATGAGGTAGAATGAGAGAATATGAGACAATGAGTGAGAAAGAATGAAAGAGAGAGAGGGAAAGAGGGAGGGAGGAGGGAGGGAGGGGCGAGAGAGAGAGAGAGAGACCGACTGACCGACCGACCGACCCAGATTGGCTCCTGGAAGGTTTCATTTGCCCCCTGATGGCCTCCATCTTGACTTTTTTTGACCATACCCTGCAGACATCCCTCCCTGATTGTTGAGTAAAGAAAGTTGGAAGGTCTGTTTAAATTTCAGAAGGTCCCTGAATATCCAAAGGGTTTTTCTGGCCTCTTGAGACCTTTTTGATAACATCACTGAGATTTGCCAGCAAAACTCCCCAAATCCTCAGACGGCTTTTCAGCTGCTTTGAAGTAGGAAGCGCCTAAGCTAAACACAGGGCAGGCTTGTATAATAATGTAGACAAAGGTTAGGTCATTTGTGATTCAGAGTCATGGAAGTCAGCCAGCCTGTTGGCCCGTTGTGGAAACCCTTCTTTTATGTTAAGCCGTTGAATGGTTTGTTTGTTTATTTCTCTAGAAAATTTATATGTCTGCCCATCCTAAATAAATTACTCTGGGTGCCTAACTAACCAGTTCACATGAAAACAAAGGGGGAAAGAAAGAGAAAAAAACAAAACAAAATAATAACATATAAACAAAGCCAATTCCTTGCCTCAGAGCATTCACTCCAAGAAGAAATGACAAGACTCAAATTATCCCACTTTAGACACATTATGTGAAGGCCAAGATCCCTGGAGAAAGTGTTGATTTTGGAAAAGGTGGAAGGAAAAAGGAGAAGAAGAGGATAACCAGAGGGAGGGACACAATTACTATCTTGATTATTGCAATGTGTTCTGACCGAACCTTCCCAAGAGCCTGAAGCAAACTCCTTGTCCCGACAAAAACTCCTTTTATTAATATACTGTGAATTGTGCTCATCACATCCAGCAAAGTCTTTCGAGGGAAGATTTACGGTCACAGACCTTATCTGGCTTGGAGAGCTGCCAGGCGATATCTGCAAGGAGTCTCGGAGAGTCATGAACCAATTAAGTGAACTAATTGCCTCCTGCAAACTCCACTCCCCTTTTGCTCCTCTTTTATTTCCTCTGGGAGGGGCCATTCATTGTCTACCTGTGGCCTTACTCTCAAGTTGACCCCTGTTCTTTAGCTCTTCCCTTCGTCTGGAAACTCTGCGCATGCGCACACTGGGAACAGGCTCCTGCTGTTCTTCTGCCTCACTGATGTCTGACTCTGAAGGCAGCTGAGAACTGGCATATGGCTCTGGCCCCCTCTCTGCTTCCGACACAGAGCCCTCATCAGAGCCTTCCCCAGACTCCAGGACTGGCCCATCTTCCTCCCCAACCTCCTCACTGTCCGAATCTGTGCCAGCTCCACAGGCCCCTGGCGGGCCGCAACACTCCCCATCATCACTACTGTCCTGTGTCACGATACGGGGATGCGGTCTTCACAACTCCCAGATGGCATCACCTTGCCTTCCCCCCCCCCCCTTCAGCCTCCATCTTGAAACAGGAGTGTCTGCAGGGTAAGGTCAAAAAAAAAAGTCAAGATGGCGGCTACAACGTGCAATTAAAGCTGGGCCTTTTTTAAAAAATGGGCATTGCTGCGCATCATATTGTGGCGGCCGCCATCTTGATATTTTTTTTTAACCTTACCCTGCAGAGGTCCCTGCCCCGAGAGACTTAAAACGGTTTGCAAAATGAGCATTGAGCAAATTGCGTGTCAATTTGGGGGTCAAACTCCAGGCCTCTCTTCTCTCTCCCCCCCAATCCCCATTCCCCCCCCCGCCTCCCCAAATCATGTAACGTGACCTCTCTGGTCCTTCCTTAAGTATTTGCTTTGCAGACCTGGGCAAACTGCCATACAATTGCGCAGGCCTGCACTGTGTAACACACAAATTGGGCCTCTGAACCGTAATCTTTCTCTCTTTTATATTTTTTTTAAAAAAAATAAAGTACAAATGCAGGAGCAGCTGCTTTGAATTCTGAATGTGCACAGAGCTTTAACCGTCTCGCTGTTAAAACCGGGGCTGATTGAAGGGAGTTGATAAAAAGGGTTAAGACGCATGCAAATCGCAGGCTGAAAGATGGCAAGACCTGGAAAGGAAAATAGTCATGCCAACAAATTGGATCTGTTTCTTTCTGTCAAGCTGTCCAAATAATTGGGGGCTTCCTTCTTTGCAAATGGAGTTTGGGGGTGGTGGTGGGGAGGCAGGCTCTCCCTCGGCCAAAGGAAGGGGGGAGAAAAATCATGGAAAAATAGGCCTACAGACGCACATTTTCAGTGATCCTGGCAGGTTTTCTCTCTTCCCTCGTGGGCTGTTTTTCATATAATCATAAAATTCTATGGATTTTTTTCCCTCCTCTTAATTTAATACAGAAGATTTACAAAGCATCTTGAGTTGAACTGAGCTGGGGCTATTCTTTTAACGGCCCAGCTCAAGTATTTTGCTTTGGTTCCAGAATGACAAACAGGTTACATCAATTTTATTTATTGTTCCCTAACATCTGGCATTTAAAAAAAAGGGGGGTGGGTGGGAGGAAAGCACTTAAGTTTCCTTGTTAGGAAAATGCATCCTCCCTCCTTTCTCTCAATTCTGAGGGGATGAAAATGCGCCTCGCCGTATAAGGGCAACATTACATTAAACGTGGTTTGTTCGCCTTGGTTTCCTTTGTTGTATGAACACTGCTACCATGGTCTGCAAACCGTGGTTTGTGGTTTAGTGTGTCCAAACCCGTCAATTGTGGCTTAGTCCATAAACCACACTCAAGCAAACCATGAGGTGCAAAAACTCTGTTCTTTTTCCCTCTCGGATTGTGTATTCACCCATCTTAGTTTTATTTCGTGGAAATGGGCCACTCTACGAGTGACATCATTCTGTACGTGACCTCATCATGGCTGTTGGATGCCTGTGGGCCCAAGGGTGCCTTCCTTGCTTTCCAAAGGAAATGAGGCTATTTCTATCAACTAGGCAAGGCTTAACCTGAGCATCTGAGCCAATAAACCTGCTTTAGTTTTTCTTTTCAGTCTTGGTATAAAATGTGTCAGAAATTAGAATGTAATGGAGGAGAATAGAATGGAATATTGGAATGGAATAGAATAGAAATAGAATAGAAATAGAATAGAATATTCGAATAGAATAGAATGGAATAGGAGGAATGGAATAGAATAGAAATAGAATAGAATATTGGAATGGAATAGAATAGAAATAGAATAGAATATTTGAATAGAATGGGATGGAATAGAAATAGAATAGAATAGAATATTGGAATGGAATAGAATAGAAATAGAATAGAATATTTGAATAGAATAGAATGGAATAGGAGGAATGGAATAGAATAGAATGGAATGGAATAGAAATAGAATGGAATGGAATGGAATAGAAATAGAATAGAATGGAATGGAATAGAAATAGAATAGAATATTTGAATGGAATAGAATAGAAATAGAAATAGAAATAGAATATTCAAATAGAATAGAATGGAATAGGAGGGATGGAATAGAATAGAATAGAATATTGGAATGGAATAGAATAGAAATAGAATAGAATGGAAGAGTAAGAATGGTATGGAATAGAATATTGGAATAGAATAGAAATAGAATAGAATATTTGAATGGAATAGAATAGAAATAGAAATAGAATAGAATAGAATATTGGAATGGAATAGAATAGAAATAGAATAGAATATTCAAATAGAATAGAATGGAATAGTAGGAATGGAATAGAATAGAATATTGGAATAGAATAGAAATAGAAATAGAATAGGATATTGGAATGGAACAGTGACGTGCGGTGAGGTTTATACCTGGTGAGGCTCAGCTGGGCATCCTTTTGCGAAGCAGCTCAGCAGGGCAGCAGTCAGCCTCGGCGGGGGGGGGGGGAATTTGCATCGCGGGAGCAGCCAAGCGCCCAGGTCTGCAGCAAAGGCGCTTGGCGGCTCCTGCGATGCAAAGTGCCCCGCAGCCTCCGATGCTGCTGCCCGCCCGCTGCCCCGGCCTGCTTCTCCAGGCTCCGCCGCTGGAAGTCCCGGATCGTCTCTGGGGGAAGGCTGGGTGAGAAGCGGAGCGAAGCTTCTCTACGGCCTCCCGGTGCTTCTGAACTTCTGAAGGCAAAGCATTTCACTGGTTCATTGTTCTCATCGTTAAGAAATTTATTCTTAGTTCCTTTCGAAGACAAATAAGTGAATTAAATAACACCCCACTAGGATTTTTGAGATACCACCAGGGTTTTTGAAGATTTGTTTTAAAAAAATTCTCTAGATTTAAATTTGGGGCAAAATCATCCCATTGGAAGGAAGAGAAGCCTTGGAGATAATGCTTTGATGGATGTTATGCTGAAGCTCTAAACTGCATTTCTTTGCATATGGGCCCATGCTGTGTGTGTGTGTGTGTGTGTGTGTGTGTGTGTGTGTGTGTGTGTGTTTCTTTGTATCTTTTTGTATGGGAGACAGAATTTTCCCTACAACCTTCCTCTAACCAGAGGGCAGGGAGAAGAATTGCTTGGCCTACAATCTAGGCATGCCTGGCTGGGGAATTCTGGGAGTTGAAGTCCACACATCTTCAAGTTCCCATGGTGGAGAAACACTTAAAAAAATAGAATAGAATAACAGAGTCGGAAGGGACCTTGGAGGTCTTCTATTCCAACCCCTGCTTAGGCAGGAAACCCTACACCATTTGAGACAAATGGCTATCCAACATCATCTTAAAAATTTTCAGTGATGAAATATTCACAACTTCCGGAGGCAAGCTGTTCCACTGATTAATTATTCTAAATGTCGGGAAATTTCTCCTTAGTTCTAAGTTGCTTCTCTCCTTGATTAGTTTCCACCCATTGCTTCTTGTCCTGCCCTCAGGTGCTTCGGGGAATAGCTTGACTCCTTCTTCTTTGGGGCAAGCCTGAGATATTGGAACACTGTTCTCATGTCTCCCCTAGTCTTTCTTTTCATTAAACTAGACATACTCAGTTCCTGCAACCATTCTTCATATATTTTGGCCTCCAGTCTCCTAATAATCTTCGTTGCTCTTCTCTGCACTCTTTCTAGAGTAGTGGTTCTCAACTGTTTTTTCGCCATGCCACACCTAAGCATCTCTAAAATCCCAATGCCCCGCCTATGACATATAATTCTTACTTTACTGAAAAAGTGTACTCTACTCACACGAAGGGAGCCTAAAACGCCATTCACTTGGTTTAGACAAGGTTCAAATTGCCCCCATTAAAAATCAAATTGCCCCCCTGAATGGCATGGGCCCCACGTTGGGAACCATTGTTCTAGAGTCTCAACATCTCTTTTATATTCTAGCAACCCAAACTGGATGCAGAATTCCAGGTGTGGCCTTACCAAGGCATTAGAAAGTGGTATTAACAATTCATGTGAATTGTTTCTTGAGTCTAGCCCTCTGTTGATGCAGCCTAGAACTGTGTTGGCTTTTTTGGCAGCTGCTGCACATGGCTGGTTCATATTTAAATATGAAATGTTCAAACTTCAGGCTCCAGACCTTAAATTTGCGAACTTCCATTTGGTTTTTAAAAAAAAACCAAAAATGCCTCAAACCATCATTGGAAAATGTAGTGATGCCGATTGTGTGAAAGGAAGTACCTGACTTTGGCCACCAGAGGTCTCTCAAGTGCCACCATGCTGCTGTTGGTGTGGGAGTTTGGGAACATGGTATTTGTCAAATGGCTAATTAACAGCAAAATCTTCTGATGTTTGTAACCTGTCATATTAATAACCAGTGTGTTCGCTCATGAAACCTGAAATATGCAAGTCTGGCTTTGAAAGCATTTGGCCATCTGTCAAATTCTCCAAATACACAATGCACACACTTGTTTTGGTGGTAAAAAGAGGAGGTGAATTGTTCCAGTCCAGAGTCTCTGTATTTTTACTTTTTTTACAAGGTAAAAGTGACCCTACCCTGTAAAAATGCATAGTTGCAACCAGGGCCGGATTTAGATGAAAAGAGGCCCTAGGCTATTCCACTTATGAGGCCCTTTCACCTCCCATTTTTAAGTTTGTAAATTGCATGAGAGACAATAAAATACATCATTACTGTGATATATATCAATATATATCAATATATATAGCTGGCCTCCCGACAGAGGGCGGCTCTGCTCTGCGGCAAAGGCAGCGAGGCCAGCCGCCTCCCCTGCTGCGCTCAGCTGCCCGGCTCGGCCCCCTCGCCCTCACCTGCCTGGCCGCTGGTGGGCTCCGCGTTGACGGGGCGGCTACTGGGAGCGGCCGCGCCTCTCGCCTGACCGCCGGTGCCAGGAACGTGGGCAGGCTCCCCAACTGCCGCGGCGCTGGAACGATCTTAACCAATACATTTTTATGTTTGTTTATTAGTCATATGCGTAGAATTTCTCCTTATTTTCGGTTCAGTGTTTTAGTGTTCACTGTTTTTAGAATAGTGTAATTTTAATTGTGCTAACAATTTGAATGTAGGCCCCTCTTGATCTTGAGGCCCTAGGATGAAGCCTAGTTAGCCTATAGGAAAATCCGGCCCTGGTTGCCAGGCCTTCTGATCCGTGGGACTTCCCCTAACCTTCATGGGGTTAATGGGAATTGTAGTGGCAGGCTGGAGTGGGCCACCTCCCCCCACACCAATCTGCTTTTGGCTTTGCTGAATTCTTCACTAAAATTCCTTCCCAAAACATATGGAGAAAAAACTAGGTTTTGTAAATTGCCAAAGATGGCTTACGCAGGAGGCTCAATTGGGACTGAAGAATGCAGCATTTTAATCACTTTGTTAAAAAAATAAAAAATAAATGGATTTAAAGAGGAAAAAATTAAGTAGGAAAACAGGTTGTTAGAATAAATGTAAATGAATAGCAAAATATGCAGGACAGAAGGATGGTTAACAGATCTAAAACTGGGACTGGACAACAAAAGATAGTTACCCCACTTTTAGTAGATCATAGTTTGTTTGATCAAGCCCGTGATTCCTGATTCAGTCCTTGGTAATTCTAATTAAAGTGTCTATAGAGATTCTCAGTCATCCAGGTCATGGTTGACCCCAAAGGTGCTTTTTCAAGAGCCATCTGGACTTTCTTGGGGGATTTTTTTTGCTTGAAGACATTTTGCTTCTCATCCAAGAAGTTTCTTCAGCTCGGAAAAGCAAAACATCTTCAAAGAAAACGAGAAAATCCAGTTGCCTCTTGAAAAAAAAAAAAAAAGCACCGTTGGGACATTCTAATTAAAATATTTTTAATTACTGGAATGCATTTATATTCTACATTTCCTCTGGGGATTCAAGGCAGTGCATCGTCCATTGTTTGGAAGGAACTGCAAATCATAATCTAAAACCCACTAGGACTGAGTTGGTGGATAGATTGCATGAATAAAATAAATGCAATTATTTATTTATTCCTCATTCTTTGGTGCATATACACCAGTCTTTGCATTACTGCAAAGTCAGGGCTGAAACTGCATTTCGTGGCTTTTTAAAAGCAATTATGCCAAGGTTTTTGTTTTTTAAAAAAGCGTAGGGCACGTGTTAGCCAAGGATCACTGAAGCGGCTGGCAGCCTCTCTGAAAGGATTTTTTTTCTTACCTGCGGGAGGCTGGAATGCCAGTAGGCAATTGGAGGAGGCACCTTTCCCGTCCCTACGTGGTTTATTCGCTCACGGGATTCGAACCACCAACTTGCTGACCTCGCTCACGGGATTCGAACCACCAACTTGCTGACCTCAGCGGAGTGCAGGATCAGCGTCTTACCACATGAGCCATCGCAGCCTCCTATGCCAAGTTATTTGTTGTTATGGGTTGCTCTGTTGTAGTGTGCTCGACTTAACAACAGTTTATTTGGTGGCCATTTGAAATTACAACAGCACTGAAAAGAAGTGTCTTATGACCATTTTTCACTCTTACGACCGTTGCAGCATGCCCATTGCCGCATGATCAAAATTTGGGTACTTGGCAACTGATTTGTATTAGTGACGGTTGCAACGTCCCGGGGTCATGTGATCACCTTTTGCGACCTTCTGACAAGCAAAGTCAGTAAGGGGGACAGATTCACTTAACAACAGTGTAACAACTGCAGTTATTCACTTAGCAACTGTGGCAAGAAAGGTTGCAAAATGGGGCAAAGCTCACTTAACAAGTGTCTCCCTTAATAACAGAAATTTTTGGCTTAATTATCAAGGATTATGCTGGAGTGGGTGCTCCAGCACTGTAGGTTTTAAAAAAGAGATTGGATGACCATTTGTCTGGAATGGTCTTGGGTCTCCTGCCTGAGCAGCGGGTTGGACTAGAAGACCTCCAAGGTCCCTTCCAACTCTGTAATTTTATAATTTTGAGGGGAAGAAGGATGCCTATTTTTTTTTCTGTTCCATGTTTGGAGCCAAGGGTGAAATCCAGCAGGTTCTGACAGAGAAACAGTAGTGGAAATTTTGAGTAGTTCGGAGAACTGGTAAATACCACCTCTGGCTGGCCCCAGAGTGGGGAGGGAATGTGGATTTTGCAGTATCCTTCCCCTGGAGTGGGGAGGGAATGTGGATTTTGCAGTATCCTTCCCCTGGAGTGAGGAGGGAATGGAGATTTTGCAGTATCCTTCCCCTGGAGTGGGGAGGGAATGCACATTTTGCAGTATCCTTCCCCTGGAGTGTGGAGGGAATGGGGATTTTTCAGTATCCTTCCCCTGCCACGTCCACCAAACCACGCCCACCAAACTACACCACGCCCCATGACCGCTGAACTGCCGACCTTTCTGATCAACAAGCTCAGCATCGTATCCACTTAGCCATTGTGTCCTTTATGACGATTAGATATCCTCAAAAGGATGATCTCTTGGAGCATGAGAAACCGGGGAAGGTTGCAAAATGTGGGGAAAACCTTCGCACACTGAAAGGGTGAATACTCAGACAACATCCTTGCCACAGTGTGAACAAGGGCAGGACAAGAACCCTACATTTTAATGGAAACGGAAAACAGTTTGAACGAGAAAGATCAGTAAACAGAAATGAAATCTTCACCTAAGTGGGGTCAGGAGGCCAGTGGAAAACCTGGTTACACATCGTATTCAGCTTAGTTAGCCTTGACCTTGGATTTTGAGAAGTGGTATATATAGTATTGCGCAAACACAGCTTGATTAGTTTAGAGCTCGCTATAGTGTGGGAACTCGATAGAGAGTTAATCCATGAACCGGGTTAAAGGTGCTGTGTGAACGGAGTTGTTCATTATCCTGCTTAATGAGAACCAGGAGGTTAGCTAGATGGCCTGATGTGAAGCTGAGGATAGCTTCAAAAGTGGCTCACTCTTGCCTCGTTTGCTGTACCAATAAAGGAGAATATATATATTTTTATTTTAGTTTGTCAAACACGTACAAGATAACAGCTATAAGTATAAACATGGGCATGAACCAAGGAAATGAGTACAAATAAATGGGGGCAGTAGAACAGGGATGGTAGGCACGCTGGTGCGCTTATGCACGCCCCCTTTACGGACCTCTTAGGAATGGGGTGAAGTCCACGGTAGACAGTTTGAGGTTGAAGCTGTGGGGGGTATGAGGACGTAACAACGGAGTCAGGTAGAGCATTCCAGGCGCTGACCACTCTGTTGCTGAAATCCTATTGTAGCAATAGCAATAGCAGTTAGACTTATATACCGCTTCATAGGGCTTTCAGCCCTCTCTAAGCGGTTTACAGAGTCAGCATATTGCCCCCAACAATCCAGGTCCTCATTTTACCCACCTTGGAAGGATGGAAGGCTGAGTCAACCCTGAGCCGGTGAGATTTGAACAGCCGAACTGCAGAACTGCAGTCAGCTGAAGTAGCCTGCAGTGCTGCATTTAACCACTGTGTCACCTCGGCTCTATATTCCTTCACATTTTATAGTTCCAGAAGTTAGGAGAAAAAGTGAGATTACAATAGCCAAGTATTGGATTTTACAGCAGACCATCGATCTCAGTGAAGAGTATATAAAAAAAGTCAAGATGGCAGCCATGACTCTAGAGTTGAAGCTCCGCCTGGTTTTATGTGCATTTCTGTGCTTTGCTTGATCGGTTGTGGCTGCCATCTTCACTTTTTGGACCATACCCTCCAGACATCCTTGGTTCTCTTTTTGGGGAAACGTCTCTGTCTATGAGAGGCTAAATCAGGGTTTTGCAACCTTCACAAGTCTAAGATGTGAGGACTTCAGTTCCCAGAATTCCCTAATCAGCCATGGACTTCAACTCCCACTAGTCTTCAGCTTCCAGAATTGGAGGACTTTCAACCCATGCTAGCTGGGGAATTCTGGGAAATGAAGTCCATGCATCTTAAAGTAGCCAAGGTTGGGAAACCCTGGGCTAAATCATCTAAGTGTTCTGAGTTAGGCTTCCCAAGAGCAGGAAGCAAACTCCTTGTCCCGACAAAAATCCCTTTGATTAATTTACTGTGAATTCTGCTCATTCACATCCAGCAAAAAGTCTTTCGAGGGAGGATTTACAGTCACAGAACTTCCCTGGCTTGGACAGCTGCCAGGCCGATATCTGCAAAACTTGGCAAGGAGTCTCGGAGAGTCACGAGCCAATTAAGCGAACTAATTGTCTCCTGCAAACTCCACTTCCTCTTTTATTCCCTCTGGGAGGGGCCATTCATCATCCACCTGTGGCCTTACTCCCAAGTCGACCCCTGATCTTTAGGTGTTTCCTTCGCCTGTCAAACTCTGTACATGCACACACTGGGAACAGGCTCCAGCTGTTCCTCTGCCCCACTGATGTCTGACTCCAAAGGCAACTGATAACTGGCATACATCTCCGGCCCTCTTTCTGCCTCCAACACAGAGCCCTCATCAGAGCCTTCCCCAGACTCCAGGACTGGCCCATGTTCTTCCCCAACCTCCTCACTCTCCGAATCTGTTGCCAGCTCTGCTGGCTGCTGGTGGGCCACAACACTAAGGAGGGTATAAAAAGAACCCTCCCCCCCAAAAAAACCCATAATGGAAAGAGAGCAGTGAAGCCTTGAAAAGCTGAGTGTACACACAGGTCGGCATATTCTGCATTAGAGCAAACTGTAAGTCCATTTAAATTCTGGTCATTATTTGCAAATTTTCACCTCTCTGTTAAAGGCCTTTCCTTGCCCTTAGCTGTGGCACCAACATGCCCCGTCAGCTTCTTTCTGCCACAGACTCTGGACGTTGCTGCATCTTGTTCCCATCACAGAAGGGTGTCAAGCATCAGCCTTCCTTTGTTCAAATAGCCTTTTCTCTTCTCATTCTGGCCCCGTCCAAGGTTAGTCACACAGGCTATGAAACGTGTCCAGCTTTGTCACCCGTTCCTCTGACAGCATTGGCCAAGACAATTGAACTGGAGGAAGATAGGCGACGCAGAAATAGATTGAATTCAGTTCCAAGCTAGTCTTTTTGCTGATTCCAGGGTGGAGGGAGAATAAAGGTGAAGGTTAAGGTTCCCCTCGCACATATGTGCTAATCGTTCCTGACTCTTTTGAAGAAATGTCTTCCAAAGGGGAAAAAAAACAAGGAAGTCCTGTTGCCTCCTTAAAAAAGAACCTTTGGGACTACTCCGCTAGTTACTGATGGCTCTAGGGGGCTGTGCTCATCTCCGTTTCAAAGCCATTGAGCCAGCACTGTCTGAAGACAGTGGTCAGCATGACATCATGTAGCGCTGTTACCCTCCCACCAAAGTGGTACCTATTTATCTAATTG